>NW_017731889.1:646317-728186 GCF_001890085.2 Hipposideros armiger
CATCCATCCACCCACCCATCCATCTATTCATCTGTCCATCCATCCATCCATCCGTCCATCCATCCATCCATCCACTCACCTATCTGTCCATCCATGTTTGTGCAGAGCAAGCTCTCTGCCACTTAGGCCTGTATCACCCAAATCTAAAGCTACACATACTGTCTTGACACAGTGGAAGGGATATAAGTTTCCTGAAGAATAAAGTGCATTCAAGCAGGGTTAAAAAAGAAAAACAAAACAAAACAAAATGGATTTTTCTCCAGTTATACCAAAAGTGATGGTGTAACTAAACCAAACTCCCTGGAAAGCTAGATATCATCAACCTTGAATGACAGGGTAGATAGGAATGAGCCCAACCCAGAGTGTATTTGGGAAACACTGTTTCCAGCAGCTGCAATTTAACATGCATTAGGCTGTGAATTCTGTGCTTTGATTTCTAGGCAACTTGCACAAATTTTAAATCTGAATATAAATACATACACACACTTCCCCTCTCCCTCCGCCAAAAAAGCTGAATAAAATGGTAGAAGGCCTAATGACATAACGCGTTTGTTATAGCCCTTGGTAACTACAGCAAGTGCACCCAGGCCACAACCTGGCCATTAGGGATTGTGGTGGTTAAACCTAGGAAGTGAAGACAAAGCAGTTGTAAATAACCCCTTTTGTTGCAAAACAGTGAATATTTCTATTATACAATGCAAGCAAATTATGGTTACTCTGCCTGCAGGGTCCCCTGCAAGAGAAGGGATCTCCTCATGGGAATGGTTTTTATTGTTGAGGGAGATTTTTTTCCTGTACTTTTAATTAGTCCTTCATTAAGATTCAAAGAATTTGTAGATCGTGTTATTGCCAGCAGCAAGCTCTGTTCCTGAAGGGATACGAGATGGTTTCCTGAATGTTGACTTAATTGGCCTCCCCTCGTCATTACTTCTGGGTGGGCAGGTGCTTGTTGGTGCCTCCCCTGCCACTACGGGGAGGTGACAGGAGCAATTCCAGCATCAGTGTGGCTTAATACCACTTTTGGAGATTTGCACTTGAAGATAACCTTGGTGAGTTTACTGATGGGGTGGGGAGGGTTTTGTAGGGTTGCCAGTGAACCTGGCAATCTAAGTGCTCTTGTGAGGCACTACGTAGATTCATGTGGGGAACTGACCTGCTCTAGGTCTGAAAGAAGGGTTATTGTGGACCCACTGGGTGGACAAAAGTCAGATGGAGCCCCCGTGTTATGTGTTGAGTGCTTTTAAATGTTACCTTTATATGGGCAGAGAGGGCTAGGAGGGTACCAGCGGGGCTACTTCATGTGCTTTTGGAGTCTGCATCTTGAGCAGCGTGGATCAGTTGAGACAGGCCCAAATGAAAGTATTATTGTGGGGATAAAAAAAATACGACCTATGAGAATAATTTTTAAAAATTGAATTTGTTCCGTCTAAGTAATAGCAATGTTCAGGGCTCTGGGGATTAGCCGGCACCAGGCTTCTAACCTCTGTGCCTCCAGACAAATCATTCAGGGCCTCACAGCTTAAAGCTCTCCTGTAAAGAGGAAGCCAGACATCCTGCCATCTTTACCTTTAATCCCATATTCAGAGGAGGTGATTGCAAGTTACTCTTTATTTCACAGCTCAAAAAAATTAAGGGGCTTAAATTGCATTGGCAGGTTTAAGCATGGTATTTTTACAGATATTAAGTCAGTAAGAAATACACTGTGCTTCTAAATAGAAACAGATTATAAATTTATGTATTATTACATGGCTGTCTTCAATATTAATTATTGGTGGCTTCACTAAAAACTGGATTACAATTTTAAGTCAGTCCCATCCTACCAGCAAAACACAACATTTTACTTAATACTTCTCTCCAAAGCTTCAGGGCAACTTGCACAAATTTTAAATCTGAATTTAAAATGTGTACAAACAGAAACAACTTAGTGTGCTATTTTATTTATCCCTGCTAGGTGCATCACATTTGTTTATTTATTAAGTCAGTCACTCATATTTCATGTTATTAATTTTAAGAAATCTTTAAAATAGCCACCGGCGTTCTTTACTGTCAAGAACAAAGATCTGTGATGGCAGATGATTGCTGACATCACTTTTTATTCTTCAGAGTTTGTACAAACAGTTTTGGGGATGTTGAGTTTTTATAGTTACTGCATGATTGATACATTTCCTTTTCCCACAGAACCAAAGCATGTTAAAGATGCTATTTTAATTTAATTCAATTCCGGGAATATAATAAGAACAGCTTTAGGGGCATGTAAGAGGAACTGGAGGAAGGGAGCACAGGCCTTGTCATCCCTGTCGCACACAGAGCGGCAAGAGGTTGCCGCCCGTTTGTCCTCAGGCCCCGACGGCCTCAGTCCGGGGGAGAGGAGCACGGGGCAGGCGACTGCAAGGCCGCAGCCTCACCAGAGGCTTGCTCCTACATTGATGGGAACGATTGCCCATACAAAATCAGACAGCCATTACTTCCCCGTCCTTTGTAGAATTGAGTGCCCAGCCTCTTTATTCTGCTTTTCATTTTTCCTTTTGGAATTGTTCTGCTACCAGGAATGGTTTTCTGAGAACTAGAGTTGGAGGAGGGCCTTGTTGCGATTCTGCTAATAAAACAGATGATCAAATACATAGCCAAGCTTAGTTTCTAGCCTTAGACCCTTGTAAAGTCACATGATGCGCTCCTTTTTCTAAGGAAAAAAGGCCGAGGCCTGGACCCAGGTGAATTTCATCTTGGGCTGCTCCCTATTGCCTGAAGCTCCACGTTTTCCATTTCTTTCCCAGAACCTGTCTCCATCCCTGAGATTAAAGGGAAGAGCAGGGATGTTTGTCTTCTTTCTACTACTCTCCTCTCCTCCACTGAGTCCTGACCAGGTACCCCGAGAGACACTTAACGGTGATGTACACTTTCCTGCTCCCTCCTGGTTGCATGTTCGAGGAGGTGGGTCCACCGGCGGAACCACCCCCACCTCCACCTCTCTCGTGCAGTGGTGCAGGGTCAGCTCCACAGACAGTAATGCCAAATGAGAGCCAGTGATATAAAAAACGCTAAGTGAGAAATGATCAGAAAAAAATTGCTTTTCTAAGTAAGGAATTGCATGTCATTCCCCAGTGAAGAGTCTACGTGGAAAGATGAGGCTGGCCGATTGTTTCCCTTTGGAGAATATAACAGTGTGAACTTTGGAAAACAGCGTAACCAGGCAGTTCCACAGTAAAGTCACTACACCACGACAATGCATAGATCTTGTGCACACACTAGTGGTGCCGGCCTCCTACCCATTCCTTTTACCACTTAGACGTTTTGTCAGGCTTCTCAAACCAGAAGGCCCTTTCTGTTCAGGAGCTTAGGCAGGTTTAACATTTATGAATGAAACACTTGGGGTCAGAGTCAGATCCCGTTAGCAGCCCTTTGAGTTACCCAAAGGGTAACGTTCCTTTTGAACAGCGTAGGAAATGGCCTCATGAAAAGACTGACTTGTGCTAGAAAAGTAGAAAATAAGGGAAACTGTTCAGAAATAAGATTCTTCTAAATCAATATGTAGAATGTAAAATCCGATACAGCTAGATTGTAATTGCCGTGCTGTGTACGCAGAGTCTGAAAGAGAGGAGAAAAGGAGAGATTGATTGATTGATTGATTGATTGAGTTTGGAAGGAGGGGGAGTGACACATCAAAAACTTACAATAAACCAGGCTGTGATTTCACCATATGTGTTGAATTGAACTCAACTCTTCTGCATTTAATGAAGACTTTAGCCTTTAGGGGTAAATAAAACAGGGATGGCCTGAATATTTTTTACTGGCTGTAATAATTAAAGCCATGAAAAGGTGGTGGGGTTATGTTACTTATTAACTTGAATGGCTCTTAGATTTGATCAAGACGTGGTTGCCCATGGCGTTTTGTTTCATGCTTGTCCTTTGTTTCATTGACATGCTCTGTCCTGGCTTTGTGGCACTATAAAGGCAGCCAAGCAGTTAGGAACCAGACCCAAAAAGGCTTTAAGACCTACAGTCCAGCTTTTTTCTTGTCATCCACCCCACCAAAAGCAAACATTCAGCCACTAGAAATGAGCCTGAAACCTTCTATAAAGCTGTATACTTGGAGGGAAGGTGAGTGGAGGGACCTGGAAGAAACCTTTCCCCTTAGAAGGAAACTGATCAGAGTTAGGTGTGGCTGGGAGCTTTTAAAGGGTGTTTTTATTTTCCTCACAGGTTGAGCCAAACATTAAGAAGCAGTGAGGTTTATTATAAGAAGAGCTTGGAATCCAGATGTATTGGTTTCGTATTGCTGCTATATCCACAAATCCAATGCCTTACAACATAGATTTATTATCTTACAGTATCTGGAGGTCAGATGTCCATAATCAGCCTCACTGGGCTAAAGTTAAGGTATGAGCAGGCCTTTGTTACTTTCTGGAGGCTCTAGAGTAGAGTATGCCCTTGCCTTCTCCATCTTTCAGAGGTCCCTGTATTCCTTTGCTCATGACCCCTTTCCTCCTTCAGAGCCAGCACCGTCAGGCTGAGCCCCTCTCACATGGCTATCTGGTTCTCTAGTTCCTGTCTGCCTTCTTCACTTATCCTGGTTCTCTGTTTTCTGTGTGCCTTCTTCACTTATCCTGGCTCTCTGTTTCCTGTCTGCCCTCTTATAAGGACTTGTGATTGCCATGGGCCCACCTGGATAATCCAGGATCACCTCCCCATCTCCAGGTCAGCTGATGAACAACCTGAACTCCCCTGTGTCCTGTAACTTCACATATTCACAGGTTTCAGGGATTAGGATGTGGCCATTGTCATGTTGATAATGTAAAGGGTAGTGAATTGGGGAATTCATAAGGTTGGATAATAGATGAACACAGGGTATGCTGTTAGAAGTGGGTTTTTATAGTTTCTTACAGTTTCATATAACTACTGTCAGGAAAAATACATACATATGTACATAAAAATACACATGTATATGCTATAACACTGTAGAAAAAGTCATTTGTATTTTTAGCTTAAATGAGGTTTCTATATTACTTGGTAGCTAATGTCAACTATTGAATATAAAGAAAAATTTTGAGTGTAACATACACATAATTTATAATTTTAGTTTGGGGGAAACTGGCATTTCTCTATTCAAAAGAAAGATCCAAAAAGAAGGATCCAATTACCATAATTTTATTGACCTAAGAATATTTGAATTAACCATGTTTTTTTGTCTGGTGAATTTTTTTGTGCTATTATTTTTATTTATTAACACTTAACTTCACAGGGTAACTTCCAATAAAAATGATGCTGTATTTTTAACACTATACACATCCTTTTGGTGCTCACATCTGTAAAATTTTTACATGGTTTTAACCGCCGCGTGCATGCTCTTGTGTGCTGAGTGACTTGACTTTTCAGTGTCCCCTTTCTCCAGTCATCTCTTAAGGCTGTGGGTAGTATGTGCCCCTGTCGGCACAGCCAGGCAGATTCCACTGAGATCACAGGTTTGTGAAATGCTCTGGGAGAAAAGCACCACTTGCATTTGCATAAAGCAGAGCTGCAGTAGTTAAGCTGTCAACAGCTTCCTAATAGAAAATGTCCCTGAAATAGGTATGACATGTACATGTAATGGCTTTCTTTGCCTGTGAAATTAACGGTGTAAGGCTTTAAAAAAAACCTCTTATCTTTGAACTCTTTTAAAGTTGATCCTGTTTTAACAAATTTTCATCATTTAGTTGCTAAAAGTCAGTGCCAGAGGGCACAAGATTGAAACTTGGATTTTGCTCAAGTCCATTTATTCAAAATTGGCTGTTCTGGGTGCTTGGAGGTGGAGAGATTTTTAAAAAGACATGCCAGGTCTGTAGGAAACTCAGAAATTTGAGCATATGCACAGTGGCACTTTCAATATTCTGTTATATGGCAGAATAGAACTGACTACATGGGAATGAATGAGAGGATAAACCCAGAAAGCAAAAATGGTTTCTGAAAGACTTCTTGGAAAAGGTAGCTCTTGAAAAGTGGTGGTGGGTGGGGGGCATTCCAGGCAGAGGGACTGGTATTAGCAATTCATATCAGTTTGCAGAAGTTTGTTTAATGGCTGAGGAGAGGATTGGAACTAGAAATGAAAGTATTGGACAATGCACATTGGGGCATACACGTCATTGTTTCAGTCAGAGGACAGAGAAGGATCAGAGTTGTGCTTCAGCAAAACTCACCTGGCCTGGCAAGGGTAAGCAAAAATGAGTTTGTAATCCTTCAAACAAAGCAGGCCTGCTGAGGCCCTGCAGGGGATGGCAAGCGCAGGAAATCGGCAGGGAGGAGAATGGAGAGCTTCTTTGGCAACTGGTTAACATTTGCTGGTAGTTGGGTAAGGTTGCTGGTTGCATTCCTCAGCCCAAGCTTCTTGTACCACTAGTCTTTAAGTAAGGAGAGCCATTCTAAATGAACTCCCGGGAGCAAAGTGGGTCTTTAGACGGAAAGCGCCAGTGGGGTTTCCTGAAACCCTTTTAAGAGCTGGGTTGAGGTTTTACTTGAGTCGCAGAGCTAGTGCCCAAGGTCACTAACTTAGTGAGTAAGCCAGGCAGGACTAGACCTGGGTTCTAGGCGACTCGCCAGATGAACGCGCCCCCAGTGCCTGCTGTTTGTGTTAGGCGGTAAGGACGCCAGTGTTTAAAGGGGTGGGGGGGGGAGTTTTATCACCTGTACCAACCAAGATCCGTGCCCCAAGTGATGATGCAGCGCTGTGTGAGGAGGACGCCTCAGCAACAAGGACAACTTCCGGGCGGGGATGAGGCGGGGCCAGGACACCTCCCCCTGGTGGGTGCCCCGCGTCCCCGCCCCCGCGTCCCCGCCCACCGTCCGACTCCCTCCAGCCCCAGATGCAGCCAGGTGGGTGGACTCTCTCTCGGACCAGAAGGCCACCCTGGACACTGGCACGGTGGTGGACTTTAGCCGGGGCCTGGAGGCTGGTGTCAGGTGAGGGTTTGGGCGGTGGAGGATGAGCCGCACGCGGCCCGTGGTGTCCCAGGGCTGACATGACTTGCTTGGTTAAAACTTTCTTGTATTGTTACTCCCGGCTTGGAAGCCGGGCTGTGGGGCTTACATGAGATTTCCTAAATCCCTCTTGCCCACGCTCTTTCCTGCGGGGACCTACTGCGCCTTCCTGGTGGACGCCGGTGGCTTGGCCCTTCGGGCGAAGGGCTTCTGTTCGTAATGTCGAGGGATCCCGAACGACCGACCACCCACCACCCAGGGCCTTGGCTTTGGAGCCGGAAAGAGGTGCTCGCATCAAAGATTGCTGCAGAACAGCCAAAGCTGCCCTAAGAGCTAGGTACTTAAATTTTGGGTTTCGTCCTTGTGCTTTTAATTTGGATCATTCCTTGCTTTCAGAGAAGGAAGTGTCCCAGGGACCGATGTTAGTATGGTTCTCGCCGTCATTAAACTTAGGTGACGTTATTTGAGAGTGGGGGGGCAAGATGTATCGATTTAGTACAGCATCGCCCAGCGGGCCCTGCGGAATTGATAGTGGCCTTTGGGGACTTGCCTTTGCAAAGCCTTGGAAAGGTGTCACCGCCCCTGCTTTGGGGAGAGGTGGGAGCTGAGGGTGATGCGCAGGGGGCTCCGGCACTGCTGGCTACAGAGGACTGCGCTCAGCGTGGAAGGAATGGGGAGAACGTTCCCCAGATACAGCTTCTTTAAAAAAAATTTTTTTTTATGGAGTAGTGCTAATGATTTGACTTCCAAAAGGGGAAATAATGGTCACTATAAAAATAGCGTGAACAGATAATATTAGAATCAGTGAGAAATGGATCTGCGATGTTGGTGAGAACATAAGTGAAGATACTCTCAGGACAGTATGTGGTTTTAAGTCTTGCTCCCAACCTTTCAGTTTAAAGCAAAATTGCAGATTTCACCAATAGCTTAATCGGCAATGGCTTTTTGCTTTTAAAAATAAATGCTAAGATCAGCTCATGTTAGCGATGAGGCTGATAACAGGGTGGATATTTGGCTATTGGATGTTGACGTTAAAAGAACATTTTGGTATGTTTTGTAAAATATATTTTTGTCTGCCTCATTGCAGAATATTTATTATGTTTATTATCTGAAGGTAGATAATGAGTTTTTCAAACTGAAAATTTGTTTTTTAAAGAATTATATTGAATGATTTAATGCTCTTATATTTTGAAAACATGCATAAATCTTACAAATGTTAAGGGAGGTATCGTGTCCTGTCTTGTACACAGAGATTGACTTTTAAGCCATTTAAAAATTTAGATTTTGACTCAGTGGGAAATTTTGGAAGGATAGGGTTTTGGGAAGTATCATGTCTGTGAAGAAACTTTCTCCCTATATTCTCACTTGCTCATGTTATTTCATCTGCAGAACAAGTGTTTGGGAGTCCTTTCTATATTTTTATTTACCAGGCACCTGGTTTTCTTAGTTTAGCATTTAAGAATGTCATCTTATTTTCAGGGACTTAAAGTTTTTAACAGGTAGATACATTAACATTTGAAAATGTTTGCATTTGATTTTAATTGTTTCGTACTTTCTGTTCGTTTTAACTTGAAATTAGTTGATTTTCATGTAAAAAAAGATTAACTTTTAAAATGGTTACCACAATGAAACTATAAATTAGGAGAGGCAAACTTAACTGCTAAACAAAAATAGCATTTCGTAACAAAATAAGGTACTGAATTAGTTTTCCATAATGTCAACAGTTAAGATTTCTTGCACTTAAAAATAAAGAAATTTTAGAGCATATCCTAGTAAATGCATGGCGTAGGACTGAAAACTATACTTTCCTGAAATTTTGAAGAAATGAAAATCTGTATTTGTAAAAAATACAGTGAAAGGGGAAGATATATACATATATATATATGAGCCATATAATGTATTTTATGCAACATTTTTGTGTAGTGGTTTTTATTATTTTTCCACTTTATTTTATAGTTCATTGCCTATGTTGTTTTTTTTTTAATCTTTCACTTAAACTTAACTTCTAAGTTGTTCACTAATTCTTCTAAAATGGATACAGATTGCTTTAAAGATCAAACCAGTACTGGAAAACTATAAAAAGGCTTTTTTGTTTTTGGTATTTTGTTGTATTTTTCTCAGCACGTATTTACATTTACAGTTTTACTCATTTTGAAGATTCTACTGTGCATTTAAAATTAGACTGAAGCATTTAATACTCAGAACTGTGAATGGACTGTTACAGTTTTCTAGGGAAAACAGGCCTGATCACTTCCCTTCCTGAGGGTTCCTCTCATTTATTCCCAATAAATAAGTTTCCCCAGAATCCTTGAAATAGTTATTATAGTTGATAGTTGCAGTTTTCTTATTTTGTTGTCAGAATCTGTTCTGGTGACCTTTATCTACTGGGATTGCTGTAAGAATGGAAACAAGACTGGCCTCTGGTGTGCTATTGGAATATTCTGGTTGTTTCTGGTGTCCTTGCGCCCTGGCAACTGAATTCTGGCATTTGTTGTTTTCCCCTTTGGATGGGCAAGGAGCCATTCAACTGATATTAGTGTGAAAAATTAGCAACTTCCATCAGTACTAAGAATTATGCAGATTGTTTACTAAAAAGATAGTATAGTTTCCTTGGTAGTTTGTTTCCCTTTTATTCATATAACCTATAAACTGTAAGATGACAGCCCTCCCACATCTCTGTACATCTTGTTCATTTCGACCAGGTGATCCAGAAACATTTGTTCAGCAGGAGGGAACAAACTTACAAGTTTAATATTCATTTGTTTGAAACAGTGGTTTTCTTTTTATTCTTTGTTAGTTGTAGCCAGCATGGTCTAGCATTTTTCCACAGAAATGCTAATATCCTTGTGAAATGGCACGTATCCCAGAGGTTAAACTTTTTTAAATTTTAAGTACAGTGTGCAGTGAGAGAAAGTCTCCACGTTCTATAAATTAGAGGAAAAATTGCTGCAGCTATGATTGCCTTTGTTCTCAAAGCCATTTGAATTGCAGGCTGTGTTGGGACTGGTTCGTACATTGTTTAACTGCTGAGACTAAAACTTCTAATTAGAGTAATTACTGGGTGGGAGCTGACAGGCGGGGCGGGGTGGGGGCCAGGGGTGTGGCTGGGAAGGGGCGCCGCGCGGTGGGAACCCGGCCCCGACTGGCCGCGCGGGGCGGGGCGGGGCGGGGCCGAGCCGAGCTGAGCGGGGCGCGGCGGCCTCTGCGGGGATTGGCCGGGAGGAGGAGGCGGTGCGCGGGCGGTCGCGGGACTTAGCCGCCGGTTCCCGGGACCGATCTGAGGGCTCCAGGCTCGGGTCTGCGCCCCAGCGGGAGCCTCAGTAAGTAAGCCGTTTTCCTCCCCCGCCCCCGGGTCGGGCCCGCCCGCCGCTGCCCGGCCTGTCTGACAGCTGCGGGGCCCGGGGCCGTCAGCTGGTGTGAGTTAGGAGAATTAGGGTGTTTTTTTTTCTCCGTCTACCAAAATCCCTTCTCATTTTCCTCTGTTTAACCTCAATCTTTCCACCAAATGAGCTTTAGCAGGAAAGAAAGCCAAGCTTGATTCACTATTATTCGTTCTGCTTCTTCATCCTGTCCGTCCGTATTCGCTCACAGCTAACAGCCCCTTGTGTGGCGTTGGCATTCCCACTAGCATGGTGCTATCACTTGATGTGAGTGAGCGTTATAGTTGCTTTCAGAAGGTGCTTCTGACGGGCTGTTGCCTTGTTTCAGCGCTTTTGTACTTGTTGTAAGCATAAAACTCGCAGAGCATTCAAGGGCGTGGGCTTTGGTATTGCAGTTGTTTGTGTTATATTTCCAAGTCTTCAAGGAAAAAAGGCCAGGTAAACACACACATTCTGATGCGCTCAAGGAAGTCCATTGAAAGGACAAATGCAGCTGGAAAAGAGTAACAAAAATGACTGCTTCAGGCAGCCTTCTTTTAAAATGTTCTGCAGGTTAACTTGAGCCCCTAGAGGGGTTCTGGTCTTTGGTCTCAATTCCTAGCAAACAACCTTAGATGGAAATGTGGACCTAACGCAGGACAGTTAACCACAGACAAGAAAAGAAGCTACATTTTAAATCATGACTCTACAGTGAAGTTTGGGTTGTCCGGGAGGGAGCAGCAGTCTGTTCCTTTTTTTGTTTGTCTCAACTATTACTTGTGGAGGTCTGAGATGGAACCCTACATGATGAAATCGGCAGAAAAGTGGTTCTTAACCTGTGAGGTTGCATTTAGTAATTTTAAAATCTGGGTGTCCACGTTTCTTTTTGGGGGAGATCTGTGATTACTGGTTTGTTGAAGTTAATTTGTTTTAAATAAGTCAAGCCTCACTTTGGGATAGGATGGGTAGACTATAACTGATATGCTGTAACTTCGATATGTTAAAAGCAAAGTAGTAGATATTCTGTTAAAATGTGGAGAATAAACATCATTTTTTAAAGGTTTTTTTTTGTTTTAATTATATCAGAAAAGTTTCTAAAAACCTATATAAAGAAAACTGTTGCATTGCTACCTCTGGTTTTTAAGATGAATTCCAAGTTAATTTATACAGATAAATTAAGCTGGAGGGAAAGTTTGGTTTTTCCGTAGACTGATTTATTTGCTATTAAAGTTGAATAAACAATCAAAACTTAGAAATCCAAACACATTTCCTATAATTTCTGAAAGTTCTGTGCTGTTAAAACATACCAATAAAATAATACTGAATTTTTCTCACATGAGCACATTATACATACACAAAGGCAGATATAAAAAGAATAGAAATGTTAAAACTTGACTATAATTTTTATGAAATTTTTCTAGGAGTCTATTATGAATAACAGTAAAATCCCAAGCACCGGGATTTTAGATTGCTACTCGAAAACACATCTTAGGTTTAATCATAGTCATGCCCACACCTATGGAAAGGTTGTTGGTAAGCCTTAGACATACTTGGTTTTTAAATCCATGGTTAGAAATTTTAGGATTTTAGCCCCATGGTTAAAAAGTATGTGTTTTGCTTCTTTGAAGACTTAATTCTGTTGATTGACTTTCAAGTACGTATTTGAATTCACATGAGAAAATACTCCATGGCAGCAAAAAGTCCGCATTTCAGGTTTCCTGCTCCTAGATCAGCTTCAGGCTGCTCTGGGGCCATGAGTAGGAGCTGGAGCTCACAGTAAAAGAAAGATAATAACATCTGAACTGGCACAGCAGTCAAGTGGACGTTTTGCCCTCAAAGGATATTTTTATAACACTGTTTCAGTCTACTTGTTTAGTTGGGGATGGTTTCTACTGTGATGGGAAGTACATTAGTTTATGAATTATTCAGCTATATTTGTACATAGCATGCAACGTTGGGGTAAACAAACCTGGCATCATTCATGTATTGTGTTTCTCATTCACCTGTTTGACCTGCTCACATGATAGGCATCCACAAAACAGCCATTTCTCTTCATGCCGAATGCTGGCCCACTCAAAACTTTCCTTCCCTTCAGATGAGCTGGTATTGAGGTGGAAGAGAGAGACAAGGAGGGAAAAAAATGAAAAATGAAGTAAACATTTCTTGAAAGTATGTGAAACTTGATTTCTTCCTTTTTTTCTCCTGAAGTTAATAAGCCTGTATCTTTTTCAAGAATACAGATTTCTGTGTTGAAGTGACCCATAAATTAATCCTTTGCTCTGTTCCTCATAAAACTTTTCAAAGTTAATCCAGAATGTAAAATGTCTGGACCAGAATCCAAAAGTAATACAGAATTTGGGTGAAGTCCGATTCCTGTGCTTTATATACATTAAATCATTCTGTGAAAAAACACTGAGACACTGGATAGTAAATTGTACAGTACTCAACACATTTTTATTAAATAGAAACAACTTTCTTTCTTTATTTTTGCAGCAATAATTCATGGAGTTTGACTCCTCACCCTCTTCCACTTCACACCCCCCACAGTTCCTCTTTAGTTGTGGTTGGCTATACATATATTTAAGGATATGTTTCTTTGTCGACTTTATGACAGAAACCACAACAAATTATGGACATGTGGCTAAAATTTATGCTTAGTTTGGATTTGGTAGAAAATACAGAAAGGATATTAGAAAATAAAATTAACCAAAAAGATATTTATGTTGTTTTGACTATGTGCCTATGAAGAAGAAAGAACAGGAACTAGGAGTAATGGAATGTTAGTATTTTAGTCCAGAATAAATACCCAAGAGTGAAATTTGTTTATAAATTATGTCCTGCGCTTAAAAATACGTTGAGTGTATGTGTGTGTCCATGCCTGAGTCATTTGTCTGTGAGGGCCAAAGTGGTTCACTTGGTTTCTCCCTCCTTCTGTTTTTTGGGTTTTTTTTCTCACCTTGCAACTCTTCTTAATATTGTGTCCAAATGCTCTTGTGGCTTTTCTTTTAGCTGTTAAATTCAATAATTAAAAAACTTACGTCTGTAATGACAAGTTTAAACAAGGAGACTAGAAAGCAAAGGGACAGATCTCTCTTAGAGGTACTATTGAGTTTTTGCACTTAGAACAAAATGGGTCGTTACTAGTCCTCATACAATCTGATTTATTAGCATTTTAAAACATTGCAGAGCCATCATTTCATTGATTACTCGATTGCAGTTGAAGAGACATTTCAGTTATTTTACCATCAGCTTTTAAAAAAAAGAATCATCTACCCATGTGTTGTTTAACAGGATGTTTATAAAACTTTTAAAGTTGATACATTTGAATGTGTGTATATTTTGGATTTGTTTTAGTTTCCAAGTGAGAATCACTTCTGGCCTGAATTTTCATGTGTAGCTATATAATTTTCTTCTAATAGATTTACTTAAATCACCAAACTGTTGATTGACAGCTGTCTTGCTGTCATTTTTACTGTATTACTCCATCTTACTATATTGGACATTAGGCCTTTATTTAATAAATGTGTGTGAGTGTCAGGCATGGTATAGATGGCACATGAAAAGAGCAAGATCGGGTTCCATTCATTAAGGAGTTGCCTTTAAAGTATGCATTTTTTTTACAGAAGTTAAAATATAGTTTTGTTTGAACTCAGATATTCTTTGTTTAAACTTGAAATAGGATCCTGTTTTTGTCCATAAGATTCTGAAGAGCATATTTTCAGTAAGAGCTTGTTCTCACCCCCCACCCCCCCACCCCCATTTGTAATCACTTGTAATTTAGAGGAAAATCTTATGTTTTCAGACTGAATATTCCTAAGGATCAGATCCCTATGTTCCTGGGACTATGTGTTATAAAGAAGACTCTAACGTTGACACAGTTATTTACGAAAAGTGTTAAATTTGTAATAAATAATCCCACATAGACTATCTGATTTTGATGTAGTTTTTCCCTTGGAAAAAACTCTGAAAATACTTGATCGTTCATGTACATTGTCAATGACAACATAAAAGTCTGAGCATGTCACTGTTTGATACAATGCTTCATGTATATTTGCAAAGAATTTGGAAAATTTTAAATCCTTCCAATATTTGTGTGTTGCACATACAGAACTTATGTCTTATACTCAATGATATTAACATTCATCATCATCGTAGAAGTATTGAAATTAGAACTGTTGAGACCTGTGTTCTCAAATAGTGTTGTTCTGAATAAGCATAGAGAGGCACTCGTAGTTTTCACACTAGTGCTGGGGACCTGCCTGTAACTAACTGGACCTGCTTTAACAGAAGCCCCTGGTTTCTGGTCAGCATCTCGCTAAAGCATGTGCTTTAATCATTTATGAATTTCAGTGCTTGGAGATTAGATTGCAGTATTAAATTTCTTCATAAAGTAGATCTTCTCACCGTTAAGTAAAATTTTGGGAAATATTTTTAACATGATTTCAGAAAAATATATAGTTCAACTTGAGCTGGAGGCAGAAAACAAAAATGAAAAAAGAGGAAGACCAGGCAGCTCATATAGATTACTCAGAAAGAGTTGACTCAAAAGAGCTACTTAATTTCTATTCATATATTTTTAGGAAGTATTTACACGAATTCAAACATATCCTACATTCATTCTGTTCTTAACTTCATCTTAACATTTCTTACCATCTTACCATATTACAGAAACAGTTCCATCTCATTCTTTTAAATGGTTGCATAGTATTCCATTGCGTGGTTATATACCATTAGCCATAATT
This sequence comes from Hipposideros armiger, assembly GCF_001890085.2. Taxonomy (NCBI): domain Eukaryota; kingdom Metazoa; phylum Chordata; class Mammalia; order Chiroptera; family Hipposideridae; genus Hipposideros; species Hipposideros armiger. Next base: position 661,367 of record NW_017731889.1, read on the forward strand.
TCTGACACACCAAGCCAGCTGACATTTTCATGATAAAGGTATAGTCATAGGATGTACCTTGGGAGGTCATAAATTAGTATGTAACTAGAATTTTTAGTTAGAAAATACCACTATAAGTTAGGAACGCAGATTCATAAAATGTATATACTTATTCAAGATAAATGCATCAGTTATTAAATATAATATTGTTAACTTAGTTAAGAGCATTCTAAGGAAATGAAATTTTTTTTCATTTTTATGAAAAATTTTTTGAAAAAAATACTGCAAGTACAAGAAAAGTTGAAAGTATTCTCTCAACTTTCAAGTATTCCAAATTCTTTAGAAAGCCTGAAATAAGCCCTGCGTTGAGCCTGCCGTGGTTGTCATGGCAGGGTGAATGGCTTAGGAATCACTTAGGAATTTATAGTTTCTTCTTCCTGAGTGATGATTTTCTTGAGAAGCATAAAATTCAAATCAGGAATGGTCTTCCTTTGGCCCCTTTGGTTATTAGTCTGGCAGGTTCCTGGGAAGGGGGGGCAAGCACCAAGATGATCCAAGCATCTCTTGTAAAATACTTGGGAATATTCACTTTGAGTGTTTACAAATATTTATTTTCCAAAATGTGTAATAGAAACCATTAGTGTACACATGGTTATAAGAGATCCAGTTGCCAAGAGGATCCCATTTTATGCAGTTTAAATAATATGCTTTGTGTCAGATTGCATATAGTTTGTGTAATACTTTTATAAAAGTTAGGGGAATGTTAGCACATGAAAATTTGACCCTTATAATCTGGATACTTGAGAATGGTTTATACCAATAAATTATTTCAGATAGTATTTGCTGCTGATGGTGTCTGTTTTGGTCATTGTGGTATCACTTTTGGAAACACCATGACAAAGCCATGGCTCAGAAGTACAGTAGTCGTGGCTGTTAGAATCGTTTCCCAAAAACAGTAAATATTGCTTTTTTCTATGTGAAATGAATTATATGAATATTTGCTTCTGCTTAAATTTTCTTTCTCAAATTTGACTGCAGCTGTGCTCCTTAAAGAATGTTTAATAATCAAAAATAACATTCTGCCTGGACAAATATATGCCTCTTGATTGTTTTATTTTGAAGAAAATTATTTTTACCTTTCAGTATTTTATTTGGTGACTTTTGTTGCTTGGCAAATCGAATTTGTTACCCCCAAATAATGTGAACTATAGTCTTTTACATTTAAATTTGGCAGTTCTTTAAAATGTGTTAAGGTTTTGCCTAAACTTATAAAGGATGGTTTTTCTGTTGTAAGTTTTGTTTTCAGTAGCAGTTGTTTTGTGTAGCAGTTCCAACCAAGCAATTCTATTTTTCCTCTGTACAAGTTACTAGTACTAGTAATACTAAACGTTTTAGACTAAAAATATTTTAATTATATCGTGATATTTTGATTGACAGCAGCTCATGGGCAGACTCTTGCTTATGCACAAATTATCAATTGGCTCATTTTTGACACTTGAGAACATTTATCAATAAGAAAGTGACAGATGAAAGATTATATCCTAACACTGATGTGAAGCCCATGGCTCTCACCAGTGTTGGGGATAGACAAGGTCAGCTAGAACGCCAGAGTTCCGATACTTGGAGGATTTTGAGGAAGGAGAACTCTTGTTTTCAGGAACTTCGTGATTATAACTTAATTTTACACAGTTTTCAAAAATCGTCATATGAAAATGTATACAATTCAGAGATTTTTACTTATTTTGGTTCAGAGCAGTGTCTGAAAGATGACTTGGTTTAAAGTTCTGTCACATATCCTGTAGTTAGAGTTCCTTGTCACCCCTAATGAGAGAACTGTATGAATGGAAACCCATGGCTCGCACACCTATGCACTGTGGAGGCACCTGAGGCTGTCAAGTATGGTTAGGTGTTTTCTGGGAAGAGTCGGAAGGAGTTTGTTAGTCTTACAAAAAAGACATTTTGTATCTGTGGGATTACCTTGTTAATCCAGGAGGCCAAGGAGAACTGCTTTCCGCTGTGCCCTCTGCCAGAAAGCCTTCTGCATGTGACTTTCAAAGGGCAGCCGTGTCGAGTCTGGTTTGGACCCTGCTTGTGTTGAATTTCAGCCAGCAAGTCTCCAGCATACAGGAGAATTTGAGATTTTCTCCCTCCCCCATTTCTTCTGTTTTTGTTCAGTGTAAACAGTTCCTGTCGTAGAAACATAGACAAATATAGCAGAGAATGCTTTTCTGGAAGAAGAATGCTCCCTAAGCATTTTTTAACCATTTTTGGGAAGAATTGATCTTTCTGTGTGTTTTAGACAGACTGAAAGAGAGGGAGGCCGCTGCTGTAAATTGAAGTGACATCATATGTATTGCCCCCATTGATCCGCTTTTAGTCTCCAGCCAGGATAAAAGGAAATGGCATCAGGGAGGAAGCATGCTTCATTTAGGCACAGATCCCAGAGTGATAATGGGGTAATAATAGAACTCACGCCACTGTCAGTCGGTGGCTGCATTAGTTCCAGGCTCCTTCCCCGTCGGGGCGCCTCTCAGAGACTTCCTCCGTGGCTGCAGCATGCCAGCGGGGCCGGGACGGGAGGTGCTGTTCTTTGCTTTTGGAGGTGCAGGCAGTGGGGTTCAGATGTTCGTGTGCACTGGAGTCCTTGTGTTGGGGCCTGCCTGTGGAAGGTCAGTAATGAGACGCGTTGTGACATTTTGTATAGGAGTTGAGCTGGCCTTTTCTGCGTCCCGCTAATGGAAGAAATGGTGGAGGGCCTCAGTTGCGTGGGTGGTCCTTCTGGGAGCCAGGAGTGAGTGATGTCCCCCGTGACAGCAGTGAGAGGCTTCTGGAAGAATCAGGGTTTGTTTTCTTTGTGCTGCTTGTAGACTGGGAAGGGTGGGTTTGGAAAATTCATATTTTCTTTCCAAGAGTCGGTGTAGGAACTCTTTAAAACCGTTCAGAGTTGTGCGGCTTGCCTCAGCTCTTAAATTCACTGGGAAAAATACCAGGTAGACTTTCTTTGTACATTTCTGGTTAATTAGCAACTAAGGAATCCTCCATGTTTAGAGCAAGAATACAGACCTCTGAATCCTTAACAAATAGCATTTGTATCGACTGACCTCCTTTTAGCATTTTGTTTTTTGTATTCGAGTAAGTTTTACAGTGTTGTGAAGTTCTCTATTTCAAGTACCCACATGATGTTGGCACCCCATAGCCTTATTTTGTCTTAAGTTACTGAGGCAGATGCATTTTAAAAATACCGAACTGGTTTCCATATGGAAAAAATAATAATCCAGTCATGAATTCCTTGTTTGTACAAAGTGAAAGACTTTCTATTCCTGTCACTGTTAAACTGTGGCTGTGAGACCCTCAGAGGTAAGTAAAGGCAGGTTCTTCTTATAATGTTCGAAGGAGCTGCTTTCTCAGGAGATAATTAATGCTCTGAAACATGTACTTTGTTTTTCTTAATCACTCCATGGTGTGACTAAAGCCATGTTTGTCTTCCTCAGTACCACTGTACTAAAAGACAGTTGGCCTAGAAGTCATGTGAAATTTAATTTGATTTCCATGTAGGTGGGAGTGGAATGACCCACACAGCATTTCCCATTGCCGCCGAGCCAGCAGCCAGGGCGAGCCTGCCTCTCAGCACATTTGGAGTGGGGCTCTCTCAGTTGCTTTGCAAATTTCTGGTTTATTACATAGTACTTCTCTTTCATCATAAGGTGGCTTTACTGGGAGTAAATGTTTATTTTACAAAGAGAAATGTACTGTATTAAAGCGAGCTACTTTACCGCATTTTTGCTTTAATATCCTCTTTTCACGGTCTGTAATCTCATGTAAAAATTATGTAATGTTTACTTACTCATTTGTGAATGAAAGATACTAAATTAGTTTTATTGTCTGTACTAAAATAGTCTGACCACTGATTTTCTCATTATTCCGAAACTACATTTGCCCCCAGCGAATTAGAAGCGTTAGAGTTGAAAGGCAGATGGCTACAGGTTGTTGCCTGAGTGAGAGTCACTTGTACAAGCCCATTCTGGAGACTGGGCCCAGCAGCACCCAGGGCATGAAGCTGGACTGTTGTCATGGCTGCGTGGAGGGGCCTGGTTGTGTTCTGGCCTGTGGGAACAAGCTGGCTCTTGCAGTGCTGCCAGCACCACCGTGCCTAGGAGGGCTACCTGGAGGGCTGTGTGCATGCAGGCGCTTTACCTGTCTCCAGTTAGAATGAATTAAACTTGTTAAAGAACCACAAAGGCTTGACGCCCTCATTCCACCTCAGCTGTTTATCTTTAGTCAGGGGCTTAGCTTTAAATATTTTTTCTATCATGTGAGATTAGGAGAGGACAGAAACTTTCAGTGATCTTTTTCTGTTCTGTTTCTGTGTGCAGATACGTGAGTTTTCTGCTTAGAGAAAGCTGCAAGAGATATGAAAGTGTGAATCCAGATATTTCGATAGGTTCACATATTAGTAATTCTTAGATTTTAAACTGGAGTTGCGTTTATTGGTAAAACCCAGCTAGGGTAAGTTGAGGGCCAAGCTAGTCGTCTTCCTCAAGGGTTTCTTTCCTCCGTGGGTTCCTCTAGTTTAAACCATATCCAAAGCGGGAATTCTAACACTAGGCCTCTTTGTACACGTAGGCACATAATAGGGAGATGCTTTTCTTTCCATTCTTTCCTTCCCTGTAATTCTGCGAATTGCCCAGGCTGGCTCCCGCTGTATTCAGTTAGTGAACCGGTCCCTACCCCCAATCGATGGATATTCTTCCCTGTGTCAGGCTGGGCCCTTCCGTAAAAGCTGTCTTCCTGCGTCCAGAGTGGCCTCAGCACTTGAGGTGTTGCTGCCTTGGGCATGGCTGCCGACCAGTTTTGAGACTGCCCCTCGGGATGCAGCACAGAGTGGCTGCTCTGATTCTGGGGCCCTCCCCTCCCAAGTCCCCATAGAGGTAGGTGGACTGTTGCTCCGTTGGCACCTAGCCGGGCCACCTCAGATTGCGGCCATGTGGCGCACCCTTTGGAAAGGGATAGGGTGGGTAGGGAGAGACCATGACGGGGGAGGAAGGGCCGGCTCTGTGAAGAGGGTTCACGTGCAGAAGGACAATTGGGAAGTGACCGTAGGGGACTGAAGGATGCACTCGGCCTGGCTGACGGCTTAACCTCCACCAGCGAGGGGCCCCTCGTGGAACTCAGGGAAGGAAGATCCAGAGAGGGAGGGTAGGCTGCAGGGTGAGATGGACAGGAAGGAGGGCCAGGGAGCCGGGTGCCGGCTGAGCTGCCGAGCCCCACTCCAGCACAGGGCTCATGGTGTGACCTGGTGAGGAGGTTCTCCAGAGTCTGGTTCCTGTTTTATAAAACAGATTTCTTTTACTATCATAAAAGTAGCCTCATGTGTCTAACTACAGAAAATGGAAAACTGGCATTTTTGTTACTACTTGTTAGGATGTAATTTGATATCCTTAAAGCATCGTACCAGGCACATGACTTCTGATGAAAGGAAATTAAGTGTTAGTCATTCTCTGAGTCCTTGTGGAGAACCTCACGGGTCAGTGCTGGCTGTAGCCCTGTTTCGGCTGAAGGCACCTCCTTTCTCCTGTCAGCCTGAGAGGAGTCACAGCTTGATTCAGGTGCATGGAAGGATGTTATGAAATCAAACCGCCCAAGAATCAAGGCATGTGTATCTTGTGTCTGTCTGTAGGCAAGTGGGTGTTTCCTTAGAACAGAAGGGCAAGGTGAGGAAACACAAGAAGCGCATTCTTTGTGGAGTTAAGTGGTGAGTGTTCTGCATGATCCACCCGATTTCCCTCCACATGTATTTTGGGAAAGTGGCGGCGGGGGGGGTGCGGCGGAGGGGGACAGGCAGAGTGCACACTTGGGGGAAGAAAGGTAAAGAGAGAGAGAACCTATGAATTTTTAAAATTTCTTTGAGAATAACAGAAAGTAGGGATTAAAAATCCAAGTGTTTTTCTATATATTCTGCTGGCCTGGTATTGACTTGTAGACTCATAAATTTGTGGTCGTTGACAGGGATTGTCTGGGCATAAGTAGGGATGGAGAAAAGCTAAATGCAGAGTCTTGTAGAATTCATAGTACTAATTTTAAAACCATGATTTTAGAATAACTATTTTCCACTTCCTACAAGATGCATCTTAAATGTGCTTTTCTCTGCATTTGTAGTTTATGTGAGTGCTGTCTGCTCTAGGGGCTGATCTAGGCACTGTGGGGTAATAGTATGTGAATAAGACGGATATTTTCAGTTCTTGGATTTCACAAGTGGTGTTTGTTTATAAAATAGTTTTCATTATTTGTGTACTATGTAAAAACACCCTCCTCTCTTTGCCCTTAACTGGTAACCCCATTTTTTACCTGTCCTGTATGAAAACTTAGGAAAATAAGTGACTCTGTGTGTGTGTGTGTGTGTGTGTGTGTGTGTGTGTGTGTGTGTGTAAAATCACATTCTTTGATATTTTTAATGGAATAGTAAACTTATAATTTTTATAATGGAGGGATTGTGAGACATGGTTCTTGTTTCATTACATACTGTTGAGATTTTGGTTCATTTTGGTTCATTTGCAAGGGTCAGGTGGTAAAGGAAATCTGAATACGGCCTCTCATTTCTGTTAAATTTCCATGTGTTTGCCTAAGATCACATGGTTTCTTGAATCTTTGTCGAAGCTAAATGACATTGTTTGGCACATGTATGCCATAAAGAAAGGGATCTAATAAACCATGAGAATATTTTATTAAGATAAGTACAGTTTTTATCATTTCACAGGATATACACATTTTTAAAAAGGGAAAAAACTATTAAAATTGTGATACTCAACATATACTGATAACAAAAGATGAATACAAGTCATGTGTAGACAGTTTTTTGGCATCCCCAGTATATATTCAACATATATATATTAAACCATCATATTGTACAACCTTAAAAAAGAAAAACGATTAACACAGTTTTGATCTGCCCTAAACATAGAACTGACATGACAAGCCATGGAGAATAGGCCTTAATCAGGCCCCAGATGCAGTGTCTTTGGGGATAGAGTGAGTGTAAACACTGAGGCTTTACTAAAGTCAGGTCTACAGTTTTCTCGTGTTTCAGACATCTGCCGAAGTGCCTAGGTTACCCTGGATTTACTGTCTTTGTTCTGAATGTTTGTGGTTAATTCCTTGTAAGCTGAATGGCATTTTCACTGGCTGTTGGTTTTGCCCTCAGCTTCTTCCAGACCAGCTGGTCTTGCTTCTAGAGCATCTTTTGGAGCAGAAGACCCTGAACCCCAGAACTCTACAAAGGCTTGAAAGGACATACCACCTCCCCCAGCAGGATGCAGAGGTAAGTCAGGACCACCCTCGAGGTTCAAACAGTGGGGCCCTCGCAGTTGTGAAGAACGTGGGCCCTTTGCATCCCAAACTGTTGAAACTGCTATTTCCATGAGCAGCACCCCATGCTGTGTACTCAGGAGTGAAGAGCAAGTCCTTCCAGCCAAGTGGAAACTGCCTCCCTGGTCGTGCTCCTTCCAGCAGGGGCCCTGAACTGGTTATTACTGGGATATTTTGAGGTCCTAGGTTTTTCCCTCTTCTTAAATCATTAAATCACAAGGACGGCCATAAGTCTCCTAAAGGAATGAGCAGGCAGGCGGGGTGGAGTGCTTCTGAGTTATAAACGTGGGCGGGTCATCTTGTGTGTGGTGGTGGCGCCGTCTGTCCAGCCCGTTGCGCTTTAAGGAAACTTGGCTCAGACGTGCCAGAGCCTCTTGGTTGCATTCAGTTAAGACAGGAAAGGAGCCATATGTAAAGGAAATGAAAACTAAATCTAACAGCCGTTGTTGGAAAAGCAAAATTGGATGCTTGTGGGAAAGCAGTATGATGTGGTTCTCAATATCTTTTAGCGTATTTATTGTGAAGAATGTGATGTGAATCCTAAGATGAGTTACAGGGTTTTTTATATCTATACAGATAAATAGATAATAAATATTTGTTGTATTAGTCATCTTAAGTTAAAAACAAGCACACAGTCAAAAAGAGAAAAGCTCTTTTAATATAAAACTCCTAAAGTCAAGTAAGTTTGGTTTGTGTTCAATTGAAAGTAACTGAACATTAACAACTGCAGTCCAAAATGGCAGCCATGTAGTAACATGTGGTTACTGAGCCCTTGATGTATGGCTGTTTCGAATTGAGATGTGCTGTGAGTAAGAGTGTGAAATGCACGGATACTGAAGACGCAGCAGAGAAAACAGCAAAATGTCTCACTCATAATTCCTTTGTATTGATTAAAATGTGAAAATGATACTTTGGATATGTTGGGTTAAATAAAATACAGAAATTAATTTCACATGCATTGAAATGGAGTAAATGGAGAAAAGCCAGCTCATTATTAGATGAAAAGGTATGATAGACATTGTTATACATTTTAAAGTGCCATAAATTTGGGAGTTAATTGAACAGCCCCAGACAAGACGCGTATAGGTTTTTCCCCACCTAAGCATAGATCAGACGTGCAACTGTTGCTGTTTATTTCAGCTCTTATATTTTTGTTTATAGGAGTTTCCAAATGCCAGCCTGTTATTTTTAATTAGTGTTTAAAAGATGTTTCTATTTATAAGCATGAGGTTAAGTTTTAATCAGAGCTGACTACCACTGAAATGCCAGGCCCCTGTGACAGGCAGGGGACAGTCAAAGGCTGGAGGATCAAAGCAGGCCTTGGGCAACTGTCACTCTGAGCCCAGAATCCATGAGGTGGTAGAACCTGTCTCCCCGACTCCTTCAGCATAAAACACATTGTGTTCCTAACTGACAGCTCAGCTTAGTTGTCATGTGTAACCTCTTCAGTATAACAGGTTTTAATTGATTGCTTGTATTATGTCTCACTCACTCCACCGTGATGCCCAAAGCCAGGGCAGTGTCTTCAGCTGGGACCTCTGGGGATAGGAGACAGGCCTGAGGATGGCTTTGCACAGTCTTTGTAACCAGGGTGGTCACTGTTCATGCAGCTCACAAATACTCTGCCCAGTGCTAGGGATACAGCAGTGAGCACAACAGGCGAGGGCCACCCCTGAGAGGTGTATGTTCTTCTGCAAAGCCCGCCCCTAAGTAAGTGAACAAGAGACTTTCAGGTAGGAGCTACGAAGGATATACACAGGTGAAGCTGGGCTAGCAGTCTCTAGATAGAGTAATCAAGAAAAGCCATGCAGGCAAGGTGACATTCAAGCCAGAACCTAAGGATGAGAAGGAGCTGACACCGTACAAAGCCGAGGGGCCAGGGGTGACTTCCATACAGAGGCAACCGCAGGTGTCAACGTGTGAGCTTGGTATGTGCCAGGATAGGGATCAGCAAACTCTTTCTCTGAAGGAACAGATAGTTAATACTTCAGGCCTTACTGTTTCTGTTGTAACTGCTCACCTTTGCTGTTGAAGCATGAAAGCTGCCATAGACAGCACGTGAACCAACAGACGTGCCTGTGCGCCAGTGAAACTGGTAATAGACACTGAAACTTGAATTTCATGTAATTATCATGTCTCAAGATAATTTGTTGTTGTTGCTGTTGTTCCCTCTCCAAACTACTTAAATACACACACACCACCCCTAGCTGCGGGTCGATTGGGCCGCCCCATCTGGAGTTTGTTGATGCCTGTGCTGGGGTGGGCAGCGGCCAGACCATGGAGGGCCTGGAGGCCACGTGCCCGCTGGGATTTTCTAACAGTGTACCCCCCCTTCCCTGTTCTTTTGTTCCAGCAGGTAGTTAGTTCCACTGACAGCTTATCTCACTGGGATGTTTCCTTGAGGTGTCACTTAAGAACCAAAGAGCAACAGGATTTTGGCCAACCAGTGTTTTCTAGAACCTTTATTAGTTAAGTGTGCTTTATTGTGACACCAACCATCAGGAATTTAGTTGAATAAACATCTGCCTTAAAGTGACAGACCATTTCATGGAAGGAAAATTGTTTTTGGTGGGAAAAGTCTTGCGGTTCTAACTTTTATTCTTGGTGCTTCTCCTTGACCTAAGCAAATAAGGATAATCTCTTTCAGTCATTATCAGGGCTTTTAAGAATGTCATAAATAACAGGCATTGGAAAGCTGGCCAGAGATCCTGGAGGGTGGCAGGTAGTGTAGGGAGCACCGCTGTGGGATTCGATGGGTGTTTTCCTGGCAAGGAGCAGTGTGGTTACAGCCCTGACGCTCCTTGTTCACAGTGCTGGGACCATGCTGTTGAGTCAGGTGTCCGTTCAGAAAAACAAGCACAGAGCAGGGGGTGCTCCTGACTTGGGTTGGTTGGGTGGGGTGTGTTCCCCGTATTTCCAGGAGGTGTAGAAGACTCCCCTCACTTTTCTTTGCACTAGTGTTTTTTCCTGAGCATATCCACATGAAAAGTCGCTTTCTGAGGAGGTGAGTCTGCTATTTCCATAGCTCGTTTAAGCTGTCTCCGCTGCTTGTGCCTCCATTGCCTCATTCGCTGCAGAGCTGTCGTTGGCAGAAGCGGACATTCCTGATGCATCGGACCAGGAGCCTCAGTTGTGTGAGCAGCCTGTCCAGGCGCGAATAGGGCCCATTATTCACGAGTTGCGTTAGCTTCTTTGGCATTATCCCCCCCCTCCTTCCTTCTTCCCCTCCCTCCTTCCTTCTCTGTGTGTGGGTGGGCGGGTGAGTCCCACTGGGAAGTTTATTTTTATTGATTCTCTGTATAGCCCAGCCTTTGTGTTCCTGTGTTGCTTCTCTGTTTTGGCTGTGTTCGCAGAAGGTCTGGTCTGTTGGTCATGGCGTCTTGTCTGATGGTGCTGGCCAGCTGCTTCCGTGTTGGGGTGGTAGTTTACACAGCCCCTGCCGTCCGTGTGCCTGCATCACGTGTGGTGTGAATCCCCAGTTCTGCTCTGCGGGGAGGGATACCACGTGTTCACAATCTTAAAGGAAAAGTGCATGGGAATAAATGCATTAAGAAGCTGGGCAGACAAAAGCATATCGTGCTACACCATCTAGAGCGTGCCTTCCCGCCCCCATTGCCCCCATCTAAAAAGTGGGGCACTGCTGGGGCAACGTTTGCATTCCATAGCCTGGAAAGCAACACTAACGAGGGGTAAACCATCTTCCACATCCTGAGCCAGACACTGCTAACCCCATACTGGGCTACCCGAACCAGGATGGGGAAGGAACAGACGGGAATATCAGCTCATAGAAATACATTAGCTTCAGGTTTTAACATACTGGCTCAAATAAAGAGCCGTAAGAGTTTAAAAGTATATTGGACACCTGACTGTTGGAACAAAAGATATTTTCTAAGGTCCCTTTTTAAATAACAAATTTCCTGCTCTCTTTAGTAGGTCTCATAAGCTGTAAAAATAGCTGCCCCATGTGAGGTGAAGGTCCGCGGAACTTGGCTGTGTGACCTTCCCCACCCCAAGTGCCCACGAAGCAACTTTAGTGCAGCAGACTACTTCAAACTTGGGGCCCACCTCAAGTGAATTTTTGGAAAACTAAAAAACAACTCACTGTCTCCCATGTCTCAGGTGGTAGTGGTAGACATTTGTCAAGATAGGTCCCCATGGTAGCACGCTGATGTTTCAGCTGGTAGGTTGAGCCAGAAAATTAATCTGGGAGAGGCCATTACCCGCATCAGTTCATCTCCCCTGTCTTTGGGCACCACTGTTGGTTGAGAGGAAGAGGTCTCCAAGGTTAGATTAAAGTGGGAAAGTGTGGGTACCATGGCTGTGCCTTCCCTCCAGTCTTCCTTCAGGGGTGCCGCCCTCGCGCCTGGCCTCGTGTGAAGAGAATGACATCTGCTAGTGCGCGTTTGAGCGGCTCTTCCACATCTCGGTGCAGTGAGATACCCAGGCCAGCCACCAGGTGGTATGGGCCCAGGCATCAATTTTCCATCAAGTTGGACTTGAGTCCCAGGCCCCCAGATGGCTGGTGACCACAGGCAAGTCACCCACCCTCCCGGGACCCCATTTTCCCCGTCTGCACAGCAGTGCCTGGACTAGACTTCTGGCGTCCCAGCTTTTGACCACAGCCAAGTGGTAAAGAAAAGGTTTCATGAAACTATATTTACTCTTACATTTTCTATTATTTCCTATTTCATTTTCTTAAAAAGTGTGCATTATGATGCAATAAATGGATTTTATGACACACACATGGGTCACGGCCCCAAGCTTGGAAATGAATGGACAGGCGGTGTCCCCAGCTCTGCCACTTCCTCCCTGCGTGCTGTCGCCAAGGTTCCGGCACCTCCATCTGCTCAGGAGTAAAGCAAAGCCACAAACACCTTCTTCACAGGGTTGTTAACATGACATGACAGAATGTCAGTGAGCTTCCATGGTCTTAACGTAATCTCGGTTCTTGTAAGATTCACCATCTCCCATTTGGTGTGAAGTGGTCAAGTTTTGTTATTTAGCTGATCTCTTTCTTTTAATCTTTTGGGACTGGCAGGGAGAAAGAGAAAAGGAGTACGTGTACCCAGCTGTTAGGAGCCCCTAAGCATCTGGTCAAAGAATTCTTGATCTGGTGGCTTGGTGGGGTTTTGGCGGGGAGGGGGGCCTTGCTCTAAATCAGTTTCTTAATCTTAGCCCTACTGACATTTTGGACTGGATAGTTCTCTGCTGTGGGGGCTGTCCTGTGCAGTGTAGAATGTTGACCCATGAGATGCCAGAGGCAACCCCACCCCCACCCCCTCCCAGTTTGAGCAGTCAAAAATGTTTCCAGACATTACCACATGTCACGTTGGGGCAAAGCCACTCGAGTTAAGAACCACTGGTCTAAACCAACAACTGATTGACAAAAAGCAATTTTTTCATCTCATCTAATAGTGCCTGACAGTGGGTTACAGCATACAGGGGAGTAGCTAGAAAGGTGGTTGACAACACCAAGAGGCCACCCTCCGCCAGCTGTGTTCTCCCACGGCTGCAAAGAATGTAACCTTGGGAGAGGTGAAAACAGAACCTCTCAGGGGGGAGAACAAGAAGGAATTGCAAACTAAAGCAATAGTAGCAAGTAAATCTAAGGCAAGAGATTAGTGAGTAAAGACAAACCTGTTTTACCACTAGTACCCAGCGAAAGCCACGCCAGCAGCTGTCTGCATTCTGCTCTGAAAAGGACACTTTCAAGGTTGATTGCAAATGGAAAAACATCCAGCCTTGCAGGGCAGGCCGTTCCCCACATGCCTTTCTTTCCTCTGGCTCTGGCTGAAGAGCCCTTGCAAACCAGAGGAAATCGCCACCTCCCGTGGTGGGCTCTACATATGCAGGAAGGGCGTGGAACAGATACAGCAGTAAGAGAACTCATTGTTCGCCTGAAAACACCATAGCATTTATTTGAAGTCCAAGGTGGAAGGTGTGATTCCAGGATTGCAATGGTCTGACAGCTCTTGATGCTCATTTCTGAATTTCGTTGGGACCAAAAGCATAGTTTCTGTGCATTGAGGGCATTTCATGATTAACATCTCTAGAGAGGCATATTAAAAAGGGCAGAGAATAAAGGTTTGACTAGGTATCAAGTCTCTGAAATCTAAAATTGACCAATAGCTGTGATCTGCCCATTCCCTTTCTTGGTAAAACCCCCTCAGTTCAGGGTGACAAGTGTTGGGGCTCCGTTCCCTGCCATGGGGAGCTCCTTGTTTCCCGCTCTTCCCGGTTGCTTTTCAGTAGTATTCCAGCTACAAAATGAACATTTCTGTTTTGTTTTCCTCACAGAAGAGTTACAGGTGAGGTGAGGTGTGATCTCCTTGGGCTCGGTGGACACTTCAGGAAGCTCACAGTGTCTATTTAGTAAAATACTGTGTACTGAACTTGGTGCCTCCTTCCTCCTTGGTCCGCCTTGACGCGGAATCTAAGTAGCATAGAGGCAGAAATGGACCTTGCTGACGTCAGGTCCGTAGTAGCGGTGTTCGAGGGTAGCCTGCAGGGGCGACGGGACAGGAGGCCCAAGCAGAGGAGCAGTGCCAGACTACTGCCCTGTCTCAGTGCTGCCCCAGTGGCCGCTGCCTCTCCCTCCTCCTGGGCCCTGGAGGCCACCCTGGGTGCATGCATATTCCTGGTCTCCCCCAGGTCATCATCCTTTGTTGTCAGGAGCCACCAGCCTGGAGCCCAGGAGGCATGTTTTCAGATTGAACATAAAAAAGGGACCATTGTGGGGGATCAGACTGGTGGTTCTCCAGGGTAAAATGCCAGGGGCCACATGGAGTGAGAGCTTCCAGAAAGGCAGTTTGGCGCCTGCCACATCCAGCATTGAGCTGCTTGTCACAATTTCTTCACGAGGACAAGGGGTCTGGCTCGTTGGCCTCCTGACATGGTCAGACTCAGCTTGCAAAGCAGAGGTCAAATACTGACGAATATGAACTTTAGGATGTGAGGTATAAACAGTGTGACTTAATATCATTTTTTAAAAAGCCACGACAATGCTTGTGAGGGGCACAGCTTTCCCTTTGACACAGCATTGTAATTCCTTTCCTAGAGTTTGAGAGCTGGCTGGGGTGTGGATTGAAAAAAGGGATTGAGGTATTTTTCTTTAGTTGCTTTGGACTTAACTGTCTGTTTTAAACCATGTACCTTTAGTGATGTGGGAAAGAACAGAGCTTTTATAGTAATTCTTTAGTTGTATTTGTGTATTTTTTTTCTTTGTTATATTTGGTTTATGAAACAATGTTTCAAGAACATTTCCTTCAAAACCAGGAAGATATCTCTAAGTATTTCTTCCTTGGGGTTTTATTTCTTGGGGGTTTATTTCTGTTACTCAGTTCAGTGCTCCTGGAACCTTTCTGTGGAAACCTTGCAACAAATAAAGTCTCCCTTGCTATACTGTGATGAAGGGGTGTTTTTTCAAAAACTGGTCTTAACTGACAAAAAATAACAAAACAACAACAAAAAACCCACACTTTCACCCTTTAGATCAATATTTGTCTCCTGTTCCTGAGGCCTGGGACCTTGAATTGTTAACAGCACATTGGGGCTGGTCAGATGTTTGTTAAATAATGAAGGTAAAGAAAAAAAATGAGCCACTGATGGCAAAATCTGCCTGATTTATCTTTTTAAGAACCGTTTAAATAGCTATTTAGTATTTGTAAATAAAAGGAAAAGATCATTTAGTATGCGGGCTTTTGGCTACAGGTTCAGCCTGACTTTGTTAGAAAAGTGCCTGGTCACTTACTGTCCTTTGTGTGTGCCGCTGCCACTGCACTCGGCAGCAGGTCCTAGTGGACAGAGGCTCTGAGGGTCAGTGTCCGCTCTTTGTGTGTGTGTCCCCGCGGTCTGTACAGACTTGCTCGGTGCGGAGATGTGCACATTTGCTGGGTATAAATCGCATTGCCCAGGTGCTCTTTTTTCTGTAGAGCCTGCAACCCAGCTACGTATCAGGTTTTTCATTTTGTCTTTAAAGGTCCCGAAATCAACACGTGGTGTTTTATTGGTGCTTCTGGCTTTTTTAATACCTACACTGATAGTTTACATATTTTCATATTAGATTTCCATGCTAAGATCCATGCCAAGACAGCACACTTTCATGTCTGTGAAGTTATCTGCAAACACTGCTGTTTTCTTTCAAACTGTAAACTGGGCCGTACTTCTATGTAACGTGCCCTGAATGCCCTAAAACAGGCTCACTTTTGCCAGAATGCTCAGATGTCTTTCCAGGTTGCCTGCTTCCCTCCAGTGCCTTTCCTGTACCCCTTTCTCTGCTCTCTAGCTCTATGACTCATCAGGATTAGGGAGTGAGGTTTGTCTGGCCCTGGAGCTGTGGAACCAGCGAACTGCAGACAGAACAGGCCCTGCATGCAGTGTGCAGCTGGAGCAGGGGACCTGAGCCTGCCTTGCAGACAGGGGACAGTGCTCTGGAGACCTCACACGTTCCCTGGAAGTCTGTGCCTCTTACATGGGAATGTTTGTACAGGTGCCTGACAGCAAAGAGAAAGCAATTACACTGGATGCAAATTGTTTAAAAAATGAAAAGACACCCATTTATGTGCAAATGATGGTATTTTGTATGTATGTCACGGTATGAAATTTAAAGATCATCTAAACTTATGAAGTGGTACTAAAAATGAAGTTTAAGCTTCTTGGTCTGCATGTAGCTTCCCTGCAACCTTGAACCACCCGGAACTGTGTACCGTAGACCAACTGATCTTGCCCATCTTGGATGGAAACAGATGCCAGGCTGAGCTCAGGAAGCCCACGGGCATTGGGGGAACCAGCCAGCCAATGACAGCAGCCCGGCGTCGGCTCAGCTCTCAGGATACCGGGTGGTTTCCTGCATAGAATAGTACCCTTTGCTCAGCCTTCCCCAGCTTGACTCTAGGATTGTTTGTAATAACATTTTCGAGAAATAACCCATACACCATACAATTCACCCATTTTTTAAAGGGTGCAGTTCAAGGGTTTCAGTATATTTCCAGAGTTGTACTGTCACCACAGTCAGTCATAGAACATCGTCATCATCCCCAAAAGAAGCCCGCACCCTTTAGCTGTCACTTCCATCTCCCCCCTGCCCCCAGCCCTAATCTTTCTGTCCCCGTAGATTTGCCTGTTCTGGACTTGCATATAAATGGAATCACATACAATATGTGACCTTTGTGACTGGCCGCTTTTCACTTGGCATATGTGAACGTATCGGAACTTCATTTTTTTATCACCAAATATTTTCAGTTGTATAGATAGACCACATTCATTTATTCATTCGCCAACTAATGGACATTTGGGTTGTTTTCACTTTCTGGAAACAATATTACGTATACTGCTATGAACACATTTGTGTACACATTTTTGTGTGGGTGTATGTTTTCACTTCTCTTGGGTCTGTATCTAGGAGTGGAGTTACTATACCATTTTACATTCTCCCTAGGAGTGTCTGAGGGTTCCAGTTTTTTTCATCCTTGCCGAGACTTGTTATTGTCTTCCGTATTTCCACCATTCTTTTGGGTGTGAAGGAATATCTCATTGTGGTTTTGATTTTCATTTCCCTAATAACATGTTGTATACATCTTTTCATGTGCTTATTGGCCATTTGTATATCTTTGGAGAAATGTCAGATCTTTTGCTCATTTTTAAATTGGTTTGATTTGTCTTTATTACTGAGTTCTAGTAGTTCTTTATATATTTTAGATACAAGTCCCTTATCAAATATATGATTTGCAAAAATATTCTCTCATTCTGTGGGTTGTCTTTTCACTTTCTTTTTTTTAAAGATTTTATTGGGAAATTAAGGGAGGGGAACAGCGCTGGGGAATCAGGGGAAGGGGAACAGACAAGTTGCTGTCCTTTTGTTCTTCAGTCTAGTTGCGGAGGACGTTGCTTCACTGGCCCAAGTTGGCACCATCATTGTGCTCTTCCCGGGCGAGGCAGATCAGTCGCCGGCTTCTGGATGACCACTCACGGCGTTCTGCTGGCTGCTCACGCTGGCTGCCGGTTACACACAGTAGCTTATGGCAACCCACTGCAGCAGGGGCTGCAGTCTACGCTGTTGCTGGTGACTCACAGCATCCCAGCTCCAGGTTGAGCTGTTGTTCAGCATCTTAGCTATAGAGGGCAGTGTCACTGGCCCTCATGTGGGAACCGAACCGGGGCCCTGCTGCTCAGACACAAGCCAGCTCTTAACACACCACTTGACCAGCCCACTTTTCACTTTCTTGATGGTGTCCTTTGAAGCACAAAAGTTTTAATTTTGATAAAAATCCAGTTTATTTTTTTCTTTTTTGGCTTGTGCTTTTGGTATCAAATCTAGGAAGACATTGCCTGACTCAAGGTCTAGATCTGTGCCTTTGTCTTCTCTAAGAGTTTTATAGTTTTAGGTCTTACACTGAAGTCTACAGTGAGTTTATTTATAAAAGCTCATTTCGCTTGCTTCTGTAGGGAAGGCTATTGGAAGAAATAGCCATTAAGAAGAGAGGGGAAGGGAGGATTGGATTTTTCATGAAACATGTGGTATGATAGAAACTGACTGGGCTTAGGATGCCCCCTCCAATAACAAGTGTCTTCTCTTCCTTCAGTTTGCACGGCCCCTTCTTAGGGGGCCTTCTGACCACATCTCAGCCACCCCATTCCCCTCGTGGCACCCTGTTCTGTCCTTCCATGGCATTTATCACCATAGGAGTCTACACTTGCCGGTTTACTTTTTCTTAGGCTTTCTACTGAGCTGTAAGCTCCAAGAGGGCTTGTCTGTTTCACTCACCACATTTTCCTCAATACCCAGTACTTTCTGGAGAATGTCTTTTCTGGATGTCCAGGTATTCTAGAATAGCAGCCACTGGTGTGACACGACAGGGTCATTGGAAGAACTAAGGCCATGGAAACCCATTCAGGAGAGAGCGAGCCCTTGGGCAGACTTGGCAAGGCCCTCCGTGGTGGAATGTGTCTCTGAGGAAAGCAGAAGCCCCTTCTGAGCTTATCCTAGGAGGTAACCCATGCTTACTTTCTTGCCAACAGTAAAAGTCCTTTTTTCAGCAAAGGCCATGTATCTCCTGTTAACGAAATGAAGAAAGAAGGTGGACTGTTGTTTCCTAATTGCGGAATTACGTATTGGATTGTATCGCAGTTTAGTGCACAGTCTTATAAGCTAGGAAGGCAAACTGCCGTATTTCATGGTGGACCCAGCATGGTCTCCCAAGTTCAACCTTTTAGAGCCAGCTGCCTTAATACATGAATGGCACTAACTAGAGTAGTGTCTCCATAGGAGGAGGAGGAAAGCTTAGCATTCACCTGAGAGAACACACACGATGACTGAGCCCTCACATTTGACGCTCAGTATCGCTCTCCATGTACACGTCCAGTGTGATGATTCTGATGGCAGTTTGAGAAGGTCCTGTGATGCGTGTTGCTGCAGTTCTGGTTATAACTGGTCATAACCACATGTAAACAGTCAACATACAGATGGGAGCTCTAAGGACTGACTCGAGCAAGGTTACAAAGAGCCCTTGAGGAAGAGCTGAGGGTCTCCGATGCCTCATTTGCTGTCATAGCCCCTGGCCTAAGGATTTTATCAGGCTGGCTTTGTGACAGCAAATGAAGTAACTTTTCATTTCCTTCAGTTAAGAAAAAAATACTGTTAAGATTGCAGCCCTTTGAGAGTAAGGAGCAGTAAGGTGAGAGCGAAAATGAGAAGTGCTAGGATCAAAATACAAATGTTGGCAACGTTTATGTGACAATTATACAGCTGACTGTTCTTTTATCTTTTCTCAGGAGAATGAACAGATGAGACATACTGGACCATTATAGACGCCCCTAAACAAAATACTTTCTGGAAATGCTATCTGTCTCGGAGCTGCCTTCCCGCTCCTGGGCTGCCAGGCAGCTTCCCTTACCAGCAGTAAACCCACTTTAAAGCAAAGTTAAATCTAATTTAAGGACACAAATTGAAAAAGCAGGTTTGTTTATTGCAGTGTTAGACTTATTAACTCACAAAAGCCATAAGCCTTGGTCTTTCTGTTTACAGATATAAAATGAAACTCTAAATAAGGCTTAATGGGCTTCCCAGATCATGTTCCCTGGACAGATTTTTTTTCCCTTCAACAGTAAATTTTGAAATCAAAAGGACTGAAGAGAAAGGGGAGTGCTTCCTGTCATAACTAGGATGGGTGGCATTCTTTAAAGCATTTTACAGCTTCTAACTGTGCATTATAATTTCAGGGTAGGTGAAAAGCATTCTGAGTTTTTAAAAGTAGTACGTTCTTTCAGAAACATTTATCAAGCAGGGACTGGGTGGGTACCAGGCATTGAGATAGGGCCCAGAGATGACCGAAAGGCACCCAGACCCCTGCTCTCTCCGAGCTTACACTTTAGTGTAAGTAAGTACGTAAACAAGTGAACAAGGAAACACGACAGTTTCCGAGAACACTGAGCTGGAGAGATTACAAGGCACTCTGAAAGAGTGACAGGTGGAGGATGGGTAGGGGCTGATGAACTCTGGGTTGAAGAGGTTAGTTAAGCGATGGATGCTGACCTATCAGACCATTCGACTAAACGTGGTGTGCTGGATGAGGCGGGGCCGCAGCGGTGCCATCTAGTGCGACCACACATGCCCTTGTCCGCTTTGTCTCCCGGCCCCTCACAGCCTTCTTCTAAAGCAGCGGTTCTCAACCTGTGGGTTGCGACCCCTTTGGGGTCGAACGACCCTTTCACAGGGGTCGCCGGGTACTCGTATGTGGGTGTATCCGCATGTGGGCCTGGAGACGGATAGAGGAGCGGTGTCTCGGTTCCTAAGACCATTGAAAATATGTGTTTTCTGATGGTCTTAGGCGACCCCTGTGAAAGGTTGAGAACCGTTGTTCTAAAGGCTGTTAACACACTGTGGGACTTTCTGTGACACATTTGAGACTTTATCTTTATGGCCTCAGCAGAGAATCGAAGGAGTAATGGAGCTGTAGTATGTTAACGGAAGGAAATAATACCCTGTAGTAGTTTTTGAAGTGAAAGTATGTGGGCTACACAGTGGCAAGTGGAGAGAAGGAAGAACACAACATAATAGATGATCCTGACTGCTGCTGTTGCAAAGTTCAGAAATGAATTTGGCCGGATGGATGGCTAGAATTTCATGTTCATTGGGTTCTCTGCTTGTGTAAAGTTACCTCTTTATAATGTTTTAAACATTTAAAAATAGAGCAAGCGAAGCAGCTCCCTACGGGAGCCAGTGGTGCTTTTTCAAGCATGGCAGTGAGTCTGCACCAAACCAAACCCTACCCTGGCTCCAGGATTGCAGTGACAGACGCAACAGGGCTCATTTCCTCTCTGTGACCTTGATTGTCTCCTGTACTTAGTTGGTGGTACGGTGGCTACCGGAACCAAGTTGGGGTAGCTGTTAGAAGCTATTAGAACGAACCTGTGGTCTTATGCCTGTAGCAGTGTCTGCTCAGCCTCTGTGATTCTATTTATTTTCCAGGCACAATAATGCTCCTGTAAGACACTGGTCTTCAAACACCACCTCCAAGGAACCTAGGGACCCACGGTGGAGCTCACTGTGTAGCGGTGTTTCCCACCTGATTTAAACTGCTTGAAGAACCCACTTACAGCTTCCTCTTTAATCTGTCTTTAGATACTGGGGTTCCAGATTACATTTTTCTTTTAAATGTTAGAATTATGTTTAAGAAAAGTTTGAAACCAGTTTGGAAAATTAGTTTATTACATAATAAGCAGGCTTTGGGGAGCATCCCCATATAAGAATTTTTATGTCTTAGAAGTAGCTTCGTGGAAAAGGATCTAAAATTGAAGTTAAGGGCCGGCCGAGTGGCTCAGTTGGTTAAGAGCTTGCTCAAGGGTTTAAGCTCTGAGCAACAGCGGGTCGAGTCCAGCCAGAGCTGAGTTGCCGCTGAGCTGCCAAAAGGTGGCAGGATGGCTCAGCTAAAAAATAAAATAAAATAAAAAAAAAGTTGTAAAATTGAAGTTAGAAAAAATCCTGTAGGATTTTTTGAAGCTATGAAGAGCATTGGGAAATGTGAAGTGTTAGTAAAAATCGGATCTGGAGTGTGGAGTGATTCACAGAGGGCTGTCTGCTTGGCATGAGAGACAGAGCAAGCTGATTTAGGGCTTACTCTTCTTAACGGCTGCGTTTCCTCAATGTCAGGGTCAGCTGCCCATGTGTGGTGCTCTCTCTCTACATTTGTGCTGGGCCTGTAGGCCCAAGAGATGCTCTGTTTCAGAAGCAATGTCAGAGCCTTTTCGCTTGTGCAGAAGGAATTTAATCCATAGAGAAAGGCCCCAAATTCAAGAACACCCTGTGTGTTCCTGGCAGGACCAGGCTGGAGCTGGTCAGAGCCAGATCACAAGGTTCTGTGACGTCATGCTTGTCGATTTAGGGGGTTAAACATTTACTGGCATACCACTGCCTGTGCCTCATTCTGGAAGCCTGAGGCATAGGCCTCCAAGACAGAGCAAGGGTCAGTGAACTAGAGCCAGGCCAGTCTAGCCCACAGCCTGTTTTTGTAAATAAAGTTTTACCTGAGGACTGCCATGTCCAGGCCCCTTGTTTACATATTGTCTAGGGCTGCTTTTATGATACAATGGCAGATGGGCTGAAAAGCCAAAAATGTTCATTCATTCTCTGGCCCTTGATGGAAAACATTTGGTGGCTCCATTCTGGAGTGTAGTAGGAAACTGGTTCTGGATCCACTAAAATGTCTCAGGATGAAAGGGGATTGAGGTGGGGGGGTGGAGTTGTCCTTCAGCAGTTTTCCTCTCCTGTTTCTAGGACAGAACAGTTAATGCGAGCGAGCCCCAGCGTGTCCTACTTAAGGTCATGGTTGTATCACAGAGATGCCTGTTGGGTCATAGTACTTGTCCTCTGAATCTGAGACATGGTTTAGGAATACAGATGACCTACAAGGCAGGGGCCATTTTTCAGGCTCTGCTGGAAATCAGAGGAGAGGATCATTCATCCTGTGCTGTATTTCTGAGCCAGAAACAGTTCAGCTCAGCTGAGCCTTTTGGATAGTGAGAATTTTCTTGAAATGGCAGAAGTGCCGTGTGACTGGGCTGATGCTGGCGCCAGACTGAGCCATCCACGTTTACAAATAGTTTGGACAGTTCCCAAGCATCTGGCCCCTGGTGTACCTCCCAGGGTGGCAAGAGAGGTGCCATCTCCCCCAGGCCTCTGGGCCCCTCTGTGGTGGCGCCCCTGCTGGGGAACCCGAGCTTCGCTGCAGCCCCTCCTGCCTCCGAGTCCTGTGAGGGAGAGGGCCCCAGCTCCCCACTCCCCACTCAGCAAGCAGCAACCCTGTGACAGCCACCTTGCTCCGTCATTTCACCAGTTAACAAACACTTCTTGGTGGAAGTAACACCCATGAGGTTTTATAAATTCAATAAATGAACTTTTGAAGTAGACAGGGAACCAGAAACATGGTACTCTGCTAAGATGACAGGCACCATGGGAGGCAATGTCCCAGTGCTTGCCTTGGTGCCCTCGGTTGGCTCCCACAGCGGCTAAGGGGCCAGATGTCTTCTGAAACTCTCCCTAGGGAGATGAGCTGGTATGGTTAGAGCAGCTAGCTGAGCTTACAGGGCTGGTTAGCGACAGACCCGGGCCTCCAGCGTGGGGCCTCCGGCTCCACGGGCAGGACAGTGGGTCATGAAATCAACTTAGTAGGTCACCAACCAGTATAAAAAAAAAAACCAGAAAATGTTAGTGTGTTGCATAGAGTGAGGAGAAGTATGAAAAATGAACCTTAGGTTTCTGTGTGTGTGTGTGTTGCCGTGAATGTCTTGGGAATGAGTGAGCCCTGTGTTTGTGTTCCCTGCAGAGTACCCTAAGGAGACCCAGGCCACGTGTCTGCTCAGGCATTGCAGGTGGCTGAGGCCTGTCACCAAAACATACCCCATCGCCCTGGTAGGGGTTTCCTGCTGTGGAATGGGGGCCCCCTCCAGGAGCAGTTCATTGGAGGACAGAGCAGTTCTGTCGTCAAATGTGGGTCAAACGTGGTGGGCTTCTGTGTACCTGCCCTTCGTTCTTCCCACCCAAATTCTAAGGCCCTCATGTCTGCACCTATCCCCAAAGAACCAGTCGCCTTCTGGGCCACTCCTGGGACAGCACTGAGATCTGTGCACTCCTCACTTTTTGTTCATGGAGGCATCAGAAACATGGGAACTCCTAGAATCCATTTGTAGTGGTGTGCATCTGCACTGCAGTGTTAAAACCCAGCACTGAGGGCAGCACCCACAGCATCTTTCTCTTGAGTGTCCCTTGAGCACAACACTGGAAAGCAGATTTTCAAACTTTTTTTTTTTTTTTAAGATTTTATTGGGGAATCAGGGAAAGGGAAAAGACAAGTTGCTGTCCTTTTGTTGTTCAGTCTAGTTGTGGAGGACGTCGCTTCACTGACCCATGTTGGTATTATTATTGCACTCTCTCCGGGTGAGGCAGTCGGTCGCTGGCCACTGGACAGCCACTCACGGAGGCTCTTGGCAGCCCAACTCCAAGTCAAGCTGTTGTTCACCATCCTAGCTGTAGAGGGCGCAGCGTCACTGGCCCTCATGTGGGATCCGAACTGGGGCTCTGCTGCTCAGAGCTGGCGTCCCAAGCCAACTCTTTTTTTTTTTTTTAAGATTTTTATTGGGGAATTCGGGGGATCGGAACAGTGCTGGGGAATTAGGGGAAGGGGAACAGACAAGTTGCTGTTGTTCTGTTCTTCAGTCTAGTTGTGGAGGACGTTGCTTCACTGGCCCAAGTTGGCACCATCATTGCGCTCTTCCCAGGCGAGGCAGATCAGTCGCCGGCTTCTGGACGGCCGCTCACTGCGGCTGCTGGCTGCTCACGCTGGCTGCTGTCTACACACGGTAGCCCATGGCAACCCACTGCAGCAGGGGCTGCAGTGTATGCCGTTGCCGGCGACTCACGGCAGCCCAGCTCCAGGTTGAGCTGTTGTTCAGCATCTTAGCTGTAGAGGGCAGTGTCACTGGACCTCATATGTGGGATCCGAACCGGGGCCCTCTGGCGTCCCAAGCCAACTCGTAACCATCGCGCCACTCCGCCAGCCCCCAAGCCAACTCTTAACCAATGCGCCACTCGGCCTGCCCCAAACTAATTTTTATTAGATCAGAGTATTTACAGGTGCATACCTGGGTATGCACATCTGTGTATCGCAACTTCGTTGTGACTTCATGGGAGGAACTGGCTACCTAAGTTCCCTTCTTCTCATCATCCTTATTCGTGGGCCAGGCAGTGTGCTGATGGTTCGCACATGTTCAGGAGCCCTCAGCACTGCTGTGGCCAGTGGGGCAGGAGGTGGGTGGGGCCCGCCTGTGGTCTGCCCTGAAGATGCAGTGAAGAAAGGCCGGCTCATCCTGGAGCAGGCCCTGCTCTTCTCACTTCTCACATCCCCCTTCTGGGGCCCTTCAGCTTTTTTCTCTTCTCCTGCCCTCTGTCCATCTGCCGTCCGCCCCTCCTGCCTCCTTCCCCTTTCTCGTCCTCGCCCCTTATGTCTCTGGCCTGACCTGACCGTGTTGATGGCATTCAGCTAAGATGTTTGCTCACTCAGACTTTCATTGATTTCTAGCATGAGTTTAGAGTGACTGAATTTGAGTCATTAAAAAATCATTAAATTTTTTAAACTCTGTTGAGACATAATTGAAGTATAATAAAATGTGAATATTTAAAGTGTGATTTGATCAGTTTGGGCATATGTATACACCCATGAAACACTGAAACTGAATGAACAGAATCAAGAAGCCATAGATACTGTCTAGGCCTGCTGGGCTCCAGGTGTGGTCATGATATGTGCTGTGTTTATTTTTAATTTCACTGAGGAAATTACAAGGTGACCCCTACCCCAATTAATTAATGGCAAAATAAAGAAGAGCAGATCCACAGAACGGACAGATTTCTTCTTAGAGACCTGCTTTTCAATTTTCTGGCTCGCAGCACTGAGAGCTCTACTTCCCTCCATTACCAGTGGACAAAGGAACTTGATACAAGTACCTGACAGCCTCTGTCAAGGACTTTCTAAGTTTCTCAGTGACCTGGAGACAGGGGCTATTCCATCAGTGCCCACTGTGGAAATATTTCTGGGAGAAATTGAGACAAATGTCACTTTGCCACCTTTTGGGGAAGACACCCTACCCCACCCCCCAGTCCATGTGGTGACAAGTGGCTGAACAAATTTCAATGGCAATAAAAACAAAGAAAGTTTAGGGAATAAGGAAAGAAGGATTTTCTTAGAGAAATACGAAGAGAAGTGAAAACCCTGTGCAGAAGCAAGAAATCTATTGGGCCCTCAAGCTTCACATAGCATCTCTGATGTCTTTTAAACATCCTGTCATTAAAATATTGAAATGTGTTTAAGCTCCTTTGCAATGAAAAGGCTTGTTGTTTTTTCTGCTGTTGGTGGCGTGGGGAGGGGGGGCTGCTCTGTGCTTCCTGGACGCCATGTTAGCCTTCAGGAGTCAGAAGACTAGATCTCTTATTAATCATGACAATAAACTATTTTTAACGGTAAGAGAAGTGGAAATGCTGACTTCATATTGATTGTGAAAGAGCCTCTTTCACTGGGCTGTCTCTGGGCCGTCTTCCAGTTATGGAGGCACCGCCCTTGCCTCCTGCCTGCCCCTCTGGGCGCCTTATCCTACTAGGAAATGGGCCTTAATTTATGCTTTGTTATTTCTATATGCGTGAATAAGATGAAGGACAGCACAGGAAGGAAAAATGAGAAGCTTAACCCTCCATTCTCAAAATCAAGTCTGAAAAATAAAGTTGTCCACAAGTTTTAGGATGGCAAACAGCAGTCATTCATTGTCAAAGGCATGGTGCGCTCAGGTCACACACTTCTCAGCCATTCCGACATTTTGAAGCTGACAGCGTTTTCCCATAATGACCCCACTAAAAGCTGGTGCAAGGGCTGTGTGTCCTCATTCTGCAGCCTGAGAAGGGTGGCTCTTCCCCCGGTGCCCAAGGCCGCATCCAGGGTCTCCTGACTGTCCCTCCCATGTGGTGGCTGTGGGGTGCTGGCTTCCATTTTCAGGGCTCACAAAAGACACTGCTAGTGCAAGCACAGGCTGGCGGTGTCTGAGGCACTTAGATGACTGTGAGTTGGGGGAAAACAGAAGGGGTAGAAGCACCCCAGGGGGTCATTTGGGGTCTGCGTTGCATGGCCTTTGGTACTGGGAGCAGAGCGCAGGAGTGGATCTGGTGGTTCTTAAGGCTTTCTCTCACTGGTGTGGTGTGAGGAGCTGGCTTCTCTGAGCTCTTCTCACTTGTTCTCAGGGTATTTCAGGTGCTACTCTGTCGCTTTTATGGTCTGTTGTTAATTTCTATTGGCTGTATAGGAAAGAACATTTTATTGAAGATGGAAAGGTTTCCGAGACCCTTCCAGTCTGAGTGGCTTCCCTTTTGTTGTGATGGTCTGAGGCTATTAGCTTATTTCCTTGCCCCTCTGAAATTCATTCAGGGATGTAAAAGTTCCTTGGTATCCTGTCCTTACAAGTTCAAAGGGCCTGGCTGCCCACAGGCAAAGGGCAGCACCACCAGAAGTCCCCCCTCCCCCAAATTAACACCCTGTCTGGGAGCACACTGTAGCCTCGGGGAAGGATTCTTTTCGAAAGATTTGTTTCTTTCCATCGTTCCTAATTGTTGGCATATAAATCTATTTATAGTAGATTAAAGGAGAGATCTGGCCAGGTCGGTGGGTAATGATATAATTTACAGCGGGCCTCAGCCAAAATGATGAGATTGCTTATATTTTATTGTTGCCACAAATGGATTCCTTTAAAGGGTCTCCCTCTTTCAAAGGCAGTAAAAACAGAGTGATGGAAGGAGGCTTTTTCAAATGCACATAATCACTTCCATGTATGGCTAATGTTGAACCAATAATGGAATATAAAATGGTAGACTGCTAGCTGTGTGTAATTGAGAGTGCTTTGATGCAGTAGAAAATGGTCTGGAACTGGGTTCTGAAAACCAAATTCAGGTAGTTTCCACATAGAGAATGTGCCTCAAGGGGCTCCTCCGCCTCTGTCAGCCAAGGCAGCCAGTGCTGGGATCAGACTCCCATATTGTCTATAGGGATGTATGTGTGTGGCAGTGGAGGGGGGGTCCTGGCCAGTTCCTGCTGGTAAACCTTTAGTAAAGTGTATCTTTACTAAACAGCTTCCACGTTTCGCTTGTCTATTCAGAGTATTGTGCAGACCTGCAGCAGGAAAGGTGGTCATCTTCCTTTCCCCTCGGGGAGATGCCCCACACTCCCCAGAAGGCACATGTGCCTCTGCTCAGGAATGCGGAGAGCAGTGTCCTCCTGCTTTACTGTGTTTCCTGTTCCAGTCCGCACCATTGAACCACACCGGTTATTGTGGGACTTAAATAGTTGTGGTTTTAAAGGAAGCCTTTGCTGGCGCATCCTGCAGGGCCAAGCACAGCCTGGCTGGAAGCGTGCATTTCGTTCCCCAGTTGCATTCCGTGTCCATCTGTTATCATGCAGATAAACGGACGTTCACTAACAGTCCTAATGGGGAACGTGGTTCCTTTCGTTATAAAAGAAAACTAAAATGAAAATTAAAACTAAAAGCATTGACAGTGTTAATATGCTTCAGAGAGTACAGTAGTTCCCCCATATTTGCGGTTTCAACTACAGTCAACTGCAGACTGAAAAATATTAAATGGAAAATTCCAGAAACAAATCATAAATTTTCTATTGCATGTTGTTCTAAGGCAGCGGTTCTCAACCTGTGGGTTGCGACCCCTTTGGGGGTCGAACGACCCTTTCACAGGGGTCGCCCAAGACCATCGGAAAACAAAAAGATACTTACATTATGATTCATAACAGTGGCAAAATTACAGTTATAGAGTAGCAACGAAAATAATTTTATGGTTGGAGGTCACCACAACATGAGGAACTGTATTAAGGGGTCACGGCATTAGGAAGGTTGAGAACCGCTTCTCTAAGGAGAGTAATGAAATCTCGAACCATCCCACTTTGTCCCAACCAGGATGTGACTCATCCCTTTGTCCTGTGTCTCCTCGCCACATGTGCTCCCTGCCCGTTAGTCTTACCGTGTTTCCCCGAAAATAAGACCTCACTGGAAAATAAGCCCTAGCATGATTTTTCAGGATGCTTGTAATATAAGCCCTACCCCAAACATAAGCCCCAGTTAAGATCATCAGCCAGACATGACTGTTTGAATACGTGTAGATTTTTTATACATGAATAAAGGAATAAATAGATTGTTGGAGCAAAAATTAATATAAGACCCAGTCTTATTTTCGGGGAAATACCGTAGCAGTCACTTAGCGATCAGATGGACTGTCACAGTATCACAGTGCTGGTGTTCAAGTCATCCTTATTTTACTTCGTAATGGCCCGAAGCGCAAGCGTAGTGATACTGGTAATTCAAGATATGCCAGAGAGAAGCCATAAAATGCTTACTTTAAGTGAAAAAGTGGAATTTCTTGACTTAATAAGGAAAGAAAACATCATAAGCTGAGGTTGCTAAGATCTGTGGTAAGAATGAATCTTCTATTCGTGAAATTGTGAAGAAGGAATAAGTTTTGCTCTCGCACCTCAAACTGCAAAAGTTACAGCCGCAGTGTGTGATAAGTGCTTTAGTTAAGATGGAAAGGCATTAAAGTTTATCACAGATAGGTATGTATGGGAAAAAACATAGTATACATAGGGTTCAGTACTATCCAAGGCTTCAGGCATCCATCCACTGGGGGGGGGGGGGTTCGCCTTGGAACGTATCCCTAGAGGATGGAGGGCCTACTGTAACTTTTTTCTAACAGAAAAGGCTCTCGAGCATTAAATGCCTTAAGCTCAGAAAACCTACAAGTTGGTTGCTTACGGGATTTTCTCTCGTTTCTTAAGGTTCGGCATCGGTGGTGTGAACTCATTGTTAAGCACAAATACACAAAAGCCTACAAAACTGTGGAGAGATTCCTTCAAGAAGATCAGGTGAGTTTCATTTTTCAGCAGGTGGGGATTCTCTACATGCTGTCCCCTGTCTGGTGCACTTAATGCAGGGACCCAAGTTGCCGACATCTTGTATAACAAATATTTAAACATTTTCCAGTGATTTTCAGGGAGTTGGTAGACGCTCACCCACCACATGCTTGAGCTGATTTTTCTCTCTTGGTGTCCCTTTACATTTGAGCCATACCCCTCCGAGGCGCCCTTGATGTTCTCTAGCTGAGGCCCACTGCCGTCACCAGGTGAGGCAAGTGCAGCTTCGCAGGTCCAGGTCAGGGCCATGTCTGTGCCTCCACTCACCCTAATTTAAAATATGTGTGAAGATTAGACTGGGAGAGCCTTGATCGGCTATAACAGCCTGGTCTGTGTCTGCACCTGCCTCTCCAGGCCAGACCCTGTGCCAAGTGTCTTTCCTGTGAGAACTTTCCTCACTGTTCACCAGGGGAAAGTGGCCATCTTCCAAGGAGTCGCCACAGGAAGCGTGTGTGTGCGTGACCGTGTTTGGGGCTGTCCTCCTTGCTGCCTCTGTGCCCGCCCACACTTGTCCCGCCATGGCTCTCCGTGGTGGTGCATGTGCCTTGGGCTCTGTCTGCCTCTGTGAGTCGGCCTTCAGCACATTCCTGTTGGCGTGACCACTGTGCCTGTGAGCGAGCTTTCTGCGAGCACTGTGGGCTGAACAGAATGGAGCCATGTTTCAGCTGGGGTGGAGAGTGGGGGTAGGGCAAACAAAAGGACTTTTGAGAGGGCCTGAGGATGGGGGGCTGCCAGCAAGTAAGGGCTCAGTATTCCCACAAAGAAAAATACACGACTTTGTACCAGAAGAAATGTCACATTTGCACAGTGGAGCAGGAGGTGTTTGGAAACACGGAGGGAAGTATAAAAAGGACCAAATGCAAGAGACATTTAAGGTCTATTCTGAAAACCAAAATGAACTGCAGTATACTTAGAACCACCGTCTTTGCCAAATAAGGATTACCATATATATTAATATCTCAGCCTTTTCAGGAAAGAATTTTTGAACCGCTAACTAGACCAAGCTCGTGCTGTCTTTGAGATCCTTCTTTTAATTTGCTCCCACAGCATGCAGTCCAGGGCATAACTAAGCTTGGAACAAGAGAGAAGGCAGAACCAAAGGGGTCTTTGGTCTTCCAGAACATAATTGGCTGTTTTTAAAACTGGAGGGAAAGGCAGATGGGAGTGTTTGCAGCATTGTGTCGGAAACAGTGGAGCCAGTGTTTGCCGCAGTGGTGGGACTGTTGAGAGAACTGGGTCGGGCTGGACCGAAGCAGCAGGCATCTCTCCCCAGGGGGCATGATGACTCTTCTGGCCCGTGGCTGCCGTGGGACCTGGTGGCCTTCGTTTCCCAGCAGTGCCTAGGGACACCCTTTCCCAGGAAGGAGGCCTGTGTCTCTGTGATGTATGCTGGGCACCTAGATGCTTTTTTCAGCTGCACAACAGGCTTCCATGGTCACCGTTATGTGACCCTCCTTGTCTCTACCCAGAGCATTCCTGACACAGTCACCACTAGAGAAACGTTCAGTCCGTCATCAGTTGAATCGCCAAGGTTCTGTGGACGGACTTGACAGCTGAGACTTCCTTGGAGTTTCAATGAAAACAGGAAGGAGAAGGGGATTGAAAGCGACAGGTTCCAGGGTCGAACCATTCAACTGTCCTCTCTTTTCCTGGGTCTTTGCAGTTTCTAAACCAGCAGGTTTGTGTGAAACAGGCATAGACGGTGCATGTGCGGACGCAGAATTGCTTCTCCTCATTGGCCTCTGTGTCTCCACAGGCCATGGGCATTTACCTCTACGGGGAGCTGATGGTGAGTGAGGACGCCAGGCAGCAGCAGCTCGCCCGACGCTGCTTTGAGCTGACCAAGGAGCAGATGGACAGATGCTCAGCTCAGGTGGTGGCCGAGATGTTATTTTAAAGAGGTAATTCTCTCACTGTCCTGTCCCCACTGTGTCTCCTGGAGATTCCTCTTAGGAGCCAAACAAATCAATAACTAAATGGTGAGCCAAGAGCACCCACGGCCTCAGTCCTCTGCTCCAGCTCGGGTGGCCCGCTGGCCTTGGAAAGCAGGGCACCTGCCGCCAGCGTGAGGCCAAGGCCCTGCAGCACATCATCTGGTGAGTGGCCACCAGAAAGCAGGGGCTGTCCGCCCCGGGCAGAGCAGCTGGCTCTCCTTGGCGTCATTTTGTTACTAGTAGAAGCAAAAGTCAGGAGAACACCTTACTGACACGGGAGTGCGTTCCCAGGCTGCCCAAACCCTCCCAAACCATCTGGGGTTGTGTGAGCACCTGACCTTCTCCTCCCCAGGTTGTCCCCGCCTGACCACAGAGGTTGGCAGGAGGGCCTCGGCCACACACATCACGCCGCCGCCTGTCCTCAGGCAGGCTTCCATGTCTGTGCAGAATCTGTCCCCAGCTCACGGTGGAGTGGGCATCCTAAAATATTAAAAAATCGCTTCTGCAGTTAAATGTGCCTGGAATTGGCCTGCTAGATTTACATCCTAGCAGTCAGGTTTTAAATGTAGGTTTCTGCATTTTAAAAGTAAGCAATGGTGCATAAAGTTTTAAAGTAGGACTGTGGGATAATAAGTTTATTTTTTGCTCTAACAATCATCATTTCTGTGTCTTCTCAGTTTTTCTGCAAGGTTTTACATGTTATACAATAGGGTATGTCTAATTTTGTATCTTTTTTTAAACTTAACATCAAACCTCAAGCATTTTTCATATTATATAGCTTCTCTATCAATATATATTTTATTGGATATTTAATATTTTATATTGGTCTTCTTAATCCATTGTTGGACATTGAGTTTGCTTCTAATGTTTTACTCATATGAACACCATTTCTGTCTATAATGTTTAAGTATCTTATTTAGCTGAGAGAACTTTCATACTGAGGAGAGAAAAAAGTTTTCTAAAGTGTGATCCTGTTCTTCCAGAAGAGTCTAGGAGCCGTGTCGGCCAGGAGACGGCAGTGGTGGCAGCGGCTGTACATCTTGTAGTGACACAGCTGTGTGCAGACACTGCCCAAAGCTCCGGGCGGCCTCGGGTCCTTGTCACAGATGGGCCAGTGTAAATAATGGAACCGTTGCACCGTTATCTTGTTGCCAGCCTCACACAGTGATCTGTATAAATCACATTTCTCTTTAGATGTTTAATTTCAGGGAGAGTGTGTGTTCCTTGAAATGTGTCGCTTGGGCAGACTGTGCCTTATCCTGCCCCGTGTTCCGAGCTGTGGAAACCACAGCCGACGTAGCTCTCATAAGTCTCGCCGTGAGTTGTGTGCCCCAAGCACCTGGCAGAGGTGTGGTCCCCGTGACGAGTGTGCGGTTTTCCTGCCTCCCCTCTAGTCGTCCTTGCTGTCCCTGCCTTCCCCAGATGAACCAGGGGTCATATGCATGCCCCCCGCCCCTCGCCCCCGCTTTCTCAGTGAAGACCAATGACTTGCACCTTCTAACAGTTGGGGTTCTTTCTGAGCCTGAGAGGGGTCCCCCGGATACCCCAGATCCCTTAGCATCTGTGCCCTGGGGTTGAAGGTAAGGACAGCCGTGTTGTCACGCACTGCCACAGGCTGCCTGTGCTCTTTTCATGTCGTGATTTAAAACTGCGCTGGCATTTGTATGGTCAGCTCTGAGTCCTTCTGATTTAAAAAGTTTTACCTCTAGGACACCAAGTAAACGAACAACAACAAAATGAAACCCAGCTGGTAGCGTAGCAGGCCTGGAGGCGGTGTCGTCGCTGCGTGTCCGAGGAAGTGGGCGCACACGGTGTGGGCTTGAGCGCGCAGGCACGGTGGCTCCCGACTGCTCTGGCTGCTTGGGTTCCTGGCATGCTGATTTGTGACTTAAGATTAAAATCACATTGCCAGGGATTACCACGCAACCACGACCTTGGCTGCTCCTCCGGAAGCCATAGTCACTCTCTCCCTGCAGCTCGGAGAACAGACTCCTCTCCTAGCTCTTCTCTGGAAACAAGAAGCCAGCGGCGCAGAAGACACTCGCCGGCCTCTCGCTAGCCCAGCCGACGACCTCTCTGACGAGGTGCAGAGCTTAGCTGATTGGTGAACAGTGACTGGTTTCCGCTTTGTTCACAGTGGCTAAGTTCTGCACCTGAAGAGAAGGTGAGATGGGGACAGTTAAGTTGGAGCCGCTGGGGCAGAGGCCGCCGCTGAGCGGTCAGCTCGAGGCCGAGCACAGTTCTGGAGGAGAGATCTGCTCAGCCCCAACGATGCACTTCCTCCTGTCACAAACGCAAGGAGTGTACTGAAAGTCTGCAGAACTATACATCCACTAATTAGACATCTCTCTGAAAGGTCAAATGTGTTCAAAGCTGCAAAAAGTAATCTTATAAAAAAACTAAATAAAACCAATTGCATCACAAAAATCGAGTAAAACCATGCCGGTGGTTGGTTGCATGTGAGCCAGACTGGGTGCGTTCACAGGACAGCCTTGTTGTTCTTGCCCGAGCACCGTGACTCTCTCTTGTATTTGCAGCCTAGGTCTCTGTCTCCTGCAGCCCCGCGGAGGTCGCCAAGCCGCTCCTGCCAGGCACTGCTTCTTCGGCTGTCGATTGGACCCGTCCTCCGGTGCCTACTGAGCTGATATCAGTTCTCATTTTACACACTGGCTCAGTTCAGCAGGAACAGGAGTCGAGCCCTCCAGCAAAAAGCCTTCCTGTTTGTATGTGCCCAGAGGCTCAGGAGCCGGGACGCCACTCACAAGAAGACAGCCTCGGCGTCGCCCACCAGACCCCAGCAGCAGCATGGCGCCCACCTGTATGTGGTCCTGAGGTGTGGATGTTGGTAGAACCACAAAGCTCCACAGGAATGAGCTCCGCCCTGAAGGCAGAGTGCGTGCAGAGAGCGCCATGCTATGTGTGATGCAGGCACTGCCTCTGCCGGCTTCTGTCACTGTCGCGAGCTGTCTGAGAGCCATGGGAGTGGATGCAGGTCTGAAAGGGCTCGCTCTCTCGCGTCTGTCTTGTGAATGGAGCCTGGGTGATAGCACTGGCTTTCACAGCCACGTGCGAGCAAGGAGAGTGGCCGGGGCCGGCCGGGGCCAGCCATAAGCCCTGTCCTCGGGGCTGTGAGTGGTGGTCTGGGTCTCGACCTGTTCTCCACTGAGTCCTGTCTCCAGAGCAGAGAGCAGAGGCACACAAAGTTACCCGTTTACAAGAATCCCTCTGTTGTGACCCGGCAATAAATTTTATTGCTGTTTCCTTTGCAGGAAAGATCACAGCGAGATTCGTTCTCATAATCTCCTCGTAGCCCTGGTGGGACCAGGATCGCATTGACCCTGGACATCAAAGGAAGGATACAGGCTGCTAAAGCCATCGGCCGACAGCAGCGTCCGCACCATGGTGCTTCTCTTCCAGAGGCGGCTCTCAGCAGAGCGCCTGTGACAGGCGCACCTTCGTAAAGGAGCTCCACGGGGCTGGGTCTCTGTCCCTCACCCTGACATGCCACCTCAGCACACTGCACCTGAATTCCGTCTCTTCAGTTCTTTCACACAAATAATTAAAGATAATCTGAGACACATCAAAAAACCCGCTGGACGTTTGGCGGCAGTCCCCTCAGCATATGGCTGTATTGGATATTTCTGTAATTCCAGAAAGGCACAGGGTTTCTGTATACTGGGACCAGTGAACACCATTTGATGTTCTTCGCTGGGTCATTTCAGAAAGATTCTACAGAATTATTTTGATTGATGAGTCCATTATTTAGTTTTTTCCCAAAATTTTATACTTTTTTGTAAAAGTATAGGATATGAATCTAAGATGTATTAATAATAAAATGTAAGTGTTTTTGTATTCCTGTTTGCTTCTGAATTTAATGCTGTTTTCTTAAAAGAAAACAAAAGGTAGTTTAACAGGCAGCCTTAGTATCCCAGAAGGCCGAGGCTGTATGCGGGCTCTTCTGCTCCACGTGGAGGCATTGGGGAGCGGGGGGAGGTGTTGGTGCTGACATCTCCTTTCTTTCCCACAAATGTTGGAAGTTTCAAAAAAACCAAAAACTTCCCAGTATCATCCAAAGGGTATGATGGTTTAAAACTCCCCCAAAGCCACAAGGGTGGTGCCGTCATGTAATGGCGCAGGGGCTGGGCCCCGAGACTGAACAGGAACCCACGCCGGCCCTGCCTGGCTCGGGCTGTGGCCTCCTCACTGCGTCCGGCCTATTTGGGGTGAAGCATGGTTTTAACACATTTCCTTCATTCAAAGCTCGTGGTCCTCAGAGTTGTTTAGCAGTGACTGTCTTTCCAGAAGGGTTTGCTCTTTGCTCTTACATGTGCTCTGACTATGATGATGTCTGCTGTGTTTACCATATTGGTAGAAGAATCAAAATTTGATTGTTAAATTTGAATAAACACAAGAACGCTGTTTTCTATGAAGAATAAACAATGCTTCCTCCCTCTGATCGGCGTGTGCTCTGCCCTCTTAGGCAGGGCAGGAAGGGCCATGGACACAGCCAGCACCTGCCCACGTGAGGAAGACGCTCGGCCCCTCCCGTGGGCTGTGGACACCAGCCGGCCTTGCTGTTCCAGCAGGTTAGAGCCACACTCTAACCTTTAGAAAAATGGCTGGTCCCCTCCCTCCCGGGGCCACTGAGACCTGCCACTGGTTCTGAGCACTGATCATGGCCAGCGGGCGGCGGTCAGTCGTGCAAGAGCCATCAGAACCCACACCCCAAGTTTTGACCGATCCTGTGGGTGGTTGGCCTGTGCTGCCGGCAGACACAGCATCTTGTGCCAGGTGGTGTCCCAGTGAGTGAGGAAGAGGAAGCCGGCCTCTGAAGGGGCTTCCTGTCTGCTCCAGCCACACCCAGTTACCCACTTCATCCCACTTGATACAGATGGAACAAAGGGGCTTTCTGAGCTTGCCCCTCTAGTGTTTTCTGAGAGAGCCATAGAGAACGTGCTGGGGAGGAAGCTGTGGCCAAGGGCTGCCAGTCAGTAAGGAGACAGGTACCTAAAACTAGAACTCCACATTTTTAAGTGGCTCATCTGTTAAAAAATAACTGTATTAGGAGCTGGCGGACCACCCAGGGTTCCTGATAGGACCTGAGTTAGAAACGCTGTGCTCCACTCGGACCCTTTCCCAGCACGACCATAGTCCCTTCTGAGAGATGCCAGCCGGGGGTGTTTGCAGAGGACCCAGGAGTCCCACCGTCCACACCCGGGATGTGGTGTGCCAGTGAAGGTGTGCCTGCCCTTCCTGGGTTCCCACTGGGGACCAGCCCTGGACAGATTGTGTTGCCAAGGTCACATACTAAGTGACAGCATATAAATGTGGGTCCATGTGGCTCAGCATTTTTCTCCCCACCCCAGTACCTCTTGGTGTGAGCTGTTCATTCAGTAACAAAACTCCTCAGGGACACTGTCTTCGCCCTCGCTCCTGAGTCAATTTGCTCTAAGGGTGGTCCTGGGCCCCTGATTTAGAAGGCATGGAAGCTTGAACTTCAGTTGGCTACACTTAAGTCACCATTGAGAGGTCATGGGCCCATCTGAATGGGAGTTGGGCTCACTTAGCACAATTTCTGACCTCTGGTCCCTGGGCTGAGCGTAGGATATACACTGATGAGAATGAGCCTGTTTCTCAGCAAGTTAATGTTTCCACTGAGCAGAGGGACCAGGACAGGAGGGTCCCACAAGCCACTACTGGTCGCCTGGTCTAGTGAAAGCCAAGGAACCCCAGCACCCCCACCTCCGCTGCTTGTCAGTACAGCTTCCTTGAGCTGTGTGTGAATCCTGAAATGCTGTCAGCATTGACCAGCCAAGCAGGAACCAGCCATTCTACAGGGGCTGCTATGCAACCCCACCCCCACCCCAGAAGTGAAACCCATGTTAGGTGACAGGCTCCCTCCTTGTGAGGCAGCCAGGTCCACCGGGCCCCTTAGGGATGGGGACATCATCAAGCCAGGCAGCTGGCAGTACCCAGGCCAAGCACTGAGGCACAGGACCAGCAGTGTTTTAACTTGGAGGGTACAGGTTCATTCAAGGGGTGAGAAGTGGCGATCCTGTTCTCTGAGCGAGTTAATTGGTTTTGCCAAGCAGCTGTCCCAGGAGAACAAAGCCTCCGGAAGTGCAGGTGCTTCTCTGACCCTTAGAGCACAGGCCCTGTCCCTTCTCAGAGCAGGTCTGCCAGGTCAACCTGTGGTCAGATCCCAGTCCGTCAGCCTCTGATGTCCCGAATGCCCCACGTGTGGGGGAAGTGGCCCCCCGGGCCAGCCACAGGCAGCCCTGTGCCCTCCCGCACCGGGTTAGGCTGAGGGGCTGAGCTTTGGAAGGAGGTGGGGTGCCGGGGCACTGCAAGCCCTCGCTGCCGTCAGGCTCCCAGCGCCAGGCGTTTGGGCGGCAGCCAGCGCAGAAGAGGCTGGAGCTCTGACCAGACCAGGCAGGAAATGGAGACGGAGGGGCCAGTTCAGTTCTCCCTCTTGGCCTCTATTTTAGGATTAAAGGTTTCAAAGCATTTATTTTTATTGGAATTTCAAATCAAAACATGGAAATAACAGTCTCCATCTCGAGCAAGGTACAGAGATGTCACATTAGCAGGCAGAACCCAGTGCCCCAAATGTAGGAAGCAGAAATGTAAGCTGCACCTCTAACCTTAAGCCATCCCTTTCAGGGATAAGCCGAGCTCTTCAAGGTTTCAGATGTTTCCGGTACATTTGGGCGTTCTATCCTGATCCCCTGGACGCTGTGTAAAGCCCACCCCCACCCCCCGAGGCCTGGGGATGGGGCCAAGGGAACCATGTACAAGGTGTGATTAAACAATACAGTGAATGTTTAAATATTAAAAACGTCTTTACAATAAAAGACGCATTGCCATTAATCCCCCTCAAAATACTTCCCCTTGCTTCAAACACACTTATCCCATCGTTCTTGCCACTTTCTGAAGCAGTTCTGGAAGTCCTCTTTCGTGAGTGTCTTTAGTTGCACTTTCGTGGTTGCCTCTGTGTCCTGAATCGATTCAAAACGTCTCTTTTCATGGTGATTCTGACTTTGGGGAAGAGCCAGAAGTCGCACGGTGCCAGATTGGGTGAATAAGGTGGATGAGGACACACCCGTAATGTTTTTGACAAATTGCCGTACCAGAAGCGATGTGTGACATGGAGCCTTTCCGTTCTGATCACAAAATATGGTGAATGCTTCTGCCGAGTGCCATCCAACAGAAAAGCAAGGATTTTCAATAAGGGAAGTGGTGCATCAAACCTTAGTGACAAGTTTCAACTTGTTGGGTTCAGTCAGTCGGGTGTGAGCTACAGTTGAGAAAAGGTGTGGGTTTTTTGTTTGTTTGTTTGTTTGTTTTGTTTGTTTTTTAGCTGAGCCATCCTGCCACCAGTTGGCAGCTCAGCTCGGGCCGGGAATCAAACCGGCGACCCTGTTGCTCAGAGCTTGCACTCTTGAGTGAGCTCTTAACCAACTGAGCCACTTGGCCGGCCAGAGAAGGTGTGTTTTAAAGTGTGCCATAAATCATCCTCCATCATAACAACGCTCCCTGTCACACATCGCTTCTGGTATACTATTTCTATCAAATAAAAACATTATGGTGTGTGCTCATCCACCTTATTCACTGGGTCTGGCAACAGGCAACTTCTGGCTCTACCCCAAAGTCAAAATGATTCAGGACATCGAGGCAGCCATGACAGTGCAGCTAAAGACACTCATGAAAGAGGACTTCCAGAACTGCTTCAGAAAGTGGCAAGAAGGATGGAATTAAGTGTTCAAAGCGCAGGGGAGAATTTGGAGGGGGATTAATGACAATGTGTCTTTTACTGTAATAACTTTTTTTTAAACATTCACCGGTATTGTTTGATCACACCTCATAGGGCGTCTGCTCAGACAGTGGTCACCCCACCACAGTCTGCCTTACCAAAGACAAATGCACAGGGTGGCTGGAGAGCAAAGTTCAATGACTTATGATCAAGGGCCAATGTTTTCAGAGCTTTCGGTTCTAGGCAAGCCACCTCCTCAGCCTACAGCCAGCCAGCTGGGCGGGGGAATGAGAAATGTGTGAAGGAATCTGCCTAGCTCTTCAGTGAGGCAGACCCACCCTGGGAAGCAAGACAGTCTGTACCAGCGTGTCTCCTGCCAAACAGAACTCTGGGTGTCCCAGACCTGTGGCCTCCAATGGCCAGCCTCCCTGAGGTGACAGGGCCTGCCACGCCCCATTCCGGAGAAGGCAGGGAGGGAGAGCTGCCCCTGGCTCTCTGCCAGCAGGTGACGAGTACGGTAGCTTTGGGGTAAGACAGTCCCTGCAGCACGCCTCTCGGGCACCTTGTACTGCGTCGCCTCTGGGAGCGGAGAGAGGGCGAGTGCCCTCTGTGCAGGCCTTAGCCACTGCATGGACCTACACGGGCCCAGAGGTGGCAGCCCCAAGCCTGGAGTTCCTGGAGCCATTTCAGCCCAAGGTCACGGCTGGATGTCTGGAGCCTGAGGGGCCTGGGGGTTTGAAGAGCTGCCTGCACCTCCCAGGACAGTGCCCATAGGCCAAGCTCAGTGGGGGAGGGCATGAACTCAAGCCCCAGGCCACTGTCCGGATGACAAGATGACAATAACCTGGGGCTTTACAAGGTGGAAGGGAGGAGAGGCCTTTTGGAGCTTTTCAAGAGTGAAGTTTTATAGATCTTTTCCCACCCTTTTGTGCTGTCCAGGGAGATTGGTCTGCTAATAAGGCATTTTTGTTCCAGTCCGATGACTAGAGGGTGTGAAAAAAGGGAGAGGAGCATGAGTTGAGCCTGAGCCGGAAGAAAGCGACCATAAAACTGCAAACTACAAACGTCCCCAGGACTAGCACTAGCCCCTGAGCTTGCCGCCTGGGTGGCGGGTGGGCATCCTGACATGTCCATCAGAGCAGAAGCAGGCCGGCCCTCGGGAGGCCCAGTGAAACCCGGAAAACCCGTGTGTGCGCACGCAGCAAGGCTAAAAGCAGCATTGCAGAGAAAGGCCTCTGACCACACTTTTCCATCTTCTCCAGACAGCACACACAAAACTAACCCAGTCCCTGCGAAATACGTTGTTTGAAATAAAACAAGTTCAAGGGTTTGGCATCTCAGCCCCAAGGGCTAGAATGGGAGACAGGAAAACTGCTCCAAAGACCTGTCCCCAGCCTCCCACCCCCACCTACACTCACCCAGCCTGTGCTGGCTGCCGGGCACTGTACCCAACCACTGTCACTGCTGGGGGGTGGGTGGGGGGGAGACATGGGGGCTCCCTCCGCAGAATGCATGCCTAGGGGAGCCTCGCGCCGCCTGCCCACACAGCCCCTGTGGCACCATCTCAGAAGCAAGCCTTCCTGGTGCTCCTGCCTGTAGTTTCCTTCCGCTCAGTCAGGCCTCTGAGCATAGTTCCACTGCAAGCCCAGCCCTGGAGGTGTTCTTGCCTGTGGGGTAGGGTGGCAGGTGCCAGAGCCCCGAAGTCAGAAAGCTCTTTTCTGCTCTAATAATAGTCCTCCCTTGTTGCAGGAGGTTTCGCAGAACAGACCTCAGAAGCAAAAGTGCTTGTCCTAGGGCTGGAGAGGACGTTTTGGGCAAGATTTGAAAGGCAGCCTCGGGTTAGGACCCCAACGCTCTTACCCCGATGCCTCAGGTTTCCACAGCTGCATGATTGAAGCCTGACAACACTGTGACACAGGTTACATTTAAGGAGCGAGGCGCAAGAAAAGTGAATTATGGGGGAAAATAAGAGATTAAGTAGGAGCTCCTTACAGTGTTTGCTGGTTGGACCATACAGGTGTGTGTTTATATTGGGTTATAAAGGAAAGACAGATAATTTAAGGGAAAAGAATTGTAGCTTTCTGATTTCTTTGCTTTAATAAATTATATGTCAAGGAAGAGAGAAGTGCAGAAATCGCGGCATCAGTGCATCTGCGGCAGAGGAGGCTGTTCTGTGGAGCAGGATGTGAGTGTTCATTGTCACAGAGACCAGACAGAGTGACATTTGGGAAGTCGGGTCATGGCACAACATGGGGGGGGAGGTGCTCCAGAAACCCCAGTTCTCAGGCCAACCTCCCTCTGGGTTGGGATACATGGATCCAACCATAATGAGCAAGTCTTTTTTTCTAGAAAACGCATGTCTGATGCTGGAACCTAAGTCCTTGAATAAGCTATAAAAACGCCACATGCTGATCAACTTCAGAGAACACCAGTGCAGACGTCTCCTTTTAAAGTTACACATGGCGCCCAGGCCTCCTTTCCTTCATGGCATCACTTGACAGTAAGCTGCTCTCAGAACAGGCAAACAGGCATCTTTATTTATTGATTACAACTTTTTTTTTCATACATCAGATGTGCAAACACATATAAACAATAGGTGAGCAGAAAGCAAGGTTTCCTCCACCTGTTCACCTGCTCCTTTCTCCAAACCCATCACGGTTAGGAGATTGACAGGACAGGCTCGAAGGATGTGCCCCACAGGTGACATCTAGCAGGGCTGGGCTCGGAAACAAGGAACCCTGTACACTACGGCGACACGGACAGTGGAGCCATCAGAACAGAGGC
Source organism: Hipposideros armiger (assembly GCF_001890085.2). Taxonomy (NCBI): domain Eukaryota; kingdom Metazoa; phylum Chordata; class Mammalia; order Chiroptera; family Hipposideridae; genus Hipposideros; species Hipposideros armiger. The sequence goes on from NW_017731889.1 coordinate 703,180, forward strand.
AACGTTCAGTGGATGTGCCGATCTCCAGCTATTCTGTCACATGGAAAGACCAGTTGCCAGCCTGCTCCATCTCTGCAGAGGGCAGCGGGTGCAGACATGTTTGCTGGGGCACATCCTTCGAGCCTTTCCTGTCAATCTTCTAAGCGTGATGGATTTGGAGAAAGGAGCAGATGAACAGGTGGAGGAAAACTTGCTTCTGTTCTGATGGCTTCACTGTCCGAGAGTCGCCGTAGTGTACAGTAGTCCACAGGTTCCTTGTTTCCGAGCCCAGCCCTGCTAGATGTCATCTGTGAAGCCTTTCTTAGCTTTAGTTTCCTCATTTGTAAACCGTGGATAAGTTTGTTAGGTGGTTGTGAAATTAATTTATGTGAAACCCTGATAATGGCCTAGCATCAGCTATAAAGGTGTGTGCTACTCTTTGATTGTTGGTTTGTTTCATTTATTTAACCAGCCCTCTGCCAATGAACCTTGGAGTTGATTCCGGTGGGCCGCTGTTTGAAACAGTGCTGCAGTTAGTCAGCCATCCTGCATATGAAGGGGTACAGTAAACTCATGGGATAGATCCTGGATTTGCTCATGGTGGGATCCACGCAATCTGAAATGAGGGAGCACCTCTGAAGAATTGGATTTTTGTCACTAGATGAAATATATATTTAAATTAATGTTTTTATTTTGGTAAAATGGCCATAAAATTTACCATTTTAACCATTTTCAAATGTATAATTGAGTGGCATTAAGTACATTCACATTGTTGTGAAACCATCACCACCATCCATCTCCAGAACTTACTCATCTTCCCAAAGTTGAAACTCTGTCCTCATTAAGCAGTGATAACCTTCCATTCTTTATTCCCCTCCCATCCCTGGCAACCACCATTCTTTTTTATGTCTCTATAAACTTGACTACTCCAGGTACTTCATATGAAGGGAATCATACAGTATTTGTCTCTTTGTGACTGACTCCTTTTTAAGGCTGAATAATATTCCATTCTGTGTATAGACCACATTAAGGCTGAATAATATTCCATTCTGTGTATAGACCACATTGTGCTTTTTTTTTTTAAAGATTTTTATTGGGGAATTGTGGATGGGAACAGCGCTGGGGAATCGGGGAAGGGGAACAGATAAGTTGCTGTCCTTTTGTTCTTCAATCTAGTTGGGAGAACATTGCTTCACTGGCCCAAGTTGGCACCATCATTGCTCTCTTCCCAGGCGAGGCAGATCAGTCGCCGGCTTCTGGACGGCCACTCACTGCGGCTGCTGGCCGCTCACGCTGGCTTCTGGCTACACACAGTAGCCCATGGCAACCCACTGCAGCAGGGGCTGCAGTGTACGCCGTCGCCGGCGACTCACGGCAGCCCAGCTCCAGGTCGAGCTGTTGTTCAGCATCTTAGCTGTAGAGGGCAGTGTCACTGGCCCTCATGTGTGGGATCCGAACCGGGGCCCTCTGGCATCCCAAGTCAACTCTTAACCAATGTGCCACTCGGTCGGCCCCACATTTTGCTTATTGATGGGCATTTGGGTTGTTTCTACCTTTTGGCTATTGGGAGTAATGCTGCTGTGAACACGTGTGGACAAGTACCTCTCCAAGTCTGCTTTCCATTTTTGTGGAGACACATCTGGAAGTGGAATTGCTGGATCATATGGTGATTCTGTTACCACACTATTTCCAGGATTTATAAATTTTATTTTTTATTTTTTATTAGTTTCAGGTGTGCGAAACAATATAATAGTTAGACATTTACACCCCTCACAAGGTGATACCTCCCTCCCCCAACCTACTACCCCTCTGGCATCGTACATAGCTGTTACAATTCCATTGACTCTATTCCCTATGCTGTACTCCACAGAGGATGTATAAATTTTAAATGTTAATATTTTTGTCTTTTCCAATCTGATATGGAAAAAATAATTTGCATTTCTCGGAAGCTGTGTTAAATACATTTTAAAGCCGTTTCAAAGTCCTGTGTATTCCTCCCGCTAATTAATGTTAATTTGTATGCAGTGTTTGTGTCCCTGGCCCATAAGTTGATGGCCTTTTACTTATTGATTAATAGATGCGCTTTAGAAGTTAGAAAATTAGTTCTTTGTCATGTGCTGCAAATTTATATTTTTTCCCCAGTTATTTGTATTTAGATTTTGGGTTATTTTGTTTTTTTATTATTGTATTGTCCATTTTATCCCTCTTCTGTGCTATCTCGGGTTTGCTTCTGGTTTTGCATCTTGCATAGAAAGAGCCCTGGAGGGCTCAAAACGGAGGGTTCTTGGAAGTCTGCAAGTAATGTGGCTGGAGCCTCAGGCCCCTTCCCACCTCCCCTACTCCCCCCTGCACCCTCTCCCCCAGGGGACTAAGAAATCTTCCTGAAGCAGTGACCCCACAGAGGCTTTGAACTTGCAGAACCCAGGTAGGGACTTGGGTGGAGGGTGCGGGGAGCGGGGAGGGGCCCAAGAGCTGAAAACAAGTTTACATGAAAGTCTGCAAACTAAGGAGGAGGCAGAAATTCAAAATGAAATGCAGGAACATTCTCGACATTTTGGGAAGCTCTGGTTTTATAAACTATTTATTTATCCTAGTAATCATCGTCTTCCCAGAGCAGCAGCCTTCCCACCTCCCCGTCCCTTGCCTCTTTCCAAGCAGCAAGACTGCTAGAGCCTTCTGTGGAGAAAACCCACAGCCCCAGAGAACAGACCTCCAGATACTGACATTTGGTGAAGAAAGAGGCTGGGCATTTTGTTTTTGATGTTTATTTTCATCTCAGAAGTAGAGCTCCAACTTGATTTTCCATCACCATCTTTTCCTATTGATGGAAATGCCTGTTGTATCATACACTAAATCCCTATACAGGCTAATTCAACAAATATTTATTTGGCACCTCTTGTATACGTACAACTATTCCAGACACTTGTAGTGGAGATGGTCAAGGAAGAGTAAACAATACATAAGTTACTATAATTATCATATATATTACAAGAGTAAACATAATACAAAATATGGTGTCTAGAAGGTGGTATGTGTGAGGGACAAAAGCCAAGCTAGTGCAGGGTAAGGCGTGGAGAGTGGGTGCTATTGTCAGTGGGGTGGTCACGGAGGCCTCATGGAGGCAGTGACCTGTGAGCAGGCAGGGGAATTGGCCATGCATGATGGCGGGTCAGCAAAATCCACACAAAGGCCCTGGGTTTGGAGTGTGCTTGAGTAACTGCCAGAGGGCCCATGTGGCCGGCACAGGTGGATGAAAGGCTCATAGAGGATATTGGGAGATGACGTCAGAGAGCAAAGGAAGGTCCAGGCTGTTTAGGGCCTTAAAAGCCACTTTAAGAATGTTGGGTTTTGCTGAATGAAGAGGGGCGCTTTTGAGGTGCTTTGAACAGTGGTGTGACATTGTCATACTGGAAAGGGATCACTGAGACTGCTTACAGGAGCAAGGGCGGGCGCAGGGGCACCGGGTCAGTGATGGCGGCAGCAGCAGTGAAGGGCAAGAAATGGTCAGATTCAGGAGTGTCCTAATGGACTGGAAGTGAGGTGATAGAAGAATCCAGAATAACCAGAGAATTGGGCCTGAGTCACTGGAAAGATGGAGTTACCATCAACTGATGTGGGTTTGGGGGATGGTAGGGCTGGTGGAACCAGCTTTGTTAATTACATAGTCGGCTGACCTCCAGGTGGAGAAGCCTGATGGGCAGTGAGTCCAGGAGGGATGACATGGCAAAGCCCAGCGGAGTGAGGACATGCCGGCAGAGGCACCCAGCAGGAAGAGGTCAGGGGTCGTGGAGCAGGGACCAGATTGGGCTGAGGTGGAGAAGCACTGGAATGTTCTGCCAGCCAAGGGAAGTCGTGCGGGGAGGAGGGAGGGGCGGACAGGTCAGGTGCTGCCTAGACCGGTGGGAGGAGCCTGAGAACTTGGCTGGAGCCATGGGGAGCGTTCCTGTGCTCCCTCGGGTACCACCAAACCTGTAATGACTGGAGCTTCGGAAGACCTGCTCCATGATGTTTCACGTTGAGAATTTCCCTGGCTGTTCTTGGCTGTTGACTTTTCCATATGAATTTTGGAGTCAGATTATCTAGTTGTCTTATTAGGATCCTGTTAAGTCTAATTCATCTCTCTGTAACCGTTAAGTGTTTCTATCCAGGACATCTTTCCAGGAGACAGCCACCAGTTAGAGCAGTGGGGGCAGAGGTGGTTCCCTCCAGGAGACATTTGGCACTGTCAGTAGGAAGCTTTGGTGGTCACTCCTGGGCCGGCACCTCGTGGGAGAGGCCAGGAATGCTACGACAGTGTCGCATTGGAGAAACGCAGCCTTAGGCTGGCTTTGTGCCTAGGACTCTCCTCTGCCTTTTCTTGCTGAGTGTTGGCTGTTACATGGGACTCAGCCTTCTTAAGTGCTCCAGAAAAGTCTTAAAGAGCAGATGACATGTAGTGTGGACATTTTTCATTCTCTTCAGCTACCCCGGCTGTGACCCCTTCGTGTATATGAGAGATACCATTGGGTGGCGGCCAGAGCACCACAGAAGGGAATCCCTTGCTCTCCCAGCTCCCTTCCAGCTGAAGTGTGGCAGGGACCTGGGCTCCCCCAGTCAGATGCACCAGCAGAGACCGGCCAGCACTTCACAGAATGGGCGCAGAGGCCTGTGTCCTGCCGGAGGCCTCAGACAGCTGCCAGAGCTGCATGGGATTTGGTGGCAGCAGCAGCAGCACCCTCACCAGGCCACTCTGAAGCGGGGCGTGGGTCACAGATGCAGGCTGGTGAGCACCTAACTTTGTCTGCCTGATAATTCTGCGGGCTTTTAAATATGCTTTAGATCAGGTCCCTTCTCTTGTCAGCCTTGTGCTTGTTTCTGTTGCTTGCCACCAAGAATCCTGGCTGATGCAGACAGAGTCATCATACTGTGGGAAACATCAGAGGCCGATGTGATTTTCAACTTTGATTTATGAGACGTTTTACTTCCACAGAAAATTTAAGTGTGAAGCTTTCAGGATCAAAGTATAGACGTTTCCTACGCAAAACAAGTACGATAAGATAGCATGATTACGTCAGGACTAGGAAAAGAACAAGTCCTACATCATAAGCTTTCTTTGCTACCAGGCTGTACGTGAGTGTTACGATTGGACCCATGGTATAAACAGATTGTGGGACTGCATTTTACAAGGCTTTAAGACACATTTATTTTGCTTTAATTTTGGTTCTTTAGGAGTGAAATGGTGTGGGGATGATTAGTAACTTAGAAATGACAAAGTCTGTGGAATCCATGTTAAACCCAGTGTCCGGCCGAGGAAAGAAGCCCGTTAGCAGGACTTCTGGTGGTGGGCTGGGGTGGTAACAAGTTGAAAGAGGAGAAACACAAAGCGAGAACAGCACTTAACATTCATATCTCTTCTTCCTCGGAAAGCAGTCAGTGTGGGTTCCTTGTGGCGTGTGGAAGACCCTTCCTCAGTGTGTTCTCAGCGTTGCCCCCGCCAGAGGACAGGGCAGGCTCACTCTGATTTTCTGGCATTCCCGCCCACTGCCAGCATCCCAGCTCCTCCACCTGCCCCGTTCTAATCCCTGTTCTTGGCTGCTGCACTTCAACAGAAATCATGGCTTTCTCCTGACCCTGGGACGCTTTCCCATTTTTGTCCCAGCACCTTGTCCCACCAGCAAGAAATGGGGCCAAGTGGAGAAGGGCTAATAACGCCAATAAAACAGAGTTGGTCCCGGGACCGTGCGTGCAAGGGGCTTCTCCAGAAATGAGGCTTATCCATTTGCCATCTGCTTTCTCAGATGCCTCTGGACATAAACGGCCCCCAATGTCCCATGTCCAGAGGCAGAGTGACCACTCGTGTACACTGGCCTTAGTAAAACAGGGCTACCTGGGTCCTATAAGCAGCCACAGTGCAGCACGAGCCCGGTCGATGCCATCGCTCGGGACTCCCGGGAGCCTGTGGAGGCTGGCGCGCAAGGGCCACGCGTCTGAGCAGTGGCCGCGCGAGCAAGACGGTCTGGGCCGTGCTCTGTGGACGTGTCCTGTCTCCAGAGCTGGGGGAAGAGCAACAGACAGAACAACTCAGTTTGTACTAAGTGGTGGTGATATTATTTATGTCAGGCTTATGGGAAAATACGTGTACGTGTGTGATGCACTTCACTGAGTTTGAGCAGCCCCTGCCTGCCCTGTAGTCACTGTCCCTTCCTCCTTGGCAGAGGGCCCTAGCTTTTAGGTGTCTGGTGGCAAGATTCCCAGCAGAGAGGATAAACCGTAATTGGTCTTTTTCTGGGGCAGGTCTGTCTAGGCTTTTGTGCAGCCTGAAGCTTCCATAGCTGGGAAGTGGGAGGAAGCTTTTTCTGAGAAAGACTTATGTTTTATAAATACAAAATTAGGTATAATTTTATTTAAAATGAAAAAATATAAAACAAATTACAAACTTTGAAACGCTAACAATTGTACAAACGTAACACTGTCCCATGTGGATGGTGCTCGGGAATGCCTTCTCTCCCTGTGGTTTCTGGCTCTGTCCTCTTTGGTCACCTCTTCTTAGGATAACGATTTTACATATTTTCTATAGAAAGAAGAGAATCCAGTCTTTTCTCCAGCATTCTTTATAAAAAACTTCATTATTGAGACTCAGGAAAAATTTCTCTCAGCAGCACAGCTTGCTATTATTGGTAACGTAAAATTATAGAGCTGCAAGCCGGCCGAGTGGCTCAGTTGGTTAAGAGCTCGCTCAAGAGTGTGAGCTCTGAGCAACAGCGGTTCGAGTTCCGGCCCGAGCTGAGCAGCCACTGAGCTGCCAACAGGTGGCAGGATGGCTCAGCTAAAAAAAAAAAAAAAATTTTATAGAGCTGCTGTCAGGTCTCTGAAAACCTCTGTCAAATTCATCCCAGGCCCAACCTCTAGGACTTGGAAGGATTCCCCACATGTCCCTCCTGTTTCTCCTGTGCACCCACGTGCCTCAGGTGGCACAGGCCGTGCTTCCAGGTAACACAGCCCCTGGGCCTGCACCTGTGTCCCATGCCGGCTGAGCTAGTGCAGGGTAGTGCTGGAGTTCTTGGGAGCTGTTCCTGCTCTGGGACGGCCACTGTGACCTGCTCTAAAGTGATGGTGAGTCAACTCATCCCCTCAGCCAGGCCCCTGATGTGCCCATGGCCATCCCTGCGACGCCCAACAGGTAGGAGTGTACAGAGACGCATGTTTGCCAGTTGCAATTAAAATTTCTTTACAAATTTTACAAAAATAAATGACGGACAGACCTGGGGCCTCTCCCAGGGCCTCAGAAGGGGCTGGGTAGTAAGGGTCCTGAAGCTCCAGCTTCATATGGCCTGAGACTCTGCCCTGGGCCTTAGACCAGCAGGGCCGCGCTGATCCCATGGCCTGCGGCCGGGTCCTGCCCGTGGTGTATGGGCAGATCTGGGTGGCTGGCGGAAAAGACGGAGACCTGCCACCCTTTTCCTTCTTGGGTGCTGTCAACGAGGCCTGGGCTTGGCAGCCTTCTAGCACCTCGGAGACGAAAGTCAGGAGAATGTCAGTGAGGCTGACCCCGGGATTCTGTCTGAGGCCATCAGGTGTCTTCCTTGTTTAAGCCATTCTTCATCAGATATGCTGCTGGTGGAAGGCATCTGCCTGGTACAGACACTGGTGGAAGGAACCCCACTGCCGGTAAGCCCCATATGGCCTCTACTCTCAGCCTTGCCACGTGATATGCACCTCAGGCCTCAGTGCTTTCGACTCTCCAGTGAGGGGACCTGGCTCAGTGGCCTTCACTGGGCGTTTTCAGCAGAGCCCATTTTTAGCTGGACCCCTACTTCTTTGAACTTCTTTCAAAAAACTGAAAGAATCCACGTGTCCAGACTGTCCTGGAAATCTATGGCAACTGGCAGAGGTGGTTTACTGAATCCATCCCAGCCCATCCGCGCTCTGCCCTGCTGGGTCCTTCCCTGCTGGCTGGGTGTGGGCTTGCCTCGGAGCTGAGGACACACAAGTTGTCTCTCTGGCTTTTCAGGGGAGGGTGTCACTCTCCCTCCATCTGTGCTTTGGGAGAGTCCTTACCCCTAACAGAAGCACAAGGAGTCAAGCCTGCTGGTGAGGCTTCCTAGCTGCCCGCCTGCTTAGGGAAACAGCCCCTTCCCCACGCTGCTTGCTTGTGTTTCCTCTCCTTGTTAGCACCTTTATCAAGTTGGGAAGGGGCAAGGGGAGAAAGTAAGCTCAGTAAACCAACCAGGGCCTGCTTTCTCTTTGAGGAAAGCCTTCATGGATGGTGAAGATTCTCTTATATCACAGGACCTGCCAGGCTGCTGGGAACTCACTGGGATGAAGATAGTCCACTCTGTTCCCAACTCAAGTATCTGAGACTTTGGGCGAACATACAGGCTGTGGAAAGGAAGTGGGAGATACTACAAACAGGCTGACGTGTGATCAGGACAGGAAAGAATCTTCCAGAAATGCAGCCTCAGCAGTCTGAGGTGGAGACCATCTTGTTTTGCCTGTGTGCTGTGAAATACACTGTGAATGGATGTCCTCGTAGAAGAGAGGCCAGTTCCCAGTGGGGTCTCGCGTCCAGGGTTACCCGCTGCCACCAAGCCCCTTTCTTCATGTCCCCAGAGGCTGGTCACTGTCTCCTTAGCCAAAGTCACCGTAGGAGAGGCATCCTCAACTCCAAGTGAAACATGAAAGTGGTGACGATGGCAGTTGTCATGAAAGTCTTTTAACACTACACCTTCCATACGATAACACTTCACACAAGGCAGGCTAGGGTCAAAAGTTCTTGGATTTTCTCAATTCTTCAGGTGGATCCACACACTGAAACAAGTAATTCCCCTAAAAGCTCAAACTCTAATCTAACAAAACTTGACTCATACCTCAAGCAGGAGCCAAGACAGGGAGATTCAGAGATTAGTAATGCATAAATCAAAGTGGACATAAAAAAAAGTCTTGACTCACTCGACAAACAGACTATACACAAAAGAACATACAGTCAATACAAGTTAAGAATAAACCTAAAAAGAAAATCTTCAATTAATGTTAAATAAATATTAACCCTGGAGTCACCAATTCTTTATTAAAAGTTTCCAATTCCCATTTCACTTAACAAGACAACTGATATGTAATCTGTGCCAGTGTTTCTAGATCATGTCCTATATCTCCCGTCGGCCACCTCTGAGGCGATACAAGCTCTATGTAGCAGTCAGTGTTTAGCAAATATAAAGGTAGGAGAGTTAGCACCGACCAGCTTTACTTCATTGCTAAGCAGTGCTGTCTCCACAGCGGGGCTGGCACATGTGCCCACCAGGGACCCGTGGTCCCTGTCACCACCACTTGCGTCTGGGCTTGAGGGGGCTCTCCTGCTCCCTGGCCTGCTCACGGGATGCCCCGAGGAAACTCTCCTTGCTGAAGAATTTCTTAGGGACCCAGGAGAGTGTGGCTTTATCTCAAAGCTCTGTAGATTAAAAGACCAATATCAATTACAACACTTCTAAAAATGAGGTCTGTGAAAAAGGGCTAAGTTGCTTTCTACACTGATCAGTGGTTCAGGACCAATTTCTTGGTCAAAAGACTTTGAAACATTCATGTAATAGTTGTGCATCTTGGTGTGATATGGGGGGAAAAAGGAAATAAATCTGCTCTCCCATCCAAGCCTTCCCTTTAGTGTGATTCTCTAATCACACTGGGTTGAGCAGGTAGAGAATGCTAAAGGCGTAATCCCGTCATTCGTGAATAAAGCTGAGTTTGGGCTCAAGAACCTGTCTTCTCATTGTGTAAAATCTGTATTGGCAGATCTTGCCAAAATATTTATGGCTCACTGTTACAACTCACAGAGGGAGCTCGGCACACAGAGATGTGGTCCCAGCGTTTCATCACATGCCCCAGCGAGTCTGGGCCCCACGTGGCAGCCACACGTCCCACGGGCCTGGGCTAGACGCGCATGTGTAGCTCTGTGAGGAGCTCTCTGGCCAGTTTTCTCGACGTTGGGGCTTCCACGCAGAGACGATCCCATCTGTACAAGGTCTGGTCAAGGAAGCAGATAATCTCATGGGTTATCTCATCAGTCTGAGCCATCTGCAATGTGGACAGAAGAGAAGCCAAATTAAAAACGCTTTCCAGACGGATTCGTCTCTTTGTCCAGTGGACCAACTGTAACCATCCTGTTCCCGAAAAGCAGCCGCATTCCTAGCAGCTCCAAAGGGCTCTTGTTTTGTTTTCAAGATGACTAGCAAAGCAAGTCTGTTCTCAGAGGCTGGCCGTCCACTGAGCAGAGTCAATTCCTGATGGTCACGCTCTCCCAGCAGAACGGCCACAAGCAAGCAAGTTTCCTGGAATGCCAGTCACGAGCTCTGATTCTGTGCTGTGGAGAAAAGGCAAATGAACATGCTGAGGCTTGATTTTCTGCAAAAGGCTCACACTAGTAGAACTGGAAAATGCCACCTGTTTTCACACAAACACCTTTATAAATGGAATTCTTGGAGCCCACTTGCTTTTCAAAGGCATCTAGGGTTTTAACACCTGATTCTAAAGGGAAGCAGGAAATGCAGGAATTGTTAGTTCTGCTAAACACAGTCTCAAAGCACTGAGTTGTTGGTGCCCTTAAGTATTTTCCTAAAAATTTCAGCTCAGCAGAAAGGGAAGGGTGAGAATCTCACAATTTAGCTGCATGAAGAATTTATTGTGATTTTTTTTTAGACACAAACCACATTAAGAAACCGCCATTGGTTTTTGGAGTAATGTCCCTACTCGTTTGTGGTCGCCAATTGATACGGACACCTCAGTCAAATGTGTAAGTAGCCCAAGCACAGCCTCCTCTCCACCGCCACACCCGGCCCTTCGGGGGGTGGTCTGCCACCCTGGCTCCGGGACTGTCCTATGGCCCAGGAACCCCTTCCTGGCCACCCACCTGTCAGTCCAGGCAGACGCTGAGGGCCGTGTGCTAGGTGAGTGCTGTGCAGGAAATGGGGGGCACATGTCCTGGGGTTCTGCTGGGGGCGGGAGCAGGCTGCCAGCTCAGGCAGGGCTCCTGGTGTCTGTATCATCATCACTTGCTTTTTACTCAGAGATCTGATGCTGTTGATGACTTTGATCAGATGCAGCCTCTGTCTTTGTGGATGAAGCAATGTGAGCCTCCTTGGGACGCCGTAAAACAGTTAATCTACCACCTAGAACCTGAGTAGGGGAGCCCGCCTCCTGTCCCACTGCATCATTCCCAGGCCTCCCCCAAGCCAGAGACAGGCGGCGCAGCCACTGCAGATGACTGAGGTCGCCTGATCTAACTGTGCACCATCTTTATAAGCCAACTCCACTCCCACAGTTCCACTGAGGGTCTCCAGTCTCATACAAAACCCCACCTCACTGCAGCTGAGGTCGGAAACCCACATCCTTGCAGGGCTTGGCTGAGGCATGTCCGTATAGGGGTTAAACTCATGTTGAGTTCAGCATCTATAGGACTGACCTCCGTATTTCAAATTCTAGCTAACGTCTGGCTGTTACTGCTTTGATCCAGCAACCAAGGACAGGAGAGGGAGAAAGAGAGACATGAACGCAGGACCGGACAGGAGGCGGGAGAGGATGAGCCTCAGGAGCCAGAGGAACCGGACACCAGCCAGGCTGCTTCTGCCTCATTATCATCAGAGGTGCAGAGGAGCGAAGGGTGTGGGGCGCAGATGCCCAAGGCCAGCAGAAACTGAGATCCCGGGGCCTGTGCGAGGAGCCCGAGGAAGCAGTCGGTTGGGAGCATCCTACAGCAGAGGCCGCAGTGCGGGACGAAGGGAGAAGATGGAAGGAGATGGCACGTTGAATGAAATGGAGCTGCTCAGTAAGGTGGGACCACTCAGAGAACACACGGAAGGCTGTGAAAAGACAGCTTGGACACAGCTCCTGCCGTCTGTCTCCTGGCCCAAAGCTGATGCTGAGACCAAAGGGACACGCCTGGGAACCAGGCCCACTTGGGCCGGAGTTCCCATAAGAGCTGGGCCAGAGTTTGGGTCCCCTGGGTGGTGAAGCCAGAGCTGCTGGCAGAGACAGGCTGTCCCACTGAAGCCAGTACTTCTGCCGTCTGGCCACCACCTGCTCCAGGCCTGGCAGACCTGGCTCCTTCCAGGGGGCTCAGAGAGAGAGGAACGATGAGCTGGTGGAAGGCGAGACCCTCAGGCGAGGCTGGCACTGTGCAGGGGACGCCTCCATCTGTCCTGCCTGTAGCTGCAGTAGCCAGGCTGCCTTCAGCCTGTCCTGTGGTCACCGCAGGAAGCTGAGTCAGGAAGGCTGGTGTGTTAGTAACAACGGCTTCAGAACACCTGCAAGGACGGCGTCCAGGAAGCTCTCGGCTGCAATGGGCTTCAGGTGCCCCGATGGGGAACCCACCTGCTGAGACGCCCGTGCGTGAAGACAAACTCTGTCATTTTATCCTTTAATGATTGTTTTTGGTGGGTTTTTTTTTTGCAGCTGGGCTGACTTACAAAATTTAATGAAGATGTACTAGCGTTTTCTGTGTTCCCTCAGCCTCAAATGTTAATGTATAGCTGAGACTGAACTGTTTTGTGGGAACGGGCACCCGGGCACGGGCAGCGAACGTGAACTCTGTGACACGACGTAGGTCCTCGTTCACAGCAGCTTCTCCATGGGCGAGACCTGGGGGTGGTCCATGTTTAATGTGGGCTGTTGTTTGCCGGGAACGGATGGAAATGTGGTTGGAATAACTGAAGCAGAGACCTGGGTGTCTCTGAGCTTTCTCTGGGTTGCGTTCTCTCACACCCCGTGGGCGGAGCAGGCGGTGATCTCCCTGGCCTGCCTTTCCACTCCCAGAATGACCGGACAGGAGGAGAACAGGAGCTCCCCAGGGAGGAGGGGACAAGCTCCCACAGGTGTCCAGGGCACAGGCAGGAGGTCAGAGGTCAGGTGACAAAAATGCTGCTGACACTTCCATGATTCAAAAGTGCCTGCTGTTGACTTTTTAAAATAATTTTAGAACAGATTTAGATGTATAGTTTTATGAAAAGACAGTACAGAGAGATCACATATCCCCCACACCCAGTTTCTCGTTATTAATATCTTACATTAGTGTGGTACATTTGTCAGATTTAATGAGTGAATATTGATACATTTTTAAGAGCTAAAAAGTCCACACTTAGATTTCCTGTACTTCCCTAATGAACGTCCTTTCTCTGTTCCAGCATCCCACCTAAGACACCACATTACAGTTAGTTGTCATGTCTCCTCAGGCTCCTCTGGGCTGTGATAGTTTCTCAGACTTTCCTTGTTTTTGATGACCTGGACAGTTTTAAGACAGGCTAGTCAGGTATTTTGTCGAATGTCCCTCAATTGGGGTTTGTCAGTTGTTTTTCTCATGATTAGACTGAGGTTATAGGTTTGGGGGAAGACCACAGAGGTAAAGTGCCAGTTTCATCACATTGTATCAAGGACTCACCCCTGTTGATGTTGACCTTGATCACCTGACTGAGGGAGTGGCTGAAAAGCGACTATTACAGCTTACACCTGGCCAGAGATAAAGTTGGTTGGTACCAAGTTCTCTAGACATATGAACACTTGTAGCTCTCACCAATGGCATTCTCCCACCCAAGCAGACTTGGGAGTAAGTGAGGTGTGCATTTTATAAAAGCACACGGCAGATCATTGTGTTGGGGTGGCCCTGGGAGATGGCACCCAGCACATGACAAGCAAGTCTTCTGTCTTGGCCACGCCCAAGCTCTCAGATGGCTTTTGTCTGCACATGTGAGAGGCGGCCTGCCTGCCCCCCCAGACGGCACTACAGGGACTAAGGAGAACCTGCTAGGTGCTGGTTTCTGAGGTTGTTGGCAGCCCTGCTTGTCACGAACTTTTCTCATATTCACATTCACATTCAAACAGAACCTTCCCTGGAAGGGAGCAGGAGGGGGTCCTCTGGGTGCTGGGAACAGTCCTTTCTTGATTTGAATGTTGGGTGCATGCATGTTTTGTGAAAATTCATCAAGCTACACATTTATTTATGTATATTATATGGCAATAAAAAGCAAAATCAAACACAGGAATAAAAACTCCATGAGCCAGCATTTTGGAGATTTTATTTTTTTGGATGAGCATTTTAACATATAATTTGCTATTTTAACCATTTTTATATGTACAGTTCAGTGGCAGGAAGTACATTCACACTGTTGTACAACCATCACCACTGCCCATTTCTAGAATGTTTTCATCTTCCCAAACAGAAGCTCTGTCCCCATTAAACACTAACTACTGATCCTCCCCTCCCTCCAGCCCCTGGCAATCTCTATGAATTTGCCTACTCCAGGTCCCTCATGTAAGTGGGATCATACAGTATTTGTCCTTTTGTGACCGGCTTGTTTCACTTAGCATAGTGTCCTGAAGGTATATCCATGTTGTAGCATATGTTGAAACTTCATTCATTTTTAAGGCTGAATAATATTCCATTGTATGTATAGACCACATTTTGTTTATCCGTTCACCTGTTGATGCACATTTGGGTTATTTCCACCTTTTGGCTGTTTTATTTATAACAACCACCCTAGTGGGTGTGGAGTGGTATTTCACTGTGGTTTTGATTGACATTTCCCTAATAGTTAATGATGTTGAACATTTTTTCATGTGCTTACTGGTCATTTGTACATACTCTTTGGAGAAATGTCTATTCAAATCCATTGTCCATTTTTGAATTGGGTTGTCTTTCTGTTGTTGAGTTGTACGAATTCCCGAAATAGTCTAGACACCAAACCTTTATCAGATGTGTGATTTCCAAATATTTTCCTCCCGTTCTGTGAGTTGTCTTTTCACTCTTTTCATAGTGTTCTTTGATGCACAGAAGTTTATAATTTTGCCGTTCAATTTATCTGTTTTGTTTTATTTTGTTTTGGTGCCTGCCATGAGTGGTGCTCACTTCTGACCTGAACTGTTCTTTTCCCCTCACGTCAGCTGGGCTTATGGAAGGGTTTCTTTGTAAATAATAAATAACATTCTCTGAACCACAACAGCGAGCACATCCTTGTCTCATTTAAGTCTTGTTTCTCTTCATAAGAAAGAAGACAGTCGTGTATTGAACTGGAAGAAGAGTACATGAGGAGACGGGGGACCTAGCTTTTACTATGGGCTCTGGCAGCAAGCTGCCTTTCACTGAGCCTTCCTTCTCTTCTGTGACCGGAAGGTGTGCCACGGGGCAGGCTCTGGGGTCTGTCCCAGCTGTCCACCTCGCTGCCCATCCACCTCTGTCTGGACAGCATCCTGGTACACGCTCTTCAGAGGCCGGGCCCTTGGGTGGGATGTGAAAGAGAACTAGGATGCTAGAAAAGGGGAGACTTACGAGGGCGATGACTTCCCGGGCAATCGCGTGGCCTCCAGGAGCCCAGAGCAGGAAGTTCAAGGTCAGGTGTCTGATCAGCCATGAACACGAAGCCAGTCTGGGGTCCCCACCTTGCTCTCCAGCTGCTGCATGCACATCTCTGGCCGAGAGCGTCGGACTTCGGGGCAGCTTCAGGAGGCGGCTGAGCACGGCCTTCCCCTCTGCCTGGAAGCACAATTTCAAAGGGAAGAGATTACGGGAGAGCCGGGACATGTACGGTCCAGGGTCTATTCAGTGCTTTGAAGCAGCCCTCCAAAAGGAGAGGACTGGCGCCCGGGGGAGGGCAGACAGAAGCAGCCTGTGTCTGAGTTTACACATTGCTCCACACAAACCCAAATGGCGTAATGGAATTTTCTTGACTTGCTTTCGTCTTGCTCACTAAGCAGCTAGGGCACCATGCCAGGAATTGACCTTTTTTTGTATGAAAGGAAACGGAGAAAAGTCCTCAGCAGAATGCAGTCAGATTTTTATATTGTGGGGGAAGGACAAAAAGGCTCCTTCAAGACTCGCTTGCTATCACAGACACAAATCAGTTACAGCCCCATGCAACCAGACCTCCACGGACCAGTGTTCTGATAGGAACAAGGCTTGTTCTGCTATCTTTGGGGTCAGGTGGGGGGAGGGAGGACACATGGACACACAGACACACACACACACACACACCACATTCGCACACCACACTCATACTACACGAACACACACACACCACACACCACACTCATACCACACACACCACACACATGCGAGCACACACAACCACACCACACCCATACCACACTCATGCACCACACACACACACACACACACACACACACACACACACCCCACATACCACACTCATACCACACACTACACACACCACACACACCTTTGTCTTGGTTTAGAAACTGGGATAGGCTGTTCATACATGTTTAAAGCTCAAGCAGAGGTCACAGGTCTGTGGAATCCACATAAGAATGGTGAGTGTTACAGGTCTGTGGGTTGTTTGGCATGAAAAATTTTACTTCATACTGCGACTTCTGCTTGCTGTAAGAATGGTACATCAAGTTGCGACTTGGAAAACAAAACTAGAACTGAAAGCCATGGATTCAAATGCCACATGGAACTCACGAACAGCTATGGTCCATCATTTTTGAAAAAATACTTAGGCCTGTTCTGAGAATTCCCATGACCAATTTTATGGATTTTGTGAGAGTCTTTTTTTCTGGATGTTAAGGCCTCACTCAATGAAGTCTGTCATAAACTCCAGTACACTAGGAGTGCTGTGTGAGCTATTCTGACAATACAAGACCGTGAGAAACTGCACCACGGGGCCCTTCCATGGGCGATGGCAGTGTTCCAACAGGAGAGGGCCACTCTTACTCCGTCTCCTCTCAGCTGGGCCCCGCCTGCCCTTGTCTGATGGCATCTACGGGAGCTCACGGCCATCTTGCCATCTAAAAGGGTCTGCAAAAATGCGGGCACTTAGGAAGCTATGCCTTCAAATCCACTTTTTCTCGTCCAGTATTCCCTAAGACTGGATCTTCTTCCTTTCCATTTCATCCCAGACTGTCTTTCCCCTCCAATGCCTTCCTGACATGCCAGTAACTTTAAATGCTTTCTGATTTTTCCAGGAGCAAGATACAAGCTTTCTTTTCTAAGTATTACCTCTTATCCCACATTATGAAATTTTATATATGCTCACTGCAGAAAATCTAAACAAAAAAGTAAAAAAAAAAAAAAAAAATTAAGGTGACCTATAACTCCACCATCCAGGGACTCATTGTTGAAAACTAGGTTTACGGCCTTCTCATTCTTTTTCTGTGCATTGTGGACACAACAAGCACTACACACTATATTTTCTGTCTTCCAGCTTTCTCTTCACAATGCACTCTAAGCAGTTTCCTGTGTCTATAGCACATACTCTTTGAGGATATGAGTCTTCATGGAAGAATGCTATTCCACAGTTATAACAGACCACAATGCATGTAGCCAGTATCCTTACTGTGGGAAGTTTAGACCATTTCCAATTATTGCGATTACACACAATACCGTGATAAATCTTGTACATACATCTTTGTGTGGATCTTTAATCGTGTCCTTAGGATAAGTCCTAGGAATGGAATGACAGGGTTAAAGTGTACACACTCTTGCCTTATTCTTAAGGTATACACACACAGACATTTTTGTTTTTATTCAAGTTAGCCAAGGTGATGAAGGCTGGCTGCAGCAGCGTGCTTGCAGCGGGGCTGGTCTCTGTGAGCGGCGTGCCCCCAGGCAGGGACAGTGACCCTCTGCTCCCCGTTGGGACTCAGGCCTGGCCAGCGGAGGCAACAGCTCCAGCCACCGCACCTACCGAGTACAGTACAGTGCCTGACTTAATTGTGCTTTTACGGCAAAGGCACAGCCATTGACAAGCTCGGTCAAACCTCACAATCATCATGCTTTCAAAGGCAGTTCATAGTTTATTTCTCAAGTCACCCAACAGACCTGCCCCCAAAGGGATTAAAGCTCACAGGTAGGTATTACTGGTTAGACTAGGGAACCGGCCCACCTGCTCTCCGCACAGCACACACTCTGCTTGGGCACCAAGGACGAAGAGGTTCTGGGATCAAAACCATGAAGGCAGGGCTTCAGTCACAGGTGGATGGCTACTGCTGACAGACAGCTAGGAAGGAAATGGACGTACTACACTAGCCCACCCTTTTTATCCAGGATGCCAAAGCATCCCCAGGGTAAGAACTATGCACAGGTTTTATTTTAAAAAGGACCCATTAACTAGTAGAAATATGTGCCAATGCAGAACTTTCTAGAAATTAAATCTTACTGGACAACTTCTTTCTTTATACTTCAAAAGTGAATCTCTGTCAGTTTCTATGAACAATATGGAGTTTAACACGTAACCTACCAGCTTGGCTTATACAGAATCAAATACAAAGTGTATATAAAAGGGCTTTAGAAATCAATAGAGCTTCACACATTTTAATTATTAGAAATAAGATCATGAAAATAAATTAGGATTTCCCTTAATTAGTTTAATGTGATATTTTAAGAGAGAAGAAATAGCACACTTTTTTTAACCAAATAGCAATCCTCAAATACATATGTGCATTATGTTTATTTTTAAATAGTGTTATATTTTTTATACAAAATAAATTATCACCGAATTTCAACTTTTAAAAATCCCAAACGCTTTTCTTTCCCTGCATGTAAGCCTTTAAACAAGTAAAAAACACAGACGTGTCTATATTGGTCTCTGCTTTTTTCAAACAACAGAAAACATCAAGCAAATACGAGTGCTGCTCTCTACATAAAGAAACTTGCTCCCTTTAATTATTAAAATCAGCAAAAAGCACTGGCAGTTAAAGTTTTAAAAACCAACAAATAAATGTTTGCAAGGGCGGTGCCGACGCCTTTAATCAAAGCGTTGCTTCCTGTAATTATTATATTCCACATAAAATAACAGCTGTCTTTGCCACAGTTAGCCAGGCCTGTATTTAGCTGCTCTGGTATTTAGGAAATGACCAAGTCCTTTTTCAGAAGCAAAGTGGTTAATATCATGTGATTACTTTAGTAAGAATTCTAAACAAAGCCGGTAATGTGAGGATCTGTTGACTGATCCAAGAAAGCAGTAAGTCAAGACGGAAGCAGACACAGCCAGGCCGCTGGTCAGGAGGACACAGCCCCTCAGTGGAGTGGTCAGACCCCGCATGGCATCCCCTGGAGGACTCCGGCCAGGCGCCCTGTGAGGGCGGCCGGGCAGCTGAGCCAGAACAGATCAAATGACCTGGGGGACAGAGGGACTGCCCCTCATCTCGGTGCTTCCCAGGAGAGCAGGGTGGCAGCGTCTAGTCTCCAGTCAACTCTGGGAAGCCAGGAAACCATCTCCGACCACAAGCCCAGCATACACGCACTCCTCCAGCCCGATATCTACTACCATAACGGACTGGAGCACCCAGTGCTTAGGTACCTGGGGGCTAGTGAGATTCAAACCCACACCGGGGCCCCTTCACATAGGATCCTTTCAGCTCCAGAGAGACTGACCCCGAACGCCACACACAGTGGGCACTGCCACCTACCATGGTCTGTGCTCTCTCCTGACTCCCATCACGTGGGCTGTAGCTGAAAGCCAAGAGCCACAGCAAGGCCTCCGGGGGTTCAGCCTCTGACATCAGTAACTGCTCAGCAGCGATATCAGCCCATCCTCCAAAGTGAACGAACACAAACCAGCTCTCAAAGGGGCCTCTGGAGGACCTGGAACGGAACCAAAACACATGGCAGCCAGGCAATGTGACTTCTTTTTCCTTTTGGTTCTTAAAGCAGCTGTAATGTTTGCGAACGGTTGGCTTAAATTGTTCTTACCCACTGAAATGCAACTTGCAAGTACTACAAGTTAGACTCAGGAAAACAGCTCACAATGCCACTCTGAACCCATCACAAGACCTTCCAAGGCTTGCCTCTCAAAACCCTATGTGCCCTGAGAACTCCAGACATTTAAATCTTTACATCCAGGGACGCTGAGTGAGTACAGACTCTGAGAAAGCCAGATTCTGGCTCGTTACCCGCAGGACGATGCAGGAGAGCCCGCAGCGCGCCCCTCTGCCTGCACAGCTGGGCTGCTGTGGACTGGGGCCACCTTGCCACATGCTGCCACCCAGGGAACCTGAGCAAGAAAGGAGGGGGTCCCTGGGGTCCACATGCAGACCAGAGAAGGGGCACAGGCGAGACACATTTCTGACAGAACACAGGGCTCCGGTCAATAGTTGGGCAACTATAAATGTTTAATGAGCTGCAGAGTGTATTCTTTTCTGCCATTACAAATACATAAAGGCTGAAAAGTCACAGCCTTTGTGAAGCTATCCTTTTGTCACACTGGGAACTGGGAGTTGCAATTGTTGCTTAGAGGACAGAATCTGCTCAAGGTAAGGACCCATTAATTTTGCACAGTCACGTATCGGCAGTTTGACATCTCCCCAGGAAAACATGGAGCAGGACTGGCCTGAGATCACATTAGACCAGAACTTTCCTTCTGAACTGGGGGAGCCTCTGGAACAGAAGCGCTCTGGGTACCTCTGCAGTGCGGCCTTTGCAGGATGTGGGGCCACATTCCTCTGCTTGGATGCCCCAAGTGCTGAGCACTGTCCTCATGTCCCCTGGTCACTGCTTTCCTCCTGTCCCAGTCCTCTGAAAGCAAGCGATGGAACGTTCAGAAATCTAGCTTGCAAGACGCTGGAGAGGAAAGGAAGAGGAGGAGCCTTTCCCACTGGGGGAGCCTTTCTAGGGGCCGCGTCAGTGGGGGGCTCGGTGTGACATCTCGAAAGCACAGGAGAGACACCCCAGGGTCGCCTCTCTGCAGACCTCATGGAGAGTGAGCTGAGTGCTCCCTGCTCCCAGGAGGGCAGCAGGCCAGGGTCTGGGTTCCAGGCCTGCCCTGCCAAGATGGGCCTGGTCATTCTCCTTTTCTCCCAGTAACTGAGTGTGAGAAACTGCCCAAACCTGCTCCCAGACGCCTCTCTGCAGGTGGACCCTGAGTATCTAGTTCTAGTTCAGGCAGACCCAGATTAGGGTGGCGTCCATGAAGTTTCGGATCTAAGTCCTGCTCTGCGACAGACAACGGGAAGGTTGTGAAGTGGGGCTGCCAGGTGGGATAGGCCCCCATGTGGCCGACATTCTGATCCTCACTTGGCCACCAGTTCTCTTTGTCTCCCCAGCTGGTAGGAGTCTTGGTGGAAAGAAGGGGTGAATAGCCAGCACCCAAATCTGCATCAGTGATCAGGAACGCAAGAGCACTGCCCCAAGTCTGACGGCTCGGTGACGCGATGACAGCGAAGTTCAAAGGGGAAACTGGCAGAAGGAACACATGGAGAGTCTTGAAGGCTAAGACAGACAGTGACTAAAATGCCTAACACTCCGAAAGCGAGGGCGGCAAGAGGACACTGAAGGGCGTTACGTTACAAGGAACGTAGCGAAGCCTCAATGAGAATGCTGCTAGGAAAATAGCGCGTATTAAAAAAAGGGTAGTTAATAGCCTAATGTTAGAAAGGACTTTTAAGTTTTAGATACATATTTATTATGAAGAGAAGGAAAAAGAAACATTTCATCCTATTGTACAGAAGTTTAGCATTTCCTTCCTGAGAGAAGTATAGAGAAGATCAAAGGACCAGAGAGGTACCCTGGCCGAGGGGATTTGCGGCGTGCGGGCACTGCTTTTTCCCCCAGGATCTATTTTTTTTTTATTGTTATGCTCATATGTTTCAAAATCTAATACTTAGCCATAACTCAGAACAATTTCCCTATGAGATATTTACACACACGGCGGCTCCAGGTGGCCCGTGCAGCTCTGCACTTCACTTCTTACTGGCAGTGTGCTTACCTGTTTGGGGGTGCTCACAGATGTCTTCTCCCCAGTTCTGCTCAGGGCGGGTAAGGAGCCAGAGAAACCACATGTGAAGCAGACCCGACTCGTCAGGATTCACTTACCCGTGTGTCTGGTCTTCAACTTGTTCTCTGAGCATCTCAGAAATATGTGTGAGTGGCTGGTGCCACAGCCCCTGGGGGATGTCTGCGGGTGGGAAGAGAGCAGAGGAGAACTGAGGGAAAGGCAAACCGATTAGACAGGCACCATGTTCAGCTAAGATGGGAGGCATCTGGGGGAAAGGCCATTTCTCTTCTTGGTTACACAACCTCTCTCATGCTGTTCACAGCCAGTACCCATCTCTTAGGCCTGTTACACAAACTAAACTTCTGGGCTCTTTAACTCAGTACAGGGGAATAGAAATGCTATGTCACAGACACCCCAGGTTTTTTCTTTTCTACCTACCCACCCCTCTCCTCTATCACTAACAATCTGTGGTTTCAAAATATGTGGAGACTGTAATAAAACAGTCAATAAAGAATTAGGAATGGGCTGCCCAATATTTTTCTATGATTGTGATGAATTCAGAATATGATTTCAGGTTGATCGTAAAGAAAAGGCCAGGAAAAAAATATATAGGGATCATTACAAACACATGCTTTTTCTCGAGTTAGTTTTTGTGGGTTCACAATTATCCTCTGGTTCTAAACACATCTGAGCATGTATCATGTAGGTATCGGCAGATAGGTTCTACAATTAAATACACGAGGAAGACGATGTGACAGAGTACCCGCTGCTACTCCACAAACGTTATCTAGATTAAAGGATCATATATTCTCTCCCTCCCTCTTCTGAAGCCCCTTCACTCTTGATTTGCAACCTTTGAAGACGTTTTCATTTTCTTCTTTGTACTACTTGTTTAGATACTTATTATGTGTCCCCTCTTCTCATAGCTTCTGGATAGTCAGGACTCATAAGTGATCCATCTTTTATGTCTCACAGGACTTTACAATAAGCATGAAATCAATTTCTGATAAACAGAAGATTCTACTATTAAAAAACACTGCAGTTTCTGAAAATACTACTTTTTCTATAAGTAAAATGCAGAAAACTTCTAGAAACTAGCATAGGAAGTTCTTATACTTCTGCTTGTCTTTGCTTATTTTGGGACATAAATCTAGGACAATCACAGTCAGGAAAAGGCAGGTGGGCTGAGTTCATGCCCGTACACCACCTTCATCTTCTGTTTATAGATTGTCAAACTTAAAAACTAACCACTCCAGTACTTTTCCTGGAACCCATTCAGCTTCTTGCACAGACTGGCCGTGACCTTTGGTGTTCTGACTTGAGCTGTGGGGCATACCCCTGGAAAGGGAATTAGTGACTTTTCTGTCTTGTTAGTAAAGTCTTCCTATTGTGTTTCCACAAGTTAAGTCTCACAAGACTGCTGACCAGGGATCCCACCAGGCCCATCACCACCTCCACCTCTAGCATCTGAGAGGACGGTGTCAGACGAGTCACCGTGGATGAGAACCTACATCTTTTAGGAAAAGGGAAGAGGAATTTAGATTTTACAAAATGCTGTGAAACTCTGAATCATCTACTTTCCTTAAAGGAATCTACTTACTCAAGTCTCAGGAAAAAAAGCAAGCATAAAAGAGCATAGAAAGGAAGTACTACTGGTTGTTTTACTCTTTGCTTCCATGCTCAGATAAAATGCCTCCTTCTCTGGCACAGGGTCTGTGCTTATGTCGGTGTTGCCTTTCCTTCAGACTTCAGGCTTGAGAGGGAAAGGGATGTCTTTATTTTCTGTTTCTGACTGTTTCCTAAACATGAGCTCCGAGGCACGTTAACAGATCAACAGCAGATGAATTAAGGATGGAACCATCCCTTCCTCAGCTGGGTAAGGCCTTTGGGAGGTGGGCAGGTGACACCAGAGGAGGCTGTGGTCTCGCATACGTACGGAATCCCCCCAAGGAGCCCTTCCCTGGGCCTCGTTAGGAGAAACTGCCCCTACATTTCCTTGGCTTCATTCATCCTTTTATCTTTTCTTTTGCAACCAGGAGCATGGAGCAGAAAGAAGGAAATACAAATAAATGTACTGTTTTATTCTGACTCAGCCAAGTCTTAGCCTGCTCTTGGCGTCTGGGTGGATCTGGCTGGCACCCGCGGAGGTCTTGTGTTATCCGGAGGAGACTATCAAAACTTAACAAGAGGCCTTTTCTTTTTTTCTTTTTCTGTTTTCTTTCTTTCGGTAAATGATCCTGACAGGGAAGTCAAGCGAATTCTCATGTCAGAAACCACAAAATGCGAGACCCTGGGAGCTTCAAGGGGTGTTAGACGTGACCAATTCTGTGTCCCTTGTTTTACAGATAAGGACCTGGGAGAGAAGGGCCCTGTCTTATCCGTGCTCTTTCCCAGAAATTATTTGAATACACTCAGAATCACCCTTACGTACCTTTCGGATGTTGCAGTAGCACCATGACGAGAGAGGGAGAAGCATAAGGAAAGTAGGTCTTGAGTGTGAACTTCAGCTACAATAGAATTAAAAATTCAACTGCATGAACGTTAGGATTAGAAGAGGTGTTAAGAAAATACTAAAACGTGCGTCCTCTGCCCAAAAAGGATACACTAGTGCTCACATGGTCAGAATGTTTTCTTCAACATTTATTTTTTAAAAACATTTTTAAAAAGATGCTTCTGATAACCTTATAAATATGTTCCAGAAAAATAAGCCGTTTAAAGTCACCTTCTGGGACTTAAGAAAAATAAAGTTAAATAAAAAATAAGTAAATAAAGTTAAGCTCCTGATGTCTTTATAGCTGTTGTTTACCTCATATGAACCCAATTATACACATAAATTTTCTATTTAAGAGAGTTTGCAAGGCAGCTGTGAGATGGTTTTTTAACAACAACAAAAGCAGAGAACAACAATGGTACTCATAATATAGTGAGGGCCTAAATGCTATAGCCATCTATGCCTCAGAGTACACAGCCTCTGAGGTACTTGTGTAAAAAGGTGAGGTAAAATCTAGAAATCTAGTGAAGTGCACAGGTTGTAAGGGTACAATTTAATGAACTGGGTAAATATGTAAATTCAATGTGACCATGATTCCAAATAAGATACAGAACATTTCTATCACTCCCAAAAGTTCCCTTGAGGTTGTTACAGTCAATACCTCCACCTCACCCTGGCAACCAATATTTTGATTTTGATGAGAGGTTAGCTTTGCTTATTCATGAATTCCATATAAACAGAATAGTAAGAGTATGTATTCTTTTTTGTCTGGCTTCTTTGGCTCAACATTTTATTTTTTTTTGAGATTCTTCCATGTTACTGTGTATAAGTAATTCATTACTTTTTTTTTTTTT
>NW_017731889.1:728501-730273 GCF_001890085.2 Hipposideros armiger
CAGGCGACTCACGGCAGCCCAGCTCCAGGTTGAGCTGTTGTTCAGCATCTTAGCTGTGGAGGGCAGTGTTCACTGGCCCTCATATGCGGGATCCGAACCGGGGCCCTCTGGCATCCCAAGCGAGTTCTTAACCATTGCGCCACTCGGCCGGCCCTCATTACGTTTTTATTGCTTACAAGTAGGCACTGTATGAATATACCATAATCTGTTTATTCATTCTCCTGTTGATGGGCATCTGGGTTGTTTTCCATTTGGGAACTATTATGAATAAAGCTGCAATTAACATTCATATTTATGTCTTTTTGTGGACATGTGCTTTCATTTTCTTGGGTAAATACTATAGGAATGAAATTACTGGGTCACAGAGTAGATGCTTGTGTAACTTTATAAAAAACTGCCATAAAGTTTTCCAAACAGTGGTACCATTTCACACACGCATCCGCAAGTTATGAGAATTCCAACTGCTGACATACTTGTCATCGTTTGGTATTGGTGACCAAATCTTATTAACTTCAGCTATTCTAGTGGGTGTGAAATGTTACCTCACTGTGGCTTTATTAGGCTTTTCCTGATGGCAAATGATGCTGAGCAATTTCATGTCTTTAATGCCAATGTATATATCTTTTTTGAAGTCTTTTGCACACTTTTGAGAATTGAGTTGTTTCTTTTGGAATTGTAAGAGAGCTTTATATATTCTGGACACAAGTTCTCTGTCAGATATACATATTAAAGATATTTTCTCCCATCTGGTGGATTGCTTTTTCATTTTCTTAACAATGTCTATCAAAGAACAGAAGTTTAATGTCATTTATCCATTTTTTATGAAGTCTAATTTATCCATTTTTTTCTCATATGATTAGTGCTTTTCTGCATCTCTTCTAAGAAATCTTAGATTATTCCAACATCAAAAAAATAAATTCTCCTCATTTTCTTCTGGGAGCTTTATAGTTTTAGCATTTATGTTGAAGTCTATGATCCATCTCAAATTAATTCTTGTTATTTTGTAAGGTAGAGGTTCATTTTTTCCCATATGGATATCCAGTTGTTTTGGCACCATTTGCTGAAAATTCTCCTGTCCCCATTGAATTGCCTTAGCGTCTCTATTAAAAATCTGCTGAATATACATTCATATGGATCTATTTCTGGACTCTAATCTGCTCCACTGACCTATGCCAATCCTTTTGCTAATACCTCACTGTCTTGATTACTGTAGCTTAAAGTGAATTCAAGTAGTGTGAGTCCTCTGGGTTTTTTTGCTTTTGTTTTTCAAAATTGTTCTAGCTACTATAGGTCCTTTGCTTTTCCATACAAGTTTTAAAATCAGCCTGTCAATTTATGTTTTAAAAAGCCTGCTGGGATTTTGACTGGGATCACATTGAAGCAACAGATCAGTCTGGGGAGAACAAACATCTTAATTCATGAATATGGTTTCTCTGTTCATATATTTAAATTTTCGTTAGCTTCTTTCAACAATGTTTTGTAGTTCTCTGTGTAGAGGTCTTCTACCTTTTGTTAAATTTAATCCGAACTTTTTTTATGTGTGACTGGATTTGTCTATTTTTCTTTCTACTTCTGTTAAGTTTTTGCTTCATGTATTTCAGAACTCTCTTACTAGGCACATAACCACTTATAATTGGTATTTCTCCAGATGAACTGAACACTTGTCATTATAAAATGTCCCTCTTTATCTCTGGTCATACTCCTTGTCTTGAAGTCTAATCTATTTGCCGCTAGGAAAGCCATACCAGCTTTCTTGTGCTTATTTATTATTT
>NW_017731889.1:731598-732179 GCF_001890085.2 Hipposideros armiger
AAAAAAAGTTTGTTACAATAAAAGATACATTGCCATTATTCCCCCTCAAAATACTCCCCCTCACTTTGAACACATTTATTCCATCCTTCTTGCCACTTTCTGAAGCAGTTCTGGAAGCCCTCTTTCATGAATGTCTTTAGTTGCACTGTCGTGGCTGCCTCAATGTCCTGAATCGATTCAAAACGTTTTCCCCTTCATGGTCATTTTCACTTTGGGGAAGAGCCAGACCCAGTGAATAAGGTGGATGAGGACACACCATAATGTTTTTATTTGACAGAAATTGCCAGACCAGAAGCAAGGTGTGACATGGAGCATTGTCATGATGGAGGATGAAGTGAAGACACTCACAAAAGAGGGCTTCCAGAACTGCTTCAGAAAGTGGCGAGATCCATGGGATGGGTGTGTTCAAAATGAAGGGGAGTATTTTGAGGGGGATTAATGGCAATGTGTTTTTTACTGTAACTCTTTTTAAAAATTTAAACATTTACCATATCTTTTGATCACACCTCATACATATCTCTTTCCTTACTTTTACTTTAATCTGTGCCTTTATAATTAGATCTGGTCTCTTTTTTTTTTTT
>NW_017731889.1:736449-737679 GCF_001890085.2 Hipposideros armiger
GCCACTCGGCCGGCCCAGATCTGGTCTCTTGAAAGCAACATATAGTTGGGTCTTGGTTTTTCATTTAGTCTGAACTATTTGCCTTTTGTACTATATTTAGTTAATTTTCACTTAACTTTTGTAATTAATGTACTTGTAGGTATGTTTAGGTTCAGGTCTATCTTTTGATATTAAGTTTCTTTTTTTCCATCTATTTTTTGTCCCTATGGCAGCCCACAGCTCTGTCTTTTGACACCTCATGTCAGCCAGATTGTGCCTTGAGTTCTGGCAACCCCTTGACCTCACTCAACTGTCCTCCCATCCTTCACATGCGAGCCCTCTGGGGAAAGTGAGAAAATACCCAATGAGGTTTCTTTTCCAAGGGCTGAATTCCCTCCAGTTTCTATCTGCTTTTTTGGTTACTCTCTAGTACCTTTAAATAGTTTAAAAAAATATTTTCCCCAGAGTTCATCTTTTTTTTTCTATGGGAGATTTAGTCTAGTACAGTATTACCCTGCTACTCCTAGACCCAGAACCTGAACTGATCTGCTGTTTGCACTGAGCTATTATGCAAGCTCAGAAGAGCTGGCTTGTCATGACACCCTTAAGTGTTTGCCTACTAGTCTGACTGGGCACATTGATGGCGCCTCACTGTGGTCTCCAAATAAGACAAGGGTGAGAGGAAAGGATAAAAAGAGAGTGAAAAGCAGTGAGGATAAACATTTCTGACAATGGGAAAGAATGCGGATTAATGGGCTTTCTCATAAACTGCTGGGTGAGTATAAATTGGCACAACCACATATGAAAACAATTTGGCATATCTACAGAAGCTGAACCTTTGCATACCTAATAACCAGCACGTCCACTCCTAAGTATATATCCAAGAATGTTCAGAGCAACTCTGTTTGTAAAAGAAAACCAAACGTGGAAACAACCCAAATGCCCACCACCGGGAAATGGCTACACTGTGGCTACTTTCCCAATGCGGCACCACACAGCCAATGTTCTACCACAGCCACACACAACATAAAGCAATGCTAGTAACATGCTGAGTAGAAAAAGCAAGGCTCAAAAGACTGTATACAGTCACTCTTGTTTGTTTTATAAACTGTAAAAACCACCACAAGAAAACATGGTTTAGGAAATTATATATATATATATATATATATATATATATATATATATATATATATATATATATAATAATCATATATGATCAGACTATTTCCAGAAAAAGCAAAGGAATGATAA
>NW_017731889.1:738004-764264 GCF_001890085.2 Hipposideros armiger
CCCGAGCTGAGCTGCCGCTGAGCTGCCAACAGGTGGCAGGATGGCTCAGCTAAAAAAAAAAACAAAAAAAAAACAATGGGGCGGGGCGGGGGGGGGCCTTCCATCAGGACCTGCGTGTGCCCCTGTACCACCAAACACAGGTAGCTTGGTCAGGGTACTGTTCTAAATTAAAAGTGACAGAAATAGAAATAACAGTCTTAAAATTTGTATGGAACCACAAAAGACCCTGAATAGCCAAAGCAGTCTTGAGAAAGAAGAACAAAGCTCGAGTCATCACACTCCCTGATTCCAAACTTTATTACAAAGCAATAGTAATCAAAACAATATGGAACTGGTATAAAAACAGACTCGTAGATTAACATAACAGAGTAGAGAGCCCAGGGGGTGCCAAGAAAATGTATACACATTTCAAGCGATGTTATCTATGCTCAAGCAGTAGTAGTTCGCCATAATCAGAAGTGTCTGGATGCTGATGGTAACCACTTTGAGCACCTCTTGTACTTGCTGAAGTCAAACGTGATGTATATAATATTCCATTATATACGAGCAATGGAATATTATTCAGCCATAAAACATGAAATCTTGCCCATTTGCAACAACATGGATGAACCTCAAGGGCATTATGCTAAGTGAAATAAGTCAGACAGAGAAAGACCAATACCATATGATCTCACTTACATATGTGAAACCTAAAAAAAAAGAAGGAAAGAAACCAAGGTCATAGATACAGAGACAGATTGGTGGTTGCTAGAGGCGGATAAGGGATTGGCGAAATGGGTGAAGGGAATCGAAAGGTACAAACTTGCAGCTATAAAATAAGTAAGTCATGGGGATGTAACATACAGTGTGGTGACTACAATTAATAATACTGTATTGTATAATTGAAAATTGCTGGGCCGGCTGAGTGGCTCAGTTGGTTAAGAGCTCGCTCAAGAGTTTGAGCTCTGAGCAACAGCAGTTCGAGTCAGCCCGAGCTGAGCAGCCGTGAGCTGCCAACAGGTGGCGGGATGGCTCAGCTAAAAAGAAAAAAAAAAAAAGAAAATTGCTAAGATGGTAGAACTTAAAAGTTCCCATCACAAGAAAAATATTTTGTAACTATGTATGATGACATGTTAACTAGACTCATTGTGGGGATCATCTTCATATATATATATATGGTCATGATGTTGTATACCTAAAACTAATAGAATACATCAATTATATCTCAATAAAAAATAAAGATTGAAAAATAAATTAGTCAAAAACAACTGCAAATCCGCAGTGCCCAAGGTCAATACTCAGGGGCAAAGCTGGTAAGAAAACTTTCCCTAGTGTCCTCCACACCAGCCTAGGTGTGTTCCAGGAGCCAAAGGGGGAGGTTTTCCAGAGGTCGGTTCCTGATTGGGAATACAAAGAATGTCCAAGGGAGGATAAAAGATATTTATAGTTACGCCTCAAAATAAGTGTGAGGGCCAGCCAGTCCCCCCCAAATTCCAGGCTGGGTACTGTTGATAACGCTGTTTGCTACAGTCTAGCTAACTTCCCTAGGGAAAGAGAAGACGGGGAAAAAAATGCATCATAAATATTTATCATTGCCTTAAAAAGCAATGATAAACCTCAACGGCTCTTTGATGGAAGGCGGTATGGGGTTTTAGCAGAGCCAAGTATCACAGCACCACTCTCCTGCATCGGGCTGCTGAAAGCATCACAAGGGACCAGGACATACCTCATGGGAAGCTGCAGGTGGACCCAGGCCCTTGAACAGGCAAAGCCTAGAGCCAGCCGACAGGCCAGTTAAAATGCCCGAAGGTAGAAGCTCTTGGGTAGAAAAGGCTCCTGTTTCCCTCTGACGAGCAGTCCTTGCCCAGGGCTGCCTGGCCTCTGCAGATGGGGCTGTAGTACAAGCCTTCTGCAGGCCACTGGGCCTGCCTTCTTCCTTATTGATTATGTCCAGCTCCCACCTCTTGGGCACTGCAATGCTTAGCTCCTCCTCTAGTTACTCAAATCTTTCCTTATCGTTCTGCCTCCTTTCTCTCCTGTGAGAGCGCCAATTCACTCTTGGGTCTCTCATAGGAATGGAAACTCTAGTAATTAAGAATGCTCAGTACTGCTTTCTAATAAGTGGCATTTCCTTCTTAGCACATGCGATAAAGACTCCAGAATTCCTATCACTGGGCTGGGAGGGGCAGAGTCCCACTCGGCAGACAGCACGCGCGCGCGCACACACACACACACACACACACACACACACACACACACACGGTCTGGAAAATTCATTCTCCAAGGCTGGGATGACTGAGTTCTCTGACACAATAGCAGGTAAACGCTTTGGGGTCCTAGGGCATAGGCCAGACAGGAACTACCTTGATTTACTTTCAATAAAAATGGTTTTACCTTCGCTAGGGCATTCATTTGGAAATTTCTTCATGAACAAAACAGTCTATCAAAGTCGATGAAAATAAAGTGCTCCTTTCTGGTGATTAGCCAAATGCTCTTATCAGCCTTTTCTCTTTGGGGGAATGAATAATATATGCAATATAACGAACCTGTGTGTTTTGTTTCTCCAGGGCGTCTGCGAAGCACCATGTAAACACTTGAATAGTGGCTAATACTTCTGGGGCTCCATCGGTTTCCAGGAGTGCAGACCTGAGCAATGCAATGTCAGATCACAGGCATTTAATGATTAATCGGGCAAACACACGAGCCTGAACTGTAAAAGCGAAGCATGGAAACATTCTTTTTGTGTCATAAGCTTCAGCAGTATCTCTACTGCTGAGATTTCAGTCCTTGTGTGAGAAAACAGGAGAAATTTGTCATTCCTTTTCTAAATACTTTAAAACTGCAATGTGCAGCACTCCCTTTCTTGGTTTTTAAATTATTAAGCACTGCATATCCTTTCCACATAGGCCCAGATGCTTTTTACAAATATTTGCACACCGTATGCCCAGACATGCAGTATCAATAGACCTTTTGCTTTTTCAAGTGGAGAAAGAACTCCCCATGGGGGTAAATGGCTTAGTCAGATCCACCCACCAAAGTGGTGGAAGAATCTGCATGTAGCTGGTTTGCTTTCCGTGCATTTTCATCCAACTAAATTTTCTTTATGTTTAAACCAACCAACAAACAAAACATCAGGTCAAACTCTGCTAGCTTTAAACTAAAAACAGCAGTCTGACTTCTTATTTCTATGCTTATTTAGCTTAAAGTTGGTATGTTTCAAGACCAACCCAAATGCTGGGTTATTTGCTGTTGTAAAAATTCCTTTCCCCAGTGTCTGCTGTCTGTCCTGGGGCCCCTACTGCGACAGCTGGGTGGACGGGTACAGAATGGGAAGGACAGACATCCTGACTGCACCAAACCCCTGAAAAAGGCTGGAAGGTCTCCCCAAGTGACAAGCTTCCCGACAGGGGTCCAGTCTCCCGCTAACTGTCAGCTATACCCCAACCTGGTGTTTAGTGATCTCATCTCTCATCATCTGTAAATGCAACGCAAGTCGCAAGAAGTACTCTTATTTGAAAAATAAAAATTAAAGTGTTGTAAGATAACTTGCATAGTTGATTTTGCCTTTCAGAAAAGCTCTGTTAAGATGGCATTATGTATTTATTTTTCTTGGTTTTCCTGAGCTTTAAAATCCTTTGAAAAGATTGGTCAGCCCTCATGTGGTGAAGGAAGTACACTGCGACCCTTTATTTTGAGCTGAGAAAAATCCTATGCAAATATTTAATGATTTAAAATCTAATTCAATTCTACTCTTCTAGCATTATTTGAATCTTAAAAGATTAAAAAAAGGTTATCATAATTCTTAGGCATTGGCTTTTACATATACACTGACACATAGGTTTTACCAAAAAGCTCAGACGGGTAAGATGGAATCAAACTAATTTCCCCATGATAAAGCACAGCAGTTTAATTCACATTTGGAAATGGAGCATTATATAATTGATTATTTGCAGAAATAGCACAAATTTACCTGAACATTTCATCAACCATTCTGAATATGGCAGGGTGGCAAGCTGCTTCAGGCTGTAAAGGAAAAGACAGGGAGAAAGTAACTATCAGAAGTACTTCTTCCATTCAACTTGCTATTATCAGGCAAATGAGTTGTCCAGAACTACTGAAAACAGGCATACTCCTTTGGGTTAGAAAAAAGTGGAAAAAGCCCTGCATACAAATGCCAACTGTGGTTCTCCTGGGGCAAGGGGATTGTGGGCAAGCTTCATTTTATCTTTATATACCTGCATATACCACATTTTCTACAAAAGGCCATATGATGCAGAAAAGAGTAAGTATCCTGGAAAATGTAAAAATACTTTCTGCCCGCACGCTGCAGTGACTACACGCACTGTGCACGCGTCTGACCTCCTCACAGGGTCTAGAAGTGCCACGAGGTCGAGGTCGGCGCTGGGCCTGCCGCCTCCATTCCAGCCTATTTGCTAATGAGTCATAATGATTCAGCATTGTAACTGAGGAAAGTAGTGACGACCACCACCATGCTGAACTAAATAGTATCACATTTCAGTGCACTATGAATTTAGCAATTTACATTATTTAGAATGAAAGAGGGTTAATAAAAAAAATTAAAATATCTTCATCTTAAATGATGAAAGCAACCTAATGTATTCCACGAATATTTTTTGTGACAGGTTTTGAAAATTTGAATCTCAGAAGCCAACCTGCTGTGGCCTGGGTGGGGCTTCCATGGGCCCGACCTGGGCTCCTTATCTTTTTGGCCAGAGCTCAAAGCATGCGATTAAGCCGGAAGAAAATGTTACTAGTATTATAAATCAGGTCATTTTACAGTAGCACCCAAGTGTTACTGGAGTAGGCCCTATGGGGAATTTCTTCAAGTCACATTACGTTCGATATGACTAGCTTTGGGAAGCCTTTTTCCATAGTCCTCTTCAACAAGAAAAAAAGAAAAAACGAAAGCTTTGTCTTTCAAGTGTTCTGGACCACGCTGAGGAAAGAATGGTGCCTATCACCATAGGCTTTCTTTGCCACTATTGCTTCTGCGCTGGTGTTTTGAGTTGTAACATTGAACGTGTGCCATCTAGTGTTCACACACCACCACTACAGGCTGTCACAGAAGGCTCCAGGCAAGAGCATCACTTAAAATGGGGGGATGATTTCTTTTTAATTATTTAAAAAGATTTGTGATTTATAAATTGCAAATCTCTACTCTTTAAGTAGAGTAATCCATAATCCCCAGTCTGCCACTGATGTGCTTTTTTATCTAAAAGAAACCAACTAAAAATGCTCATAGATAAACTCATCATGTACTCAAGAAAGTAATTTGCCACAAGCACGGTTCAACAGAAGAGAAGCAGGTTATTCTTGGTTTTGATCTCAGGCAAGTCAGTTAATCTCCCTGCTTCTTAGCTTCACTGTAAATAATAACAGTTATTAACAGGTCATTGGATACATGCCCAGAAAATATCATAAAAGTTTCTATGTATTCATAATGGAAAATTCAAACAAGAAGTGAAAAGCAAACTGCCTGTCTTGAAGAAATGCGAGTCGTCAAATTTGCCAGAACAGTTTTTCCAAGTTTCATATACAGACTATATGCCTCCTGAACAAGAGTGTTTAAGACCAAATAACCCTACCACCTGCCCACAGGCCAACAGATCCTAAAAACACACTGATAGAAAACCAAAACCAAAAAGGGTAAAATGGTTCTAAATGGTCTAGCTACTCCAGAGCCACTCTATAAATTTGATGCTAGTGGAAAATCATTCAGTACTAATTACGAGGATTTCCAAACGGCAAAGAAAAGGATGACCCAACGTGTAGAACAGGGCAACCATAAAAATCAAGGGAGAAGCAAGAAGGTTCTACTCCATTTGTTAAAGGAGGATTAGAGCACAGGCATACTTTTCTTTTCATGCAGTGTTTTGTAGCAAAACAGTTCAATATCTGAAATATCCCCAGACTGTGTGGAATCAGCCTGCTCTCTCCACGCCACTGCATTTGCCTCTTCAATTTCTTTTTGTCCAAATATTTCAGACCTTTAATTGCTCTCAACCTGCTTCCACACCTGATTTTAGCTTTTAAAACAGGTAAGATGCCAGAAGGCAGGGGGGCCCTGCTGAAATAGCAATGGAAGAAAATTTGATTTTAAAACCAGTCTCCCTTGCCGCCCCAGGGCTGTGAACAGCTTTCTCTCATCCGTGGCCTTTACTGGTTTTTAAAATGAGACTCTTTACACTTCCCGACCACATAATTTCAGGGTCACTGAGTCCCCTCATGAAGCCCAGCATGCTCACTGGCCAGCCATGTGTCCCAATGACATCAAATCACAAAAGCAAACTTAAGCTGCTTTTCTTATCAAGCGAATCCTCCAAATAGAATTAAAGTCTTAATTTATGCTTCTTTGGAAGCCATAAATCACACACACACACACACACACACACACACACACACACACACACACACACCCGACCCCCCCAAATCTTTATTGCATCCTTGCGAGGGAAGAGGCAAACATTTAACCCTCTGTGTCCTGTCTTATGGTACTCTACAGTAACACAACACGAGCCACTCTGCAGCCCAGCACTCCAGCCCCTAGCTCTGAAGCCCCACAGCCAGGCTATTATCTTTCCCATAAAAATGAGGAAAGAAAAGAAGACCTTTCTTAGGTTCCATCTGTTTGTATGTTTTTCTCCATCCTACCAAAATCTGTTCCTTCTCAAGCTCTTCTCTTCTCCATCTGGCCTAACGATTTCTATGTACAGATTCTTTCAAGTCTAGGGAAACCATGTCACCAGGAGGCCATCAATAACATGAGTTTGTCCTTCTTCCCCCTCCTCACATCGCCCCCCAGTCCTTTCAGTAAATGTCGGAGGACGAATGGACAATGAGGGAGAGCTCCAGACTCTGGCTTCCTTTTCTTACCGACCAGATTGCTCTGTTGGGGTGCACCCACTTCCCATCTCCACAGCAGAACTGCACTGTGTATCTCCTCCCTGGCTAGAAGGACAGCCCGTTGCCAGCCCTCAACAAAACAAGGAAAGACAATGTCAACACAGAAGAAATGCGCAGTGGCCATGTTCTCTAGGCCTGTGTTGTGGGGAGAAGTGAGGGAGAGGCCCGCTTGTCACCGTGTACCAGGAATTGTACAAATAACATCAATGCTCCCTCTCTGCCCTCAATGTCTACTCTGCAAATAACATCAATGCTCCCTCTCTGCCGTCAATGTCTACTCTGTTATTTTCATTCTAATTCATCAATGATTACAAGCCACTTGCCTCTCAAAAGAGGCCTGAGAACATGGACGAACAGAATTCTGAAGAAATCTTACCTCTTTTTATCATTTTCTGATTCTCCGTGTGTGTGTGTGTGTGTGTGTGTGTGTGTGTGAGAGAGAGAGAGAGAGAGAGAGAGAGAGAGAGAGAGAGAGAGAGAGAGAGCGCGAATGGGGATGGGAGGAGAAAGAGAGAGAATACAAGCCAGAGAGGGAAATTATACTATGATTTGAGGTAATTCAGACAAAACTGAATGCCTCACAAAAAATAAAAAAGCCGTGAAGAAACAACAAAAAATTCTCAAGCTTTTTCATTTATCACCCTTCATAGATATTTTTCCCTAAGAAATAAAGAGGGAAACTGCAGATGAGATAAGAAGCTGAAATTCAGTAAGCCTGGAATAGATTCTCTTTCATAGTCTATTTTAGTGTAGCTTAAATATTTTACTCAGGAATGGTCTTCTGCCACCCCAAGCCCCCCTTAAAAAAAAAAAAGAAAGAAATGGCTGATGAGACGCTTTCCCTCCACCCAGTCATCCTGTCCCACTGTGTAGGGAGGGGACTCGTTCAAACCCTTGACAGGCAGGAGCCCTTGTGTAAATAAATGTATATAGATTAAAGGGTGACTATATTCATCAAAAAATAACTTTCTCTTAAAAAAAAGGATCCTTCATAAGAGTCATTTCAACAGTAAACCCCTTTATTGAACTCAAAAACAATTTGGCTTTAAAAAAAATCTACTTAAATAAAACCTTCACATCTATCATGTAAATAAGATACCTTTATAAATATGTATTTTTTATTTGCCATTTTCTTCTTTTCTACTTTCAAAATACTAAATGTAAGACTATAAATATCTCTTTTACATTTTAGGATCTATTTTGTTCCAAAACATTCAAGTTTCTTTCAACAAATTTGAGATGGAAAAATATTCTTTCTTTTTAATCTTTACCAGATGTTGTTTATACTACAAGCAACTTTTTCAGTACTCCATAATTCAATTATTGTTTAATTAGTGATAAATCTGTCATTTCTAGACTTAAAAAAAAAGAAAAAACTTAACAAGTACCAAATGTACTTTTGTGTTTTAAATTACCCGCGCTCTCTCAGAGCACTAAGACACAGGGATGCCAGTTCAGGGTGCTGAACAAAACCCCCTAATCTGAAGTTCCTCTTACTAGCTTGGCCCAGTGGCCTCCATCCCATCAGCTTGTGCAGCCTGAGCAGGAAGACAGCTAGCTCCTCAGCCCCCTGCTTCTCAGCTCAGCCTCCCAGGTCGACCACTGCCCTGTTTGTATTATTTATTTTTAAACGTTTTCTCTCTCCCTTCATCTCTGACTGGTTACAAAGTCCTGCATCCCCAACAGTGAAAACAGAACTTGCAACCTAGGCCTTTCATTTTACAGGGACAATGCTGGGTGATCTGGTGCCCCCCTGAGGTCGGCGCTGGGAAGTGCAGCTACTGTCTGAGACGCAGGTTCTTTACCTTTCAGCCACAAGCAGAAGCTGCCATGTACTTCCCTATTCTACCACTGCTGAATTATCCACTTCAGCTCTGGTTAAAGTACATGCATCGTATTAGAGAACTCCAAAAAGGCATGCTGAAAAGATTGGTAGTGAAAAAGCAGAAAAAGAAAACCCTAGAACACTAGTAAAAAGTTACTCAACCACAGAAAACCGACATCACCCAGGATGTGGAGGTAATTCTTCAGTATCTTTTATTAAAGGAGAACTGTGTTTGGAATTTTTTGTAAAAGTTTCTTTGCCTTTTTGAAGTGGTTACAATTGCTCTCTGGGGAATGAAGACAAGAACACCTCCTATCATATCAGGGATGACAAGGTGGACACGGAGGTACCTGCACGTTTTTTTATTCTTTATCTCTTGTTAGATCAAGAACTCATTCCCCCCCCCCCAGTTTTATCGAGACATACTTGACAAGATAAAGAACTAATTTTAATTGCACTATGGAGACTTTCAGGTAGGAGAGAAGATTTTTTTTTTTATTTCAAGTATGAATAAACAAAAACCAACCCTGCCTCCCTGTGCTTCGCCACCCTCCTTTGCCACCTGCTCTCTTGGGCAAGCTTGTGAAGGTGAAGGAGCTACCGCTCTGGACCCAGCCCAAGGAGCAGGCGGCAGGCGGGGAGCACATGGGAACCAGGCTACCGCTCGGCTTTGAGTGCGGCAGGGCAGCCAGCACAGGGCCACCCTGCCACCCACCCAGCACCTTTCATCCAAATGGGGTACGAACAATAGCTTCCTGGGCTCCATAAACAGACTTGTATCCGGAAATCATAACATGCTGATTCTGGGCCAGCCTGGGGAATCCAAACAGTCAAGAAAGCTGCTAATTAGCAAGTGGCTTCCACTGCTTTTGGTGACATCAGTTTCTAAGATCAGGTCCAAAGCTATGGATTATGGTCTTTCAGTGCCTGTTCCATCACGGGACACATAAGACCACCTGCTTCTGACAAGTGTCAGTCTGCATGATAAACGACAAACTGAGGTTAATACTGTGATTTACTTGGGAGACACCAAATGTGGCAGGTGACCATGTACTTGGGGGTGGTCCAGCCCATGGAAGCCTAAGGGTGAGTCTCCAAAGTAAACTTCGTATATCTATGCATTTAGAATTCAGGTGCTATTAGATTAGTGCCTTATTGTTCATAGTCTCAATGGAAAATACTGGGCCTCTGAGTCCCTGAGAGGCCAAAGAACATTTGGAGAGATCATTTCACTTTGTATAACCTGTACCACACTTTTATCTTTTGTTTTTGCAACATCTTGGTAACTATAGAATTTCCATGGCTAATTCTGGACAGTCCCCAGAGAAGGAAACATAATTAACAGTGCTCCATATAAAATACAAGTTACGTAGACCATCACACTTTAATTACTCTCAGAATCCAACGCTAACGTAATAGGCA
The DNA here is from genome assembly GCF_001890085.2 of Hipposideros armiger. Classification (NCBI taxonomy): domain Eukaryota; kingdom Metazoa; phylum Chordata; class Mammalia; order Chiroptera; family Hipposideridae; genus Hipposideros; species Hipposideros armiger. The sequence goes on from NW_017731889.1 coordinate 748,155, forward strand.
TCGAGTTTCCTCTGGGGGAAAGCACGGCAGCCCCATGCTATCTGAATTGCCAAGATCTCGCTGATACTTCTGCACGGCCCTGTCACTGCACCAAGATACAGGGTTGCGATAAATGAATCAGATTATGCAATTAGGAAGCCCGTTCTTCAGGTTACCCTTCTAATCACTCAGTCACGTCACAGGCTTATCCCCGCCTGCCTGGTTTTCTGGCACTGCAGGCCCAGGACGCCGGAGGAGAGCAGTCCACACCAGTCAGGAACTTCCAGGTCTGTGCTGTAATTACCTCCTTGAACCATAAGGCACACAGAGGTCACATCCTGTCAATGCCACAATAAATTAAACCAAATAACACCCTCTGGAGTCCCCCTTTAACCATAATGGAAGCTTGAATCTCTATACACATGACCCTGATAAATGCTTTTGTATATCAACTGACTCCAAAGCTGTTTGACTGGGGAAGATTATTTTAAACTATGAACTGGAGGCTGAAGGTTATCCAATACGATGTTTAATGGAGTGCCTGCCTTCTCTCTCCCTCATTGGCAGTGATATCCTGTGCTTACGGCAATGTTGCTCAGCCTGACGACGTCCACAGGTAAAAAGGACACAGAGAGGGTTCAGAGAAGAGCCACTAGGGCCAAAGAAAGGCTGCAGAATCAAACCAAATCAGAAAAGCCAATGAAACGAGTTTTTCTATCGAGAGAAACAAAGAAAGTTGAATAAAGGCCTTGGAAGCAAGGCTGTAGCTCAGTTAGTGTATTTTGCCACTGAAAAAGGATCAGAGAAAATTAAATTATTGCATGTTCATTTAAGTTAGAAATACAGAGAGTTCTCTGATAATAAAGGTAATGCTTGAAATGGGATGCCAGGGGGCTTCTAAAAGCCTTTGTTTATTTGGAATTTTATTGTAACTATTTTTGTATGAGGAACTTTTTTTTTTTAAGATTTTATTGGGGAATTGGAGGGGAACAGCTCTGGGGAATTGGGTGAAGGGGAACAGACAAGTTACTGTCCTTTTGTTCTTCAGTCTAGTTGTGGAGGACGTCGCTTCACTGGCCCATGTTGGTATTATCACTGCGCTCTTCCCGGTGAGGCAGATTGGTCGCCAGCCTCTGGACGGCAGCTCACAGCGGCTCTTGGCAGCTCACACCAGCTGCCTGCCACTCACGCTGGCTGCCGGCCACACAGGTAGCTTATGGCAGCCCATGCAGCAGGGGCTGCAGCCTATGCCGGTGGCAACTCACGGCAGCCCAGGAGGAACATTCTTATTCTCACTTTAATGTGCAACTCTTTTGAATGGTGAGGTCAAGTGGTAATTTTCCAAAAAAAACCTCTCTTCGGGCTCTCTTAGACTTTAAACCTATCTCTTTTCCTTCCCTCCTTTTTTTTTTGTTCTATCAAACACTGTAAATTTCCAAATCAGTTCAGTTTGAGCCACCTAACTTGACAGGTGAAAGCAGCAAGCCTGCTGGTGACTGTAACACTATGCCCCACCCACTGGGACAACCACGACGGGAAGGCAGAGTAGCCCAGGGCACAAGGGCTGCAAGAATGGCCGTGGACACTCACATGCATGGGCTGGCGGGGACCCATCAGGCCCTAGGACAAGAAGCGGGATACAGCAAGAAGGCAACTGAATCTACTATGATCCCTTTATACAGCCTCCAATTTGAAAAAGAAAGAAAGAAAACAAGAAGTTCCAGCTGAATTAAACAAATAGAAAGTATGTGTGGGGTGTGGGGGGGCATGTAAACTCAGCTACCTCAGGGCTCTCCATGCAGAGCTCAGAGCTCACACCTCCCATGTCAGCTTCGTGGAGAGAGCGAACACTCCCTCCAACTTCAGATCTGACTATTGCCCATCGCTCTCTGTGCTAATTTTCTCCATCTGTGACAGGAAGAAAATCTCTGTGCTCTATCTCCCCTGGTTACCAGAGCTAATGAGAAAGCATGTTGGACCACTGAGGTTCCTGCGAAACGGATGCCTCGGGACCAGGGCACCTCCTTGTAGTTTCTGCATTGTTTCTTCAGGGAGCATCGTCTTTATTCCTGTTCTTACAGAAATGTCCTTAAATTCCGGAGCAGCCTCCTACAGAAGGAAAACACCGGGAAGGGTCAGGCTCTGAGGACGGCCTGGGAGCCTGCCCTGAGCCCCTGACTCCCCAGGCCTGAGAAGCCCTGAGAACCAGGGAGACAGGAAGCCGCTGCATGGAGCTAGGGTTCGAGGCAGCAGGCTTAGGGCAAAAGAAAACATACAGAATTCTTAAATTGTTTCTGTTGTTTTAACCATTTTCCTGAGGTTTGCTTTTGTGTCTCTTGAGTATCTTATTTTTCCTCTAGTGAAGAGCTAAAAATTTATTTTTGAATTGATTCCTCCTCTTGTTCATAAGATCTTCATTTTTACTTATTTTTCATGTGGAAATAAGAAATACTGTTTCAAAAGTTTGTTGTCCAAACGTTAGCTCTTATGAATATGCAATATAAGGTGCAACAATCAAACAAATCTTGAATCTCTACCAATTATTTTATTTATTTATTTTTAAGCTGAGCCATCCTGCCACCTGTTGGCAGCTCAGCGGCTGCTCAGCTCAGGCTGGGCATCGAACTGCTGTTGCTCAGAGCTCAAACACTTGAGCAAACTCTTAACCAATGGAGCCACTCGGCCGGCCCTCCAATTATTGATATATGCCCTCAGTATGCAGAAAAGCCCCCTACAGTAGGTATTTGTAAAATAAAATGTAAATACATCATTATTTTAAAAGGTGTCAATTGCTCTTTTGTTTACATTTCCCCCCTTGCTATGCCTAATGAAAATGATACCCAGCATCTTCTTTAAGGATTTTTCTCATCAAAGTCCAACACGTACCAGCAATGAATCTTTCATAAAGCATTCGATGCTTCTCATAAAATTTCTTTCACTGGATATTAGCTTTTCAAAAAGATGCAGCATTGCTTTTTCAAGGCTGGGAAGATGTCGAAGCCAGAGGCAGATAACAGCCGACTTGGAGAGAGAAATCTTCTTCCTTTCAGTAAGAAATAAACAAAATTTTCAGTAGAAATGGGTTACTGGAAAAATAAGATTAAGAGAGTTCAAAACACACAAAAAAACAAATTTGTGAATCGTCTTTTCCTCGTGGTCATAGCAGTAGTTAATATTTAAGAGTATCAATGAATACTTACCAAGTAACTATTTGCAAACTAATGTGAACATGCTTCCACTTCAACTCAAGAAATTAGAGAAATGCTCAAAGAAAAAAATGCTTTCAAATAGGGTAAACAAAAACACAGTGATGGAAGACAGAGAGTGAGAAAAAGGCCTTGAGATGTCTAGGTAAATGCAGTCCCTAATTTAAGAAATAGCTATGTTTGAAAGTGCATCATGATGGTTTCAAGTGTGGAATCAGACTTGGGTTTGCATCTCAGAGCTACCACCTACTACTATGTGACCTTGGGAAAAGTACTTAACCTTTAAATCTCAGTTGAGTTATCTATAAAATGGGCCTATCTCCCCCATAGTGTTGTCAAAATGATCAAAGGCAGTAATAACACACGTACAGTAATGAGAACAGTGCTTGACACCTAGTAAATATTCAATAACTGTATTTGTACATCTGTTTCTTGAAAGTTAAAAGGTATTTTTCTTCAGCAACAATTTCACATATGGTGGTTATGACCTATTTGACCCACAGCTGATCCATAACATGATACTCTACAGACCACAACCACTTTGTGTAGCTCAGTTTCTGCAGGAAAGTGTGTCTGGAAGTTCCTTTTCTGTCAGGTCAGCGCATCAGGAGCTCCACTTCCCCCTCCGGGCGGAGCATGAGAGGGACATGTGCCTACCTCTAAGCCACTGGGCCCATTCTGGCCTGCTGGGGCGGTCTTTCTTCTTTTAGCCCTGACTTATGAAGTCTCCTGCCCTTTCACTGTGGCATCACAGACAACAGAGTGCTTTCCAGGTTCTGTCAAAGATGCTTACTGCTTTTAATAAGGAAAACAAAAGCTGGGGCACAAAGGTTCCCTGTTACCCACCACCCCCATCAATGTCTTTCCCTTCACCATCACTGCTGGGCCTTTTCTCTGCAGGAGCTGGCATGAAATCCAGGGACTGGGTACAGGGCAGGAAACGAATAGACAGGACACACAGGGTAACAATTTCTAGTGGTTTCTTTTCTCCCTCAGCATACCTCCTGTAGATCATGTCCTGGATTTACTGTGGGGCAAGACTAGAAGCAGCTCCAGTGTTGTGGGGTCTGTCACAGGAGCAGGCAGAAGGGCAGGAGACAGCGAGGAAGGGATGCCTCCTCCGACCCTCTTTCTGATCTCACATCCTCACCTTGAGCTTCAACTTCTTTGGGAAGCCTTACAGGACCCCTTTCCCCCGCCTCCCTATGCCTGGCAAAGAAGAGCTGCCACTGTGCCCCCAAGCCCGCATCACCTGGCACATTTTGGGGCCACACTATGCATGTCCTCTATTGTGGCATCAGTGCTTTGGGCTGCCATTCCCGTGCCACCTCCGCTATTATACTGGACGGCAAGGAGCTGGTGGTCACTCATTCTAAGAAGATGGCCGAGCACTTCCTGTGTGGAACTCAGTGTGCCAGGTGCAGCCCAAACAATTAAAAACAAAATAGACCGAGTCTGTACCCTCAGCAGTTCAGGGCCCAGCGGGAGGTATGCGAGTACACGTATGCGTACACGTGTACACACACACACACACACACACACACACACACACCCCAAGCTGTGATAAAGGCAATGAAGGGCAAGACAGGATAAGGTAAAGAGAAGGACAGGTGGGGCCTGACTTAGATAAGGTGGTCAGGGGTTAGCTAGGTGAAGAGTAGTGGGAAGGGCATTCTAGAAGAGGGAACAGCAGCCGTGATGACCCTGAGGTAGGGAAGCGCATGGTCAGAAGGAAAGAAGCCCCGGGGAGCAAAGGTGAGGTGACTTATAATGAGGCTGTGCAGTACCATAGGCCAAAGTAAGCATTTGGGATTTTATTCTGTGATTATTCTGGCCCAAGGATTTCAAACAGAGGAGTGCTGGCATGCAACTTAACATTCCAAAGCTCACTCTGAGTGCAGGGAGGGGAATGGGTGCAGGGAGACCGAGAGTCTGGGGAAGCTGGTACCAGCTGGGACCTGGGTGGCAGTGGAGACAGAGTGAAGAATGCCTGCAACGTGTGTCAGCAGTAATATCAAAGTACCCTGGCAAAGAACATGATGACAGGTGGTGCAGCTGAGGTAGGGATCAAGGCTAGCCCAGGTTTCTTGAGCAATCAGATGGATGGACATAGAACTTACTCGGAAAGAAGGGAAGATAACATCTGTCAAGGATTAACTAAGAGCTCAGTCTGGGGTGTGTAAATTCAGCATATCTGAGGCACAAGCCAACAGAGATATGAAACAGGTCCTTGAATATCCAAGTTGGATGTTCTGGGGAGAGGTCGGGACTGAAGACACACATTAGGGAGCTGTCAGGGGCATGGAATGGATGAGAACTCTCAGGGAGAGAGGCCCGAGTGGGGAGAAGAGGTCTGGGTCTGCACCCCGAGGAGTGCCAACCCTAGAGGAGGAAGACGAGAAGCAGACAGAAGGAGGTAGGGGACATGCAAACAGAGAATGTCACCGAGGACAGAAGGCCAGCCTGGCCGTGACCAACAACGCTAAAAGGACACTGGGAGGGAGGCAAAGCACTGCATTGCACAGCCCACTGTGACCTCCCCCAGGATACAGTTTTGATGGGGGATGGAAACTGAAGGCAGAGTCAATGAAGAGAGGAAGCGGAACAGCAGCCAGGCCTTCAGGATGGCTGAGGAGACTGCGCCACCAGACGGCTGCATGGGGTGGTGGCTTTGTGTGCTCCGGGAAAGCATGGCTGACTGCTGGAGGGCCAGGGGCAGAGCAGGGGAGGATGGGGACTGAAGGACCCACAGCTACCATTTATTAAGGGCTTACCTGGAATGATGCCAAGCATTTTACCTGTATTTTAATATTCATAACAACCCTACAAGACAGGTACCATTATTATCCTTGTTTAATTGACAAGGCAATTGAGGTCAGAGAGGGATCAAGGATTTACAGCTATGATTTGAACCCATGAGGTCTGATACTAGAACTGGTCCTCAGATTCAGGTTACACAGAAGTCTTTCCACTCTGCAGGAAGGGGAGGGAAAGGTGCTGTTCAGAACACGGGGCCTGGGCCCCGGGGAAGAGCAGATGGCTTTCCAAAGATAAGCCAGATACCAGGACCATGTGTGCACTCGCTTCATGTTTGGGGAGTCTTTTCCAAGTCCAGGCTGTCAGCCAGCTTTAGCCACATTAATGGGCCCCTGGGAATCATGTCTGTCCAGCTTTCTAGAGGAAGCAGAACACTCCTTGGGAGTAGAGGGAGCTTCTGTAGCCCCTCAGAGGTGGGAAGCTCTGAGGTACACAGAGGAGAGGCCCCTCCCTCCCCAAATAGCAGGGGTGTCTTTTAAACTGCTCTCATCACACCTTATCTTTTTCTCAGGGTCCTTATGAAATAAATATGTTCACCATTAGAAAAGTTTCTCACTTCAGTGGAAGTTGCTCAGAGGCAGCACCATTTCTAGGCTCTCTGAGCATCAATGCAGTGTCATGTCTGCTATCACACAGGCCACAGTGGCTGGGTGATGCCCAGCAGTACAAGCTGTTGAGAATAAGTAGTAGATAAATATGACAAATGTAAAACCAAAGCTAGTGTAAAATGGTAGTTCCATTAAATATCTGAATTGAAAGATACTGCTTAGTTACAAATTTACATAAGAGCTACAAAAGTTCTATACTCGAGGCAGTACATACATACAGAGTTGTCCCTTATCTGCGGGGAGTATGTTCCAAGGCCCCAGTGGATGCTTGAAACAGCAGATAGTACTAAATATACATACATATACCCTATATATACATACATACCCTATATATACACGAGGTGTGATCAAATAATATGGTTAAATTAAAAAAAAAAGATTTATTATAGTAAAAGACACATTGCCATTAATCCCCCTCAAAATACTCCCCCTTGCTTCGAACACACTCATCCCATCATTTTTGTCACTTTCTGAAGCAGTTCTGGAAGTCCTCTTTTGTGAGTGTCTTTAGTTGCGCTGTCGTGGCTGCCTTGATATCCTGAATCGATTCAAACGTTGACCTTTCACAGTCATTTTGACTTTGGGGAAGAGCCAGAAGCTGCATGGTGCCAGATCCGGTGAAGAAGGTGGATGAGGACACACTGTGATATTTTTATTTGACAGAAATTGTACCAGAAGCGATGTGTGACACGGAACCTTTGTGATCAGAAAATACAGTGAATGCTGATGCTGGGTGCCATCCGATGGAAAGGCAGGGATCTTCAATACAGGAAGTAGCATGTCTAACCTCAGTAGCAGTGTGTGACAAGTTTCAACTTGTTTGGTGCAGTTAGTTGGGTGTGAGCTACGGTTGAGAGAAGCTTTGTTTTAAAGTGTGCCATCAATCATCTTCCATCATGACAATGCTCCAATCACACATCGTTTATGGTATTGCAAGGCCTATCAAATAAAAAAATTATGGTGTGTCCTCATCCACCTTATTCACCGGATCTGGCACTGCGACTTCTGGCTCTTCCCCAAAGAGAAAATGACCCTGAAAGGTAAATGTTTTGAATCGATTCAGGATATTGAGGCAGCCACAATGATGCAACTAAAGACACTCACAAAAGAGGACTTCTAAAACTGCTTCAGAAAGTGGCAATAATGGGATAAATGTGTTCAAAGCAAGGGGGAGTATTTTGAGGGAGATTAATGTCAATGTGTCTTTTACAGTAATAATTTTTTTATTAAACATTAACTGTATTGTTTGATCACACCTCATATCACATTTTTTCCTATACATATATATCCATGATAAAGTTTAGCATATAAATTAGGCATAGTAAGAGATTAACAACAATAACTAATAAAATAGAACAGTTATGACAATATACTATAATAAAAGTTATGTGAATGTGGTCTTTCTCTCAAAATATCTTATTGCACTGTGCTCCCCCTTCTTTTCTTGTGATGATGATAGCTGATGATACAATGCCTGCGTGTGAGATGAAGTGGAGTTGATATGCTGGACAAATGATTCATGTCCTGGGCAGGATGGAGCGGGACAAAGCAGAAAAGGGCAAGATTTCATCATGCCACTCAGAATAGCACATAATTTAAAAACTTAGGAATTATTTCTGCAGTTTTCCATTTAATATTTTTAGACTGCGGTTGACCACAGGTAACAGAAACCACGTAAAGTGAAATCACCACAGATAAGGGAGGACTAATATAATATTCTTGTTCTAGTCTCAGACTCGCTTTGAAAAATGTGTATGTTAACAACTGTCTTTTGATTAGATCCTTGATTCAGGGCACACTCTACTAGTAATTACTGTGATGATTAAATTTATGGATCCGTGTCCAATATGTGAATCATGTATTATCAATAAAATCTATTTTGCTCTAAAACTTCAAAGATTTAACTCTTTATAAGCAGTCCTGGATGAATAAATCACCAAAGCAATATGATCTTAATATACTTTCCTAACAGCATTTGGTTGGGCCAACACATTCATATTGCATGCAATGTTCTAAATGTGTACCAAGTTGGTGTGGAAATAAAAAAGTCAAATTACATTACATGTCAATTGTATCTCAAAAAAACTGGGAAAAAAGGCAAATTACAGAAGAAAAATGCAAATGGCCAATACAAATATGCAGATTTCCATTCTTATTAACACATCAAGGAGATACCATTTTTCACCCTCACGTTAGCAAATGTTTAGAAGAGTGCCATCCAATATTGATGTAGGTATAGGGGCTGGGTGTCCTCAGAGGTGGGATGGAGAATGGTTTTGCCTTTTTGGTTAAGTCATGTGGTACCATCTAATAAAGTATAAAATACACATGTCCCTGGCCTTAATAATCATACTTTTGTGAATCTACCTAGCAGTAATGAAAGCATCAGTTAAAGGATATTTACAGCCCCAATATTATAAAGATAAAATGAGAAACAACTTGAATGTATACATTGGCAAATAGCTAAAAATATTATGGTCCATTCATATTAGGGAAGATATTCAATGTTAAAAAACGAGTTGGATCTATATCCCTTGAGGGGTATCCAAAATGCTGGTTTAAAAGAAAAAATGTATTTAGGGACACTGAAAAACATTCTATTCAACATGTTAGTCATAGAAACTCTAAGGCTATCTTTTTTCTCATCTAACTATACTTGTTCCAGCCATTCAGTCTGCATACTGATTAAAATGACAAATTCAAGGGAAACAGGATAAGATAAAAACTTGGCTCTCCAAAACTCCTACCTAATAATCACAGGGAGTTTTCTGTGTTATAACAATGTTTTAGGGAAATGGTAGGGCAGTTGTGACTTATGAATAATACATTATAATTTTCTCCTTTAAAATACTGAGGAACAGACTTCTAGTCAGTGCTTTGATGTAGAACATCTGAGTTTTGGTAACAATTTCTGACACAAGGCAGGAGACGCCTGGATAGGACACTGCCCTGTCCAACATCTCATGCTTAGACTTTTTTAGACAAATGCCTCCTTGACATTTAGAAAACCGTACTTTGTTCCCCCCAAATACTCAATTTAGTGAGGCAGTTGTTTGTCATATCCTCTTTTAAAAAAGGTAGGTAAAGAAACTGATCCAGCTGCTTATTAAATAATTTTGGCTCCAAATGTTTTTTATAGCTACAATAAAAAACCAGAATGGGGGATTCAGTTCTTTGCCAGAAAGGTTCCTAATGAGGGTGGTGCCTGTCAGGGGAAATGTGTTCTAAAGCTGCTGAGAGGCAGAGGAGAGGGAGGGACCTCCTCCTATGAGGCAAACACCGCATTACTTCACCTTTCAAACCCAGAAAGAGAACAAGCGCTGCCTGGTCTGCCCAAGAAGCCCACAAAAATTGAGACTAGCTTTTCTGGAGAGCTACCTGATTCCAAGGAACTGAAAATAGAAAGAATACTTTCTATTATGACTCAGAGATGTACTTCCATGAAAACCTGATCTAAGAAATACATTAAACTGAGGAAATATGCCATCATTATCACTTATACCTGGAGAGAGGTCACTTCTCAAAGCAAAGAGCAGCAACACCAAGCAAAGGAAACGTCCAAGCCCACACCACTGAAATGTCTATTACAAAGTAGTATCAGCAGGCTTTTATTTGAAAGTTAACTTTTTTAATGACTAATTTTGTGACCATGTCTCATTAAGATTCTGAAAAAGTCAGGAAGTCTCAATGAATGGATAAATAGAAATGGGAGTTTTAGTCACCACTACTTCTTTGCTAACTTTCTGTCCTTGATATTACACTAGCCTTTCTTCATTTAGACATTTGCCCATATTATTCGACAACATTTAAAGCCTGATTTTTCTTATCTGAGCTGAAAAAACACGAAACTAGAAGCTTGCTTGAGGGTCAGCCTTTTCTTGGAATTCCTTTTGTTTTCTTATGAAGCATCTTGGGGGGTTGTTATAATTCAGTAGTGGGAATTTAGCTTACATCTGGCCTCAGTTGAGTGATATTTTCATTAGTAAGAAAAGATACAAGCTTGAGAAATCTTAATAAAACATTATAAAAAACAATTTTTATTAAAGTCAATAATGGGCTGGCCGAGTGGCTCAGTTGGTTAAGAGCTCGCTCAAGACTTTGAGCTCTGAGCAACAGTAGTTTGATTCCAGGCCTGAGCTGAGCAGCCACTGAGTTGCCAACAGGTGGCAGGATGGCTCAGCTTAAAATAAATAAATAAATAAATAAATAAATAAATAAATAAATAAAGTCAATAATAATAGCAACATGCTAACAGTTACTCTGCATGCCAGGCACTGTCCTAAGCATATAAGGTCTGATAATTAGGTTCACGAACTTGTTGCAACAATGTTGCTAACTTTTTGATATCAGAGGGATTATTCATTATGAATTTGTACGAACTGGACAAAGAGTTAATCAAGTTTACTATCTGGAGTGCTAAAAAGGCTGCATGAAAAAGTTACACAACTTGAATTTTCTCCAATAATTCATGGCTCTTGCATCATGACAACACATCAGCTCACACAGCACTGTCTGTGAGGGAGTTTTCAGCCAGTAAACAAATAACTGTACTGGAACACCCTCCCTACTCACCTGATCTGGCCCCCAATGACTTCTTTCTTTACCCAAAGATAAAGGAAATATTGAAAGAAAGACATTTTGATGACCTTCAGGACATCAAGGGTAATACGATGATAGCTCTGATGGCCGGCCATTATAGAAAGAGTTCCAAAGTTGCTTTGAAAGGTGGACTAGGCTCTGGCATTGGTGCATAGCTTCCCCAAGGGGAGTACTTCGAAGGTGACCATAGTGATATTCAGCAACGAGGTATGTAGCACTTTTTCTAGGATGAGTTCGCAAACTTAATTGTCACACCTTGTATTACAGTATTGGACCCACTTAAATATGTTCCAGTGTGCCTTGGACAAGTTTATATCTGTTATCCCACCATAATTATAAAAGGCACTCCTTTTAACTCTCAAAAGTGTTATGGTCCACAAGTTATAACTGTATGGTCACCCTACGTAACACTCAGTTACCCCTGAGGTCTGCTGGTCAGTCATGCTTCCACTCTTTCTTTCACTTATTCATTGGCTCACTCACCTCAGTGTGTAGAAAACAATACTCTACCCAGTCATCAAACATCTCAATATTTCTGAAGCAATGGATTTAGATTTGCCTTGGAGGACACGTCATATGGAATTACTTGGACTCCACAGCCTTATGACAGGCTCTCAGCAGCTCTCCCAGAAAGGTTTTACGTGCTCTGCTGTCTGCAGGTGGCTATGACAACAACCCCAAGTATAGATCCAAGAAGTTAGGTTTGACATTTAGGCCAATAAATTAGAAAGTTCTTCCAGGTTATCTAAACTACACAAAGGGGCAAGCATCTGCTGTTTAAAAGAATCCAAGCAGCCCATTTCTGAAAATACATGACTGTGTGTGGAAGCCAAGGCCAAAGACACCAGCCAATTGTAAAACAGATGAAATTCCACTGGTATACTGTGGTAAGCAAATAGTTGGAAGGCTAAACACAGGGCAGGGCACATCGGTCAGAGGAAGTATGTTGTTTCCAAATGACCATGCTGCACATTTGGGGAATTACTCAAGGGGCTGGGGGAGGGGGGCGATGGGGGTCGGGGTGGTAATTTGCTCTGATTAACTGAATCAGCCTCTCTGTGTCAACATGTGCCTGGGATGCTCTCTCTATGGGAAAGTGTCCATGGAAAGGTTCCAGCCCTTACGCCACTGCTTGGGGAACTTGCTGAGCTGAAGCCATAGGAATTGGACACGTTGAAGACCACCCAGCATCTCTGGACAGTCTGTCCCCTGTGTATTTTCCAAACTGAATAAATGTTATTAGTTGCTGAGGAAGAATGTGCTATCACAAGGAAAATAGCAAAGGAGGAGTTCAGCCTACTCATGGAACCGCTGCCCTCGGCTTTCATCTGAGCACTGCCAGATGAGTAACAGTGGCTATTCTAACAAATCTCTTCCTCGCCAGTAATTTCTAAACCAGCTTTGTGGGGTTTCACAGAGGTTGTAGGGAGCACACTCCCATTTTAATACTTGATGGACAGGTAAGATTGGAAATACAGGATGCTAAGATCATATTCTTCAAGGAAATGTATTACTAAATAAATCAGGAAGAGAGCTGCCAAGGTGAAAGCCAAAGAGCATTTACTTAGAAGTAAATGCGTACTTTGAAAAACTGCTTTGGAGTGTGAAAAACGTAAGCTGGTGAGGGAAACCACTGTCACCTGCAGTGCACACTCAGGAAAAGGATATGAGTGTACATGCACATGAAGTATCCTTACCACATTAGACAGATTTCAAATGAATTATTACTCAATATCTTACATAAACAACAAAGATAACTAACTGGTCAGACTCCTCAGGAAATTCAAGCTTATTGGGTCACTTCTAACAGAGGTTTAGTGAAGGTAGGAAAAAAAGACTTTACATTTTAACCAGGAAAATTATGTTATGACATTTTTTTAAAACATAAAATGATTTAACTTTCTATTTCTCTTTCCAAATCTTACCTTAACAAATTCCTGGATTATAACATTTCATACAAATTAAAGTATACATCCAAATTTTTAAGAGTCATATATGAAAAACGGGAAATACTACACTGGTAACTACTTCCCCTGAAGTCACTGAAAGAATGACAGTGGCTTTGAGGCTGTTCATTTCTCAAATGTAATGATATAATAAAAACCAATCTGAAGGTGGGAAGACTTATTACAGCCAAAAAATAAAAACAAAAATACTACAAAAATCTTAGGAATAAAAAAATGTCTAAAACATTTTTTATTTTATGTCTACTGAGGAGACAAAAAAAATTCTATTAAGCTTTTAATTTTGTCAAATTTCTGATCATAGAGTTATTAAATTTTTTGAACTATCTTGTCAGGTTTCAGGCAGAATGAACATTCTTACAGAATGTGGGAAATATGTAAAATACTCTTTTAAGATCATAAAAGTAAACCTGAACAAATAGAAGGATGTGAGTGTTCTTGGCTCGGTGGGTAAAAAGCCTTAACATTATAAAGATACCAGTCCTTCCTTAGCTATCAAATAATTTGCAAAACAAAGAGATGTTGGGAACCTACAGATTGAAAGAGACTTCTGAAGTAACAATCAAATACAATGTGTGGACTTTGGACTCTGATTCCAACAAACCAACTATATAGTATATATATAAAAATTGAGACTATAGGAGAATTTGCTCTCTCCCTAAATATGTGATAAGGAATTAGTGTCAATTTTTAGATACAACAGTATTGTATATATATATATATATATATATATATATATATATATATATATATATATATATATATACCTACACACACATATATATATATTTTAAGATTTTACTGGGGAGTTGAGGGAGGGGAACAGCATTGGGGAATTGGGGGAAGGGGAAGAGACAAGTTGCTGTCCTTTTGTTCTTCAGTCTAGTTGTGGAGGACGTCACTTCACTGGCCTATGTTGCTATTATCATTGCACTCTTCCTGGCTGAGGCAGCCGCTCGCTGGCCATTGAACCACTGCTCACGGCGGCTCACGGCAGCTCAGGAAAAGTGCATGCCAGCTGCTGGCCAGCCCCACTGCAGCCTATGCCATCACTGGCGACTCACGGCAGCCCAGCTCCAGGTTGAGCAGTTGTTCATCATCTTAGCTGTAGAGGGCACAGCGTCACTGGCCCTCATGGGGGATCCGAACCTGGGCCCTGCTGCTCAGAGCTGGCGTCCCAAGCCAACTCAACCAACGCGCCACTCAGCCGGCCCTATATATTTTTTTAATGTACCATATAGAGGTTTCCTATTCCACATGTAAGGAGCTTGGAAGTTACCCTTGTCCTACCAACAGTAAAAGAACAGACTGACAATTCAACAGCTCTCTGGCATCTGTAAGAGAGGAAAGGACACGGAGAAAATCTTGGTCCACAAGACTGGTGAGACAGACAAGTGAATAGAGGGAATAGTGGCTCCCGAGCAGAGAGCCACAAGGAGAAATCACCGCGTGAACCTGTTCTGGGGCAGGGAAACCTGAACTGTAAATTAGGGAGTGGCTGGAGGCTCAGTGTGGACAACTCTGACAGTTAAAAACTCCAGGGGGACTCAGTCATAGAGGAGCCACCAAGGTATTGTGAGATTTACCTCAAGGAGCTCGACCAGGTTCTCACAGTAAATAATGGAGAAAAATCCACTCCTGCTTTAAGCAGGAAGAGGGGAAAAGGAACCATTTCTAAATACAACAGAGCACACTGTTCTTAACAAGGCCTGCCCTCGGGAAACTAGTTAACCAGAGCCTTACCTGTTGGGGTATTATCAGAGCCTAACTGACTTGGGGAAAAGAAAATATCAGTTCCAGCCAGTGCTAGGTATCCTGTCCCAACTAAGGGGAGAAAAAATTGAGAAACTCTTGTGAGGATCACAAGCTCACAAATCACAGGACTACAGAACACTTCCCCTCCCCACACACCTCACCACGTTACAAAAACTTACTTACAGCTGTTCCTTTAACCTAGTACATCATGTTTAGCTGTTAAGAAAAAAATTACAAGGGTTACCAAAAGGAAAAAAACACAATTGAAGAGACAGAGCAAGAATCAGAACCAGGCATTGCAGAGAAGTTGGAACTATCAGACAGCAAACTAAAGCAACTATGATTATTATTATTTTTAAAGATTTTATTAGGGAATTGGGGAAGGGAACAGTGTTGGGGAATTAGGGAAGGGGAACATTGTGTTTTTTCAGGACCTATCAACTCCAAATCAAGTTGTTGTCCTTCAATCTTAGCTGTGGAGAGCGCAACCTCAGCTCCAGAGGGAAGCAGGGGGGCGCAGACCTCCATCCCATGCGGGAATAAAACCAGCAACTTTGTTGCACACTGAGCCATTCGGCCTCCTGTTGGCAGCTTGCGGCTGCTCAGCTCAAGATGCTGCGTTCAATCTTAGTTTGGCGGGGGCGGGGAGCTGGCGTAGTCCACCATCCCATAGGGGTGTTGCAAACAGGCAACCTTGCTGCCAAGAGCACATGCTCTCACCAGCTCAGTGGCAGCTCAGCTCAGGCACAGCTCACTGGTCCATTTGGGAATCAAACCAGTGACCCTGTTGCTCAGAGCTCGCGCTCTTAACCAACTGAGTCACTTGGCCAGCCCTTTTCTTGTCTTTTTGATAACAGCATTCTAACCGGTGTGAAGTGATATCTCTCTGTGGTTTTGACTTGCTTTTACTTGATAACTAGTGATGTTGAACATCTTTTCACATGCCTGTTGGTCATATGTATGCCTTCTTTCGAAAAAATGTCGATTCAGATCCTCTGCCCATTTTTTAATTGGGTTGTTTTTTGTTGTTGAGTTGTATGAGTTGAAAACAGTATGGAGATGCATCAAAAAATTAGGAACAGAACTACCATATGATCCAGTTATTCCATTTCTGGATATTTATCTGCAGAATATGAAAAAACTAATTAAAAAAGACATATGCACCACTGTGTTCATTGAAGC
>NW_017731889.1:766504-772738 GCF_001890085.2 Hipposideros armiger
ATATATATATATATATATATATATCTTAGAGAGCAACCTCTATCATGAATATAGATGCAAAACTCCTCAAAAAAATAGCAAATTGAATCTAAAAATGTATAAAAAGAATTATACTCCATGACCAATAGAATTTATAATTTGTCCCAGGTGATCCACCTTTTAAAAATCAATAAATGTAATCCATCACATTAACAGGCTAAAAAAGAAAAACCACATGATCATATCAATAGATGCAGAAAAAGCATTTGATAAAATCTAAATGCATTCAATACAAAAACTCTCAGTAAACTAGAAATAGAAAGGAACTTCCTCAAATTGATAAAGAATAGCTACAGAAAACCTACAGCTAATATCATACTTAATGGTGAGAAACTCTAAGCTTGGACATTAAGATCAATATAGGCTAAAATGTCCCCTTGCACCATGCTTTTCCACCCCATACTAGAAAGTCTAGCTAATGCAATAAGAACAGAAAATAAAATAAAAAGTATACAGATTAGAAAGGAAGAAATAGAACTGTCTTTTTTTATAGAGGACATGATGCAAAAGAAATTACAAAAAAAGTGACACAGGGCCGGCTGAGTGGTACATTGGTTAAGCATTAGCTTGGGATGCTGGCTCTGAGGAGCAGGGCCCCGAATCGGATCCCACATGCGGGCCAGTGATGCTGCGCTCTCTAGAGCTAAGATGGTGAACAATAGCTCAACCTGGAACTGGGCTGCTGTGAGTCGCCGGCGACGGTGTAGGCTGCAGTGGGGCTGGCTAGCAGCTGATGTGAGCTTTTGTGAGCTGCCGTGAGCAGCCGTCCAGCGGCCAGTGAGCAACTGCCTCACCCGGGAAGAGGGCAATGATAATACCAACATGGGCCCGTGAAGCAATGTCCTCCACAACTAGACTGAAGATCAAAAGGACAGCAACTTGTCTGTTCCCCTTCCCCGATTCCCCAATGCTGTTCCCTCCCCCAATTCCCCAATAAAATCTTTAAAAAAAAAAAGTGACACAAAAAAATGAAACTAATAAGCAATGAGAACAAAGTTGTAGGACACAAGGTTAAAATACAAAAGTCAACCACTTTTCTATATACCTGCAATGAACAAGTGGAATTTGAAATTAAAAACACCATACCACTTACATTAGTATCCCTCCAAATTAAATACTTAGGTATAAATCTAACAAAATATATACAAGATCTATATGAGGAAACTACAAAACTCTGATGAACAAAATCAAAGAAAAACTCAATAGAGAAAAACAATCCGATTTAAAAATGGGCAGAGTAACTGAATAGACATTTCTCCAAAGAAGATAAGCAAATGCCCGCAGGTACATGAAAGGTGCTGAATATCACTAATCATCAGGGACATGCAAATCAACACCATGAGATATCACCTCACACCTATTAGAATGACCATCAATAAAAAGACAAGAAATAACAAATGGTGGCGAGAACGTGGGCAAAACCGAACCCTTGCACACAGTTCCTGGGAATGTAAATTGGTGCAGCCACTATGAAAAACAGTATGGAGTTTCCTCAAAAAAGTAAAACTACACCTACCATATGATCCCCAAATCCCACTTCTGGGTATATATCCAAAGGAAATGAAAACAGGATATCAAAAAATATCTGCAGTCCCATGTTTATTGCAGCATTTTTCACAATAATCAAGATAATGGAAACAACTTCAGTGCCCATCAAAGGATATCAAGAAGATGTGATTATATATACTGGGTTGTCGGAAAAGTCATGATGATTTTTTCTCTGTTTCTCGTTGCAAAAATGCATCATAACCTTTCCAGCAACCCAATATATATAGTCCGTTGTGTGTGCACGTGCACACATACACACACACAGCGGATTATATTCAGCCACGAGAAAGACGATATCCTCTCATTTTTACAACATGGATGGACCTTGAGGGCATTATGCTAAGTGAAACAAAGAAACACAAATACTATATGATAATCACTTTATGTGTAATCTAAAAAAAGCTGAATTCATAGAACTGGAGACTAGAATGAGGGTTACCAGGGACTGGGGGGTGGGGTAAATGGGAAGATGTTGGTCAAAGAGTACAAACTTCCATTTCTTAGAGGAATAAGTTCTGAGAGATCTAATGTACAGCATGGTGATTACAGTTAATAATACTGTATGATATACTTGAAAGTCACTAAGAGAATAGAAGTTAAATGTTCTCACCACAAAAAAGAGATGGTAATTATGTGACGTGATGGAGGTGTTAGCTTATTTATGGTGGTAGTCATTTTGCAATGTAAGTGTACTGAATTAACTCAGTGTACATCTTAAACATACAAAATACTAAAAAAAACATATACAATATTATATGTGAATTATATCTCAATACAGCTGGAAAAATAAAATGTAAAAAATAAATAAAAATTGTGATATTTTCTTGTTTATATATAGAAACATAATAAATGAGTACACTTTGTTATCTTATTTTGCAATATTTTAAAATTTTGAAACTTTTCTAAATTTTATCTAAATTATTTTGGATATAAATGTATTTACACAAATATATAAATAAAAAGATTTATAAATATAACATTTTTAGATTTTTAAAAAGAATCTTATATTTTATTAAAAAATAAAATTTATTTAGAATATATTTTCTTATAGTTAAGAATGGATCAGTGGCTTTGCCAAGGAGAATTAAAAGATCCACTTTCTCATCTCACAGCTGTTTCACTGGGAAAAGATGAAACAAATATATATCAGAGATTCTCTGGCTCATGAGATGGAAATATCTACTCCAAAGGAAGTGGGCTAAACTGTAAATGAAAAGCAAATGAGGCAAGTTATTTTTCCTTTGGCTTTATAAGATGTTAAGAATTCACCTTATGGTGTCTTATTCAATAGAATGTTTTTATATACTATTATAGTGCAGGTTAATTGCAGCATCAATTTCAGACCAATCATTAAGTCTAAACAAGGAATTAAATAATTCAAACATAGATGCGAGGAATTAATGTTTCATCAACAGAACTGGACTTCTGCCATGAAACGGAATCTCTAGTATGGCTGAACTAGCATGTTGCTTGTATTCAATCTGATACCAACACCAACTGACAGGAGTTCTTTCAGGAAACTTGGCAATTCACACATGTGGTACACAGAAATATGTCAAGTGTTGAGTAACTATTTTGAACCTCATAGTTTTTCCTAGAACAACTGTGTTGCTGTTTGCATTCTAAGTGCAGACGTGATAGTGGTAACAATGCTGTGCCTAGCACAAAGCAAAGCAGGGAGTTGTCACTGTATTCTTTATCACCACGTACTCCCAGTAAGAACACTGCCAGTTTCACATAAAAATGTGTTTGACAAACAGTATAAAATATTAGTTTTCTTACGTTTTACCCTTGAGAATACTTTTTATTAAAAAAATTACGTGTGGTAAAAAGTAAAGTATAATACATAAAGCACTTCTGCTACATAACAAAAAATGCTGGATGCCTAGAGGAAAGGCACTGGCACAACTGAGTTGTGAGATCAACTCGCCACGTTTTTTCTTCATGGAAGCTTACATGAAAGAATGACTGGCAGACAAAGAATGGTTATTCAGACTTGAGTATGTGGCACATACTTTCTCAAAAATTAGTGAAGTGAGCCTAGTACCTCAAGTACAACTGACAGCATTTGAAGCCAATGATAAATTTGAGTTTTTAAGCAGAAATTAGAATCTTGGAAAATTTATTTTCGCCAATATCAGCTTGACGGTTTCCCAATACTTAAAGACATTTCCTGATGAGATTGGTGGTGACAGGAATGAAGGTAATTTTTGATACTGTAAAATGAAATACGTCAATGTTTGGAAGATCTGCATAACAATGAACCAGTATTTTCCAAATGAAACATGCACAAGGCTACAAAGTCCTGTTTGGACAAAAGGCCCATTAAAAGTGCAAGACGGGCGGCCGGATGGCTCAGTTGCTTAGAGTGTGTGCTCTTAACAATAAGATTGCTGGTTTGACTCCCACATGTGATTGTGGGCTGTGCCCCCCACAACTAGACTGGAAACGGCGACTAGACTTGGAGCTGAGCTGCGCCCTCCACAACTAAGATTGAAGGACAACAACTTGACTTGGAGCTGATGGGTCCTGGGAAAAACACAGTGTTCCCNACACACACACACACACACACACACTGGAATACTATTCATCCATAAAAAAGAAGGAAATCTTGCTATTTGCGAAAACATGGATGGAATTTTAGGATTTATGTTAAGTAAAATAAGTCAGATAGAGAAAGACAAATACCACATGATTTCACTTATATATGGAATCTAAAAAACAAAATAAATGAATAAACAAAAACCAAAACAAACTCATAGCTACAGAGAACAGACTGGTAGTTACCAGAGGGGAAGTGGAATAGGGTGTTGGGTGAAATGGGTGAAGGGGAGCAAATGTATGGCAATGGATGGTAACTAGACTTATGGTGATAATCATTTTGTAGTGTTTAAAAATACTGAATTATAATGCTGTACACCTGACAATGTTAGACACCTATTTCATCTCAAAAAAAAAAAAGTAGCTCTCTCATAGGATTGTTGTGAAGCTGTAACGAGATATTACATGAAAAACCTTTAGAACACCTCCTGGAACCTAGAAAGCAATCAATATATGATAGCCATGGATTTTTAAAAAAATCTATGATTAATTTGCAAAGGGCTCTAATGAATAAAATAGACAACATGCAAGAATAGATTGGTAATGTAAGCAGAAAGATGGAACTCCTAGAAAGACCCCCCCTGCAAAAAAGTACTAGAGATAAAAATCATTGTAATAGAAATGAAGAATGTCTTTGATGGACTTATTAGTAGACTGACTGAGGAAAGAATCTCAGAGCTAGAGGATCTATCAATGGTAACCCTGAAAACCAAAAAGCAAAGAAAATGAAGACTGAGAAAAAAAAAGAATAGAATATTCAAGGTAGAATATTCAAGGAATGTGGGACAACAACAAAAGATATAAATGTAACATACATGTAATGGGTGTAACAGAAGGAGAAGAAAGAGAAAAGAACAGAAGAAATATCTGAAACAATGACTGAAAATTTTTCCAAATTAATGTCAGATACCAAATCACAGTTCCAGGAAGCTTACAGAACATAAAGCAGAATAAATGCCAAAACACTATGCCTAGGCATATCATTTTGAAGCTATAAAAACAATCAAAGACAAATAAAAATCTTGAAAGAAGCCAGAGGAAAAAATCTTACTCACAGAGGAATAAAGATAAGATTATACCCAACATCTCATAATTATGCAAGCAAGGAGAGAGTGGAATAAAATATTTAAAGTGTTGAGAGAGAAAAAACACACATACACCATGTAGAATTCTGTACCTTGCAAAATTCTTCTTCAAAACTGAAGGAGAAATAAAGATTTTTCTCAAACAACAATTGAGGGAATTTGTTTCCAGGAGACCTGCCATACAAGAAATGTTAAAAGAAGTTCTTTAGAGAGAAGGAAAATAATATGCCAGAAACTCAGATGTACATAAAGAACATCAAAGAATGGAATAACTGAAGGCAAAATAAAAAGTTGTATTTTTCCTATTCTAAAATCAATAATCTAAGTTTTCATTTCAGATAACTAGAAAAAGAGCAAATTAAATCCAAAGTAAGCAGAAGAAAAGAAGTAGTAAGAATGAAAGCTGAAATCAATGAAATTAAAAATAGGAAATCAATAGAGAAAATCAATGAAACCAAATTCTGGTTCTTGGAAAAAGACCCAAAAAATCAATAAGCCTCTAGCCAGGCTAACTAAGAAAAAAAGAGAAGATACAAATACTAACATCAGAAATGAAACAGGAGACATTATTACAGATCCTATAGGTATTAAAAGAATAATAAAGGAATACAATGAACAACTTTATGCTGACAAATGTGATTACCTAAATAAAATGGACTGATTCCTTGAAAGACAAGGACTGCCAGACTTACACAAGAAAAAGTACAGCATCTGAGTAGGCCTATATCTGTTAAAGAAATAGAATGAACAACTAAAAACCTTTTAAAACAGAAAGCACCAAGCCCAGATGGATTCACTGGTGAATTCTACTAAATATTTAAATAAGAAAGTATACCAATTCTCTAAAATCTCTTTCAGAAGACAAAAGCACAGGGAATACTTCCTAACTCATTCTATGAGGACAGAATTATACTAATATCAAAAGCAGAAAAAGACTATATATATATATATATATATATAT
>NW_017731889.1:777055-789620 GCF_001890085.2 Hipposideros armiger
AAAAGCTCATTGATATAATTTTAGATTCCACATTGCAACTAAACTTAAAAAAAAAAAAAAACCACCATTTTCAAATTTTGGTGAGGTATGCAAGGAGAATATCCACAATTATCTGAGATGACTATTAAAATATTCCTGTCTTTTCCAACTGCATATCTGTGTGAGGCTGGAGTTTTCTTCATATACTTCAGCCAAGACAACATTGCACCAGACTGAATACAAAAACATAAGAGGATCCAGCTGTCTTCTTTTAAAGTCTGACAATAAAGAGATTTGCAAAAATGTAAAACAATGCCACTCTTGTTAGATAACTTTTTTGCTTGGAAAAGGTTGGCTGTTGTTTTTTATAAAAATATGCTATCTGTTTTAACATGTAATCAATTTACTGGTATTTTTAAAAATATATTTTTAAAACTTATGTTTTAATTGTAAATATGATAAATATTGACAAATATAACCCACGTGTTAAATAAAAAGCTCACTGGGATCCTCAATAATTTGTAAGAGCGTAAAGTAGGTACTGAGACAAAAACATTTGAAAACTGCATTTCCAACAAACTGAAGTATTCTAAGGAAAGGAAAAACAAAGTTGGGTGACAGGGTGAATTCACATCACTTACAGCAAAAAGGCCTCATTCACAGCCTCAAAGAACTCCGGCCAGAGCATTTCCTGAAGTTCACATCCATGGCAGGTGAGTAGAGCTTCCACCAGGGGTTTGAAATCTGGCAGAGTGACTAGTGGGATACAAACTTGTGATAGGGACCTTATGCGTTCAGGAGCCATTCTATGGAATAAAATAGGAAAGAATTACCCAAATCTTAGAGCCACATGTAATTAACGACATAAAATCTTCACACTAAAAAAGTTGATGACCAGTCACTTGTTCTGTCCCTCACATAAGGAGGCTACTCTAATACTATCTATGAATGCTCTTCTCTTACTCAGTTCTCTAGGAAGAAACCCTTTAGCGGCAGTTCCCATTTTAAAATCTCTCATTGTCAGGACTTTGCCATAAGTAACTATGGGCATCTCCAACTTGTGTGTTATGTGCCGTTGAGTTGGCTCTGACTCCTGGGGACACGGTGGACATCCCTCATTCATGAGCAATCCTGCTCAGCTCCTATTTTGGAGCCAACCCATCTTGTGTTTAGTCTTCCTCTCTTCCTGCTGCCTCCTGTTTTTTCCAGCAGTATCTTTCCCAAAGAACCAACGCTGCCTTCTCATGATGTGCCTGAAGGGCAGCACAGTTTTGTCATTTTTGCCTCTAGCGATGTTTCAGGCTTAATTTGCTTTAGTATCCATGTATTTGTCTCCAGTTTACCACGCTCAAAACAGAACTCCTGAATTCCTTCTCCAAACATCCTCACCCATGCTCACTATCTCACTTGCTCAAGCCCAAACCTTTGAAGTCCATTCTTGATTGCTCCCTCCTTTCTCTTATGCCCCTTATCTGATCCAGCAATAAATACTGTCATTTCATCTGACCACCTCTCAGCACTTCCATCACTACCCCTTAATTCACCATCACCTCCAGCCTGGGTTACTCTGGGAGCCTCCTGACTTTCTCCCTCTTTCTGTCCTCGCCCCCACTGTTTATCATCAGAACAGTTCCCGCAACTCTTTAAAAATTCACATCACTTCATTTGCATGCTCAAAGCCTTGCAATGGCTTCCCATCTCACACAGAGAACAAGTCTTATCCTAAGCACCAAGGCCTTCCATGCTGGGGCCCCCTTCTGTTTCTCTGGCCTCATTTCCTCCTCCTCTTATCCTTGCCTGTTCTGTTCTAGCTTTACAGGCTTCCAGCTACACCAGATAAGGTCCTGTTCACTCTGCACGTAACACATGGCTAGCTCCTTCCCTCCATATAGGTCTCCCCTCCCTTTATGTGAGGGCCTCCCTGACCATCCCATATATTGGGTTGTCGGAAAAGTCATGACATATTTTTGCTATGTTTTTTGTTGCAAAAATGCATCATGACTTTTCCGACAACATAATACATGCACTGACCAATACGGTAGCAATCAGCCAATGTGGCAACTTAAATGTATTTAAATGAAATAAAAGTTAAAATGCCATTCCTCAGTTGCACTGGTCATATATCAAGTGTTCAACAGTTAACATGAGGCTAGTAGCTTACAGTACTGGACAGTGCAGATTTACAAGATTTGTCCTTTACTACAGAAAGCTCCACTGGACAGCAGAATTTAATATATCAAGTACCTCCCACCCCACTGTGTATGTCCTCTCTCTCTTCCCGTTTTACTTTTCTTCTGAGTACTATAATGTATTTACTTGTTTATTGTTCATGTTCTGTTTCTTCCTGCTAGGATTTCAGCTCTGTAAAGGACAAGCATTTGTTTCTGTTTTGCTCACTGCTCTATTCCTAGCACATTGAGACAATTCCTTACACATGCTACGTGCTCAAGGAATTGATGTTAAATAAAAAATGAGCAACTAGAAATCAGTAAAATGGAAGTTTGAAATGTATGCTAGATGTTTTTCTAGGTATTTTCATATGTAATCATAAATCTAGACATTTAGTCCTATGCTTTGTGAAACACAGATGGAATCACAATATAGAACATATAGATGTCCCTCAATTTTTTTTTACTTGCTGCCTATTGTTAAAAACTACATGAGTGCTGTAATGTAACAATGCCTCTATTTGTGGGCACTGAGGTTGTTCCTAGTTGTTTACTGTTATACACACTGCTGCAGCAGTATCCTAGTACATGCCAATCTATGCCCAATGTATCTGCATATTCAATTGCATCCCAAAAGACTACAGTTTACTTTCCCACTCTTGCCAGTGATACTATTATCACTGTAATTTATTTCAAATCTGGACAAAAATTATCCCATTGTTTTCATTTACATTTTCCTGATAACTTTTGAGATTGAGTATTTGTTACCCACTTGTATTTCCTCTTCAGTGAATTTGTTTTTAAATATCAGTCCTATTCATCCAATAAATATTTTGTGAACCCTGACTATAATCAAGGCTGCTTGCAGTGTTTGAAACACAAAAGCATAGACAAAGCCCAGTAATGGAGAGAATAAAATGCCAGATGATATCAAGTGCCATGATGAAAGTAAAGCGCACTGAAGGGTTAAGGAGGGAAGCGGGGAACATCTGAACAGAGATCTAAAGGAGTGTATGAACACATCATGGTTGTACCTGGGAGGAAAATGTTGCTGCAGATACAAAGCCAATGCAAAGGTCCTGAGTATTTGGATACAGCAAGCAGGCCAAGGCGGAGATGACAGTGTGGGCAGGGAGGAGGAAGTCAGGCTTTTGTAGACTACTATAAGAGCCTGGGACATTCTTTTTTTTTTTTTTAACTTGCTTTTAACTTTTTCATTTTTGTCAAACTTACAGATGCAACTGCCTTAAATAATCAACTAGCTCTTTAAGCTTTTGAAAAACAGTAGCTTTTGCAAGAGCACTCCCACTCCCATTTTCTGATCTCAGAGGAAACCACTTTCAAGCCTAACTCATTCTTTACATATTCAGTGTATTGTTTTTCCTGGGTTTAATGACTTATTTGGCTTGTTTGCTCATTTTTCTTTGCACTGATTATTTTAACCCCAAACTCCCACCCAAGTGTATAATCTCCTTGAAATATATTTTGACATTTCTGACATTCTATCATTTTCACCTTCCTGAAGAAATTTTTCTTAGAACCTTTTCGCCTGTTCCAATCTGACAGGCTGCTTTTTGCTCCCTCTGAATAGTTATCATCTTGGGATCTCCATCCTGGGAATTTCCTTCACTTCTCTCCTGGATCCCATATCTTTCTTTCTTTTTTTCAGCTGAGCCATTCTGTCACCTGTTGGCAGCTCAGCTCAGGCCAGCAATTGAACCAGCGACCCTGTTGCTCAGTGCTCGCACTCTTGAGCAAGCTCTTAACCAACTGAGTCACTTGGCCGGCCCCTCAGGATCCCATATCTTCTCTCTTGGTTCATTCTCCTTATGTAGAAAAAAGTACATGAGGTAAAGTATTTGAGACTTTGCATGTCTGAAAATATCTTTATTTTACTCTTACACTTGATTGGTACTTTGCTTGAGTATAGGATTCTGGTGATATTTGTACAGAACTGTGCAAGTGTGGTTCTACCGTCTTTCAGCTTCCAGGGTTGTTCTTGAGAAGTCCCATGCTATTATGAATTCTGATCCTGTTTTTAGTCCATGGAGGTTTTTGAATATCCTCTTTGAAATTTCATAATGATGTGTCTTGGTATGGATTTATTTTTATTCATTGTGCTGGGCACTCAGTGGACTTCAAATTAGGAAAGTTATCTTGAATTATTTCTTTAAGATGATTTCCTACCCCTTCTTTTCTCTGTTCCCTCTTTCTGAAAACTCCAATTTTCTGGATATTGAACTTCCTGGGCAGCTCACTGTCTTTTCTTTTTTTATTTTTCATCTCTTGGTCTACCTTTTGCTCTAGATTTTGAAAGAACTGTTCAACTTTATTTTCCAATCCTTTTATTATGCTTTTCATTACCATTCTCTTATTATTAATTTCCAAAAACATGGTTTCATTCTATGCATGTTCCTTATCTTAAAACATAGCACTCTGTCCTTATTTAGCGGATATAATATTACCTTTTATTTTCATGGGGACATTGGCATTAATTTGAGACTTTCTTTTCTTTGATTAATCTTTTTATTTTTATTGGTTTCTACTTTTTTAATGTTACATGCTTAATATGATTTCCTTAAATATCTGGTGACTACTGCCTGCCAGCTTATATTTAAGAGTCAGGCACCAAAAAGCTAGTGGGAACACTATGTGCATGGGTGGGACAATCTTCACTATAGGGCAGCAGTTTTTCAACTTTTTTTGGTTTCAGAATACTGTTAAACTCTTAAAAATTACTGAGAACATCAAAGAGCTTTGTTTCTGAGGTTATAACTACCGATATTTATCACATTTGAAATGAAGAGACACATAAAATATTAACTCATTAAAAAAAATGATAAACCCATAAGACATTAAAATAACATTTTTTTGTTAAACAATGACTATATTTTACAAAACAAAAAATATTTAGTGAGAAGAGTGACACTGTTTTACATGTTTGTAAATCTCTTTACTGCCTGAAAGAAGACAGCTGGATTCTAGACTTTACTTCTGTTGTTCTGTTTCAAGTATATGAAGAGAGTCTAGCCCCACACAATATGTAGTTTTAAAAGGCAGGAGTATTTTATAGCCTCTTCATTTATTGTGCATATTTTCCTTTGATTCTACACCAAAACTCATCACCATTGCCCAGCCTGGTTCCTATAAGCCTGTCTAGGAAAGCAGACAGACCTGCCTGCCATGCTTCTAGGGACTTGGTGATGGGTAGTCTCTACCATGGTAACAGCTGAAATTAACCATAATTTACTGGCCAAGCTTTTCCCCTGAAAGCTGCAGGTCTTCAAATAGCTACAAAGTTAAAAAATAGTTACATCAGACAGATTCTGTCAGTAAAATTTTTGTCAAGGTGAAGAGATGGATTCCTGGCACTTCCTACTCCACCATCTTCCCTGGTGTCCCCATTTGATCTCTTGTATAAAAAAGGAAAAAAACTTTTCTTACTTCCCATTTCTTTGTCCCATTTTATTATATCCTAGGAGATCTACTTGCCTCAATCTTTGAAGTCATTATTTGCTATTCAGCTATATGTCCTATTCAGGCTGTTTACTGAATTTTCTTTTCCCATAAGCCCCCTCTTTTTAAAAAAATGACAAAAAAACCACTTATTCCCATTTCAAGGATTTGATAGTTCCTCTTATTACTTACTCTTAGGACAATTAATTATTCCCTTTAAAATATCCACTTGCTTATCCTAGGAAATGCATTTAATTGGTGTATTTGCCACTTCTGTTTGTTGCATTTGGTTCATTTTTCCTTATGGTGTTGGTTTTCTGGGAGTGATTTTGTCTGTTCGCTTTCTGGAATTTGGGATTCCACATTAGCCTGTCTATGAATGTTGTTTAATGCAGCCTGTCTCCAGTACCGGTGGGGAGATGGGGGGGTGGGGTCAGGATGTAAAGCTCCTTTAGGTTACCAATAAGAATCCCCTGGAAAAATGTAAATTCTGAGAAAATAACAGCAACCCCAAAACTGCTGGGAACTGACAGTCATTTAGTGTTTGCTTCTCCTCCAAAGTGTCCTCCCTCCTTCTTGTTGGAAGCAGAGCATCTCTGTTGTCTCATCTGGGGACAGTAGATAAGGAGGGGGAGTGTATGAGGGCCGAGCCAGCTGGCTGCTGTTACTGCAACAGTCGAACAAGTTATCTTGTTGGCTGCCAGGTATCCTCTTACTCTTTGAATCCACTCCCAAAGTAAATTTTACCCATTGCAGTAGTCCTCTCTTGCAAGTTTTTTGGGCCTGTGATATTTTCCTTCAAAAATATCTTACTACTACCATTTTAAGCCTTTTTCATAATTTGTGGGTCATCAAAAGCCCCCATTTTAAAGTATTATACAAGGAGGTATGATCAAAATAAATGGTGAATGTTTAAATTAAAAAAAGAAATTATTACAGTAAAAGACACATTGCCATTAATCCCCCTCAAAATACTCCCCCTCATTTTGAACACACTTTTCCCATCATTCCTGCCTCTTTCTGAAGCAGTTCTGGAAGCTCTCTTTCACGAGTGTCTTTAGTTGCACTGTCGTGGCTGCCTTGATGTCCTGAATCAATTCAAAATGCTTTCCTTTCACGGTCATTTTGACTTTGGGAAAGAGCCAGAAGTCTCACGGTGCCAGATCCAGAGAATAAGTGGATGAGGACACACCGTAATGTTTTCATGTGACAGAAATTGCCATACCAAGTGATGTGTGACAGGGAGCATTGTCAAGATGAAGGATGAAGTGGTTCTCGAATTCTTCTGTCGGACTTATTTCACTTACCATGATAATCTCAAGATCCACCCATGTTGTCACGAATGGCAGTATTTCATCTTTCCTCATGGCAGAGTAGTATTCTGCTGGGGACTGAGGGCCCCTCCAGGAGCTGTGAGGGAGAGGTTGGTGCAAGGCGGCACTCTCCTACTGGGTTATCAGCAAGGCTGGCTCAGCACCGCAGCAAGCGGAGGTGGTTTCGATACATTGGTTGCAATCATCCTGCAGCTGACGCACAGAACGTTCTCTGCTCAAGGCCAATCTCCTCCCCTCTATAAGCAAGGCTATGTCAATAAACCACGGCTGCTAGACAGGGTCACTGTCCTCTCACAAGGAGACAGCTGTCCACCTAGCCCCCGCTTTCAAGTATTTCTTTGTCTTTCTTCATCCTCCGTCACTCCCACTCAGGCCCATTCAACTAGCTGCGCTGGATGCGGCAACTGGTGCTGAACAGGGACCTGAGTATAGGGAAACTCCACAATTGAAGACAAGAGGACCGTTCCACAGGAAAGTGTTGGCTGACATATAAAAAATTTTAATGTAGATGGAATGCAGTAAGATCACTAGGTTTACATGAGGAATTCAGGGTCCCAAAATTGTACCTTGTATCAACAAGTACTGCAGTCACTGTTAAAAGCTATAGGATGCAAGGTGTTAGAAGGGACATTAAGTAAGTTTCTGGGTTTTGTCCAAGAGACATGCCCCTGGTTCCCTGAGGAAAGGACAATATATCTTCAGACTTGGCATAAGGCTGGCAAAGCCTTGAGAGACCAGTACACAGAGGAGGGGCCCTCGGTCCCCAGCAGTATTTCATTGTGTATATCTACCACATCTTCTCTATCCAATCATCTATTGAAGGACACTTTGACTGTTTCCATGTCTTGGCCACAGTGAATAAAGCTGCAATGAGGATTGGGGTACATAAAGCTTTATGGACAAATGTTTTCAGATTTTTTTGGGTAGATACCCAGAAGAGGGAGTCCTGGGCATATGGTAATTATATTCTTAATTTTTTGAGGAACCTCCATATTGTTTTCCATACTGGCTATACCAATTTATAGTGTGTGAGGGTTCCTTTTCCCCCCACAACCTCTGCAACACGTTATTACTTGTCTTGTTGATAACAGTGAATCTCACAGGTGTGAGGTCATATCTCATTGTGGTTTTGATTTGCATTTCCCTAACAGCTAGTGAAGTTGAACATCTTTTCATATATCTGTTGGCCATTTGTATGTCTGTTTAGGTCCTCTGCCCATTTTTAAATTTGTTTGTTTTTTTGTTGTTGAGTTGTATGAGTTCTTTATATACTTTGGATATTAGCTCCTTATTGGAGGTGTTGTTTGCAAATATCTCCACCCATTCAGTTGTTTGCCTCTTTCTTTGGTTGATGGTTTCTTTTGCTGTGCAGAAGCTTTTTAGTTTGATATAGTCCTATTCATTTCTTTTTGCTTTTACTTCCCTTGCCTTTGAGGTCAAATTCATAAAATCCTCTTTAAGACCAAAGTCCATTAGTTTAGTATCTATGTTTTCTTCTACACAATTTGTTTCATATCTTATATTTAGGTCTTTGATCCATTTTGAGTTAATTTTGGTGTATGGTGACAGATAGCAGTCTAATTTCATTCTTTTGCATGTGGCTTTCCAATTCTCCCAGCACCATTTATTGAAGAGGCTTTCTTTTCTCCATTGTACGTTTTTGGCTCCTTTGTTTAAAATTATTTGCCCATATATATGTGGGCTTATTTCTGGGTTCTCAATTCTGTTCCATTGCTCTGCATGTCTGTTTTTCTGCCAATACCATGCTGTTTTGATTATTGTCGCTTTGTAGTATAATTTGAAGTCACTGCTCTACACTACTTTAGTAGCAGTCCCCAGAACTAGATATCAATCTCTAGTAATAATCTGAATGTTTTAAGGAGATGTAATAGAATTACATTTAAGGTTTACATTTTATTGATGAATTCCTATAAATTATTAGTTTAGCAGTATTATTTTCTTGATAATCAACAGTAAAGTTCTCAGAGGTAATTTTTTTTGTTGAACTACACAATGATAATTTCCTTATGTGTAAACACTTTGTCTTTTCTCATCAAATATTCACCTTTTCTAAAATTCACTTCTTGTTTTTTTGTTTTTTTTTAAGATTGTATTGGGGAATTGGGGGAGGAAAACAGCACTGGGGAATCGGGGAAGGGGAACAGACAAGTTGCTGTCCTTTTGTTCTTCAATCTAGTTGTGGAGGATGTCACTTCACTGGTCCATGTTGGTAATATCACTGTGCTCTTCCTCGGTGAGGCGGTCGCTCGCCGGCCATTGCATGGACAGCCGCTCACGGCGGCTCACAAAAGCGCACACCAGCTGCCGACCAGCCCCACTGCAGCCTACACCATCGCCGGTGACTCACGGCAGCCCAGTTATTCACCATCTTAGCTGTAGAGGGCACAGCGTCACTGGCCCTCATGTGGGATCCAAACCGGGGCCCTGCTGCTCAGAGCTGGTGTCCCAAGCCAACTCTTAAGCAACGTACCACTTGGCCAGTCCACTTCTTGTTCTTTGCCACTTTCCTAATTAACTGAGTCTCTTCGACAATAGTTACTTACGTTCCACAGTGCTCTAACATCTTTCTCTAAGTCACTATCAAAGTGGTTTTAGACCTAAAATTAATTAATGCCTTTCTGAGTTTATCATCAAAGTTGTTAACAAAAAGACAGATTGAACTTGAGTTGTAAACACCTTAAATTTTTGGAATATGAGTTTACTGGGTGGGCTAGGTGAAAAGGAAAGTTGTGTTTGTGTAAGACATAGAATACTTTTTCATATATATATATATATATATATATATATATATATATATATATATTGCACAGACTCCAGCGAAGTATTTTGCATAGAGTAAGGCCTCTATGAATGTTTGAGAAATTGAAAAATAAGCCTGAGAGTTATGTGTACTCATGATAAGTTCAGAACTCTGAAATAAAGAAGGTGGGAGGTAGGTGGTAACCTTGCCCTCTCACCTTGATTCATCAATCCTCCTCTCTAAAAGACTAAATGCAACTTTTATCTCATTATCTTAAAAGAAAGGACTGGAGAATCAGAGACTATCACTGGTGACTGGGAGGGTGGAAGAGACAACCTTGGCAACAAGGGCATTTATCAAGCAATGAAGCTTATGGGCTGCAGACTGTGTCTCCCAATCTGGCTAAAATAGGTCCAAGATAATTTTCCTGAAAAATTCTAAAGTCTTATGTAAACTTAGGTAGTTTTTGGTTCTAACAAAATACAGGCAGGCCAACTGATAATCTTCTGAAAGGCTTCAAAGTGCTCACGGTCTTCACGACTCCCTCTTTTGGTCTGAAGCTTGCCAGAGCATGGAGGTCCAACTTCAACCCAAGTTATGCAACACTTTCCAGACTGGATTACACTAAACATTAGGTCTTGATTGAATGCCAGAACAGCACTTCCAAATGATTTTTGCACAAGAATTCAACTGCAGAAGGCTCTACGGTAACCATATACTGCTGGAAATATCCTTCCCGTGTGGTTTATTGAAGCCTCCAAGCCATTTGCAGCAAACCACTGAACTACAAGATAGACTGATGATGCTCAGAGTCTAGAATGTCGCTCATTCTAGATGGTTTGTAGCAAAGAACAAGAGAGAATTTAAACATTCTGTCATTCAATTGTTGATTTTACTTGGTGGCAAGTGAAACTAAATTTAAAACTTTGTGACACGACCATATATCAGGCCTTTAAAAATAATGCAAAGGAAAACTAAACAGATTTTCCTATTTTTTTGTTCCTCTGACAATTTATGCATCAAAGGTGTAAGATTAATTTCTACATTTTCTACAAAGCTTTTGAGTCTTTTGAAATAAACTTTTAATTGTTTGAGTAGTGAAAAGTGAAAAAACGTGTGGAGATCCTTTATTTAAAAATTAAAAAAACAGAGGAAAACACTATAGCATTGTTTATATGGTGTTTAAGTTTGAGAGGCTTTTGGCTTCTTGAACATTTTTGTCATACTTGTGGAAGGAAAGTAATGATAAAACTCAAGTGTCATAAATAATGGGGCTATCTGGATTTAAGTGTACCATAAAGTAGTTTGCCCCTGTGCTGTATTCTAATTCAATTTTTTTTAAATTTTTAAATCTTAAAAACATACAGGTATGTAGGAGAAATTTATATATTATTGATACATATTTTAATTATTATTATAACTTATAATAGCAACAACTATAAAGGCCCAGCATGTTTGGCAGCTCTTTCAAATGTTATGATGCCTTTCCACTGCCTGATTTCATGAAATCAGTTTTCATGTGAGACAATAGAACACTTGGCTGAATTTATAATTCACGAGAGAACTGTGGATTTAAGAGTTCTGAGTCTCACACAAGTTTTTACTGATCCAGGTTCTTTTATGGATGGAGAACAGAACTTCCTGGCTTTAGGTATTAAAAGTTGTACTTTAAAAGCTCATAAAGAGACTCAAAAAGTATGTTGGGCATCAAATTGCTTTTTAAATTCAGTCTTCTGATAAGAATAATTGAACTTAATCCAAGAGATTGAATTTCCCTGAAAACTACAGAGGGTGCCTAAAAAATATATACACATTTTAAGAAAGGAAAAAACTGTATTAAAATTGTAATAATATATACCGATAACAAAAGAGTCATGTATACACAATGTATACACAAGTCATGTGTATACATTTTTTTTGGCACCCCTGGTATATATGGGCTCAATATATTCAGAAAAATACCTGCAAGAAATTTATCTTGTTGAATCCCAAAATTATTTCCAAAAAGAAAAGGGCGCCATAGTAAACATCCTTCTACACAGCAAGAGGCATGTATCAGATGTGTCCACGTGCAGAGAACATTCTACTAGCACAGGCATCTCAGACTCTTGGTAAATTCAGTTAAGAATTTTACTAATTACATCATAGATTTGCTTTGACTAAGCATGCCCTAAACTACTAACCAAATTAATTTTGTCCTTGCTGCTACTGCTAGCTGGGGTGCAAGTATGGATATCCTTCAGTAGACCTTGCTCTGCACCAGGGAAATTGTACAGATTGATTTTGAAAAATAAACACCCATAAAGAAGAAACAGTCTTGAATTTAGGAATGAACCTATCCTCCCCACCCCCAAATGGCCCAATCTGGCACAAATGGAAGTTTTTCAGCTATAAATAGCATATCAGCTACTATCTTCCATTGGGCTCTCCTAATTGTGGTCAGTGGTGTTTAGGCGCCTTTCTGAGCTGCTGTCTTATATCTGAGGAGAAAATGAAAAGCACAGATAACTAAGTAAAGAGTCTGAAGAGGCCACTATAGTCAAATAATGGGTGAGTACAAAAAGATGTAAATAAAGGTAAAAAAATAGGGCCGAGAGGAATAAATATTAAGCAATCTTGGGCTGAGTAAAGATGATATTTTTTCATGAACTACACCTGTTTTGTTTTTTTTTAAGATTTTTTAAAATTTTTATTGGGGAATTGGGGGAAGGGGAACAGACAAGTTGCTGTCGTTTTGTTCTTCAGTCTAGTTGTGGAAGACGTTGCTTCACTGGCCCAAGTTGGCACCATGATTGTGCTCTTCCCAGGCGAGACAGATCAGTCGCCGGCTTCTGGACAGCCGCTCACTGCGGCTGCTGGCTACACAC
>NW_017731889.1:789644-834895 GCF_001890085.2 Hipposideros armiger
GTTCAGCATCTTAGCTGTAGTGGGCAGTGTCACTGGCCCTCATATGTGGGATCCGAACCGGGGCCCTCTGGCGTCCCAAGCCAGCTCTTAACCAACGCGCCACTCGGCTGGCCCTACACCTGCTATTTTGAAAACAAGACCCTGAGGTAGGAAAAAAATTCCTTTATTACGAATATTATCTTTTCATTTTCAGTATTTTACTAGGTAACACTGTATTTTAGTTTTTAAAAGTTTAATTATAAAATACTGATGATGTACAGGGAAACAGGATTATTGTAGTATCACCTGTGTACCCATTTCCCAGATTTTATAATGCTAACATTTTATTAATATTTCTATTTGACATTTTAAATAAATAAAATGTTTCAAATACAGTTGGAACACCGTTCTCCAATCTCATTTCCTCTTCCACTTCCCAGGAGTTAGGACTCCCCTGAAGTTGGTGTAGGTTCTTTGGTCTAGTTTTAACACTTTTACTTTATAAGTATATATTGTTTTTGAGTGTTTTAAAATTTTATATTAGAAATGACATACTATGGATATTCTTTCCATGGGTCTATGGGTCTGACTTTATGCCAGTAGCAAACTTTTGAAATATACACACGCACACACACACACACACACACACAAACACACACACACATATATTTAATTAAAGTTTATTGGGGTGACAATTGTTAGTAACGTTACATAGGTTTCAGGTGTACAATTCTGTAATACATCATCTACACACACGTATATGTACACACACACACGTATATTTAATTAAAGTTTATTGGGGTGACAATTGTTAGTAACGTTACATAGGTTTCAGGTGTACAATTCTGTAATACATCATCTATATATCACATGGTATGTTCACCACCCAGAGTCAGTTCTCCTTCCATCACCATATATATGATCCCTTTTACCCTCATCTGCCACCCCACTTCCTCCTTACCCTCTGGTAACCACTAAACTATTATCTGTGTCTATGAGTTTTTATTTCTTCCTTTGTCTGTCTTGTTCCTTTGTTGTTTTCAGTTTTATATACCACACATCAGTGAAATTATATGGTTCTCAACTTTTTCTGTCTGACTTATTTCACTTAGCATACTAATCTCAAGATCCATCCATGTTGTCACAAACGTCTCTATTTCATTGTTTCTTATGGCAGAATAGTATTCCATTGTGTATATATACCACATCTTCTTTATCCAATCATCTATCATGAAATATGTTTTAAAATCAGGAAGTGTAAGGCTTTCAGCTTTTTCTTTTTAAGATTGTTTTGGTTATCTGAAGTCCTTTGAGGTTCTATATAAATTTTAGGATCGTTTTTTCTATTTCTGCAAAAGAAAAATGCCATTTGGATTTTGATAGGATTTCATCATATCCATAGACTGCTTTGGGTAGTATGGACATTAAGTTTTCCAATCCATGAACACAGGATACCTTTCTACTTATTTGTGTCATACTTAATTTCTTTCAGCAATGTTTTGTAGCTTGCAGTGCACGAGTCTTTCATCTCCTTGATTAAGTTTATTCCTAAGTATTTTGTTCTTTTTGATACTACTGTCAATGGGATTGTTTTTTTTTAATTTCCTTTTGGATTGCTTGTTGTTAGTGTATAGAAATGCAACTGATTTTTGAATGTTGGTTTTGTATCTTGCAACTTTACTGAATTGATTGACTGAGGGTTTTTCTGTGGAATCTTCAGGGTTTTCTACATTTAAGATCTTGTCATCTACAAACAGGGATAATTTAACTTCCTTCTTTTAGATTTGGATGTCTTTTATTTCTCTGCCTTGCCTAATTGCTCTGGCTAAGACTTCCATTACTGTGTTGAAAAGAAGTGGTGAGGGAGGGTATCCTTGCTTTGTTCCTGATTTTAGAAAGAAAGCTTTCAGTCTTTCACTATTGAGTTCAATGTTAACTATAGGCTCTTTGCATATGATCTTTATTATGCTGAGTTAGTACCTTTATATTCCTAGTTTGTTGAACGTTCTTATCATGAAAGGGTGTTGAATTTTATTAAATAGTTTTTCTGTGCCATTGAAATTATGTGGTTTTGTCCATCATTCTGTTAATATGGTGTGTTACACTGATTTATTTTTGTAAACTGAACCATCCTTGCACGTTAAGAATAAATCCCACTTGGTCATGGAACACAGTCTTTTTAACGTGTCATTGAGTTTGGTTTACTAGTACTTTGCTGAGGATTTTTGTGTCAATATTCATCTTTGATTTTTTTGTATTGTTTTGGTGTCATATCCAAAAAAATCACTGCCAAATCAAGTCATGAAGACTTTCTCATGTTTTTGTCTAAGAATTTTATAGTTTATTTTAAGGGTTAGGTGCAAAGGCTGAGGGTAAACACCATTTCTGATAGATCTTTAATTGGCAACAGCTTTACAAAAAAAATCGCAATGTGCCCTTGATCCCCAAATTCTCTTATTTAATGACCTGTTAAAAATGAAATGATCACCAATTAAAACAACTTTGAATTCTTTCTCATAGTGAAGAAACATTCTGTAATGTGATTAATTGCCTTTTAATTTGTCTGACTCTGTTAGATTTGTTTAGTCTAAATTTTAGAATACCATGTTTCTTAAAATAGGTCATATAGGTCACATGTACACATCAAGTTATCTGTTGCCTTGTAAATATCCTGACTGTATGTGTATGTGTGAATTCTACACATACACACTGAGCTGAGCCCTTCTTTCTTCTGTGTTCCCTTACTGTATATATAGGGATTTTAACTCAATGGGTGCATAAGAGACATCACATGATTTACGGCCCTATGAGAATTGAGAGACTAGTGATTTTAAAAAGTTTGATAAAACACACCAATTTTCCATGTGTTCCACTAAAATAATCTTGCCACACAGCATATAGCCATAACTATGAACATGCGTTTCCTAAGAATTACAAAATTTTTCTCTCATAACCAAAATGACATATTTTGAAACCTGAGAAGAGGGATGTTTAGTTTGACACCTACCGCCTTTGAGTGTTAAATCCATTAAGATGATTCTCTCTGAGTTCAGACACTAATGATAAAACCATCTGTAAGACAAAATCAGTTACAGGTTAACTCACACTGCAAACAGGATTACATCACTTCTATTTTTCTTGGTGTGAGTGGTATTTCCGTTGAGATTCCCTACCCTCTTCCACCCGTCCTCTCCTTGTTTTACTTTGTCAAAGTGAAAAAAAGCAGTGCCAAGTTACATTTACTAATAATTTGGATTTTATGGGCTGGCCAAGTGGCACGTTAGTTAAGAGTTGGCTTGGGATGCCAGCTCTGAGCAGCAGGGCCCCGGTTTGGATCCCACATGTGGGCCAGTGACGCTGCGTCCTCTACAGCTAAGATGGTGAACAACAGCTCGACTGTGAGTCACTGGCGATGGTGTAGGCTGTGCAGCTGGCTGGCAGCTGGCATGTGCTTTCGTGAGCTGCCGTAAGCCACCGTGAGTGGCCATCCAATGGCCAGTGAGTGACTGCCTCACCCGGGAAGAGCACAATAATACCAACATGGGCTGTAAAGTGACGTCCTCCACAACTGGACTGAAGAACAAAAAGGACAGCAACTTGTCTGTTCCCCTCCCCCAATTCCCCAATATAATCTTTAAAAAATAATAATAATTTGGATTTTATGTTTACCGTCTGTTATTCCAAATTCCTGTTTAAGCAAATGAACAACAGATCATTAATTTCCTAAGAATTAAAACTAAACCCATTATAAATAAAGCCATGTTAGAGTTACTTAATTTTTCTTTCTTAATTTAATTCTTTATTTTAAAACATGCTATTCATGTATAAAGTTTCCAGGAGACCAGAATAGTTAACAAACATTAAAAGTCTCATAACACCTTTTAGAAGAGCTATGTAAAGATCATAAATGAACATTTCTTGAATTTAGCTAAAATTTCAGGCAGAAGAAAATAGCTTTAATACTAAGATGTAAATACATAATAGTATTTGCAAGGTTATTTAGTTTTTTGCTTTAACACAAAATTCCAATCGGGTTATTTTAAATACAAATTTTGTCTAACAGTAAAAGGCTATGTTTACATTGGTTAAGGAACTCTCTCTCACAAAAATCTTAGAGAGAATAAATGAAATGTATTAAGAGACAAAGAGGTTGGTTGATTTAGAATAACCTCTCCTGGTTTTCTTCTTCCTTCTCATAATCTCCCATCTCACATTTCTTCCTTACATGGCTGTAAGTCCACCCAAGGTAAGAAGAGATAAACATAGAAAAGTTAAACATCTCTCCTGGAGAAGTGAAATATTTCCATTTACTCTTTTTGCTGATGATACACTAACCAATGAAAATTTCAATACTAATAAATTTAAAATACTCACATTTTTAAGCAAACCAGGATAGTAATCTGCAGGTGCATACCCAAGACATTGAGTAAAAAGACCAACTTCTTTCATATCAAATCTGAATGATGAAAGTATATGAGATAACAACCCCTAAAAAATATAAACAAAAAAAGAAACAAGGCCTTAAAATTGAATACAAGTACCTATTAAGTATAATGCCTTGAATCTGGGTCATTAGTAAATGAAATGGTCTCTATGAAATGAGTAATCTTAATTTTTCCAAATATCCAGTTCACTTTGATTCAAGGTATAAAGAAATGCTAGTGTTAAAATTATTACATTCAAAATAAGTCAATTTAAACAAATATTAACAGTGGAATAAAAACATATAATGAATGGACAGTGCTTTAACCAGATTAATAATGTGATCTTTATTGGTATTAAACTCAGCAAAATATTTTTATCACAGGAGATATCATAATTAAATACAAGACAAGGAACACACACAAATCACTAGGAAAAGGAAAGATTATGTAATAAATAGTGCTAGGAAAACTATTTGAAAAAAATAGATTCTCACCTTATGTTATTCATCAAAATATACATAAATTCAAGTAGATTAATGTAAAAATGAAATGAAATAATAAACAAAAAGAAGATATAAGTACTTGTCATGTGTTTAATGGGGAAGAACTTTGTAAACTGAAAATCAATCTTTGGTTGTTGTAAATAAAAATAAAACCTTTTGTTTTTCAGAAAATAATATAAGCTCAAACTAGAAAGAATACTGACAACAAATGATACAGATCATATGCAATCAAATTAATGTGCAAATACCAAATGACAAACACTGAGCATAAAAAAATGAGTGTGAACAGATAACTCATAAGAGAAAATACAAATTCCCAACAATCATATGGATAAATGTTCATTCTCATAATCAAAAAGGGTAAATTTAAACATCAACATACTATTTTTTCACTTAATAAATGAAAGATTTTATGGTTACAAATACCTAATGCTCATCTGGGTTCTCTGAAACAGGTGCTGTGTGTGAGCTATAGGAAGAATATAAATGAGCATCCATCCATCAGTGCTGTTGTGAACCCCACTAGGGCACCCGCACAGAGTGTGAGCAGATATAACACAGCCCACAACCCACCTCCAAGCTTGGACTGCCAGGGCAATGTCTGCCTAGAGGTTTGTAACCTGAACAAAGATGCCTTATAAGTTGGTAGGGGTCTGCCTTATAGAAAGCAACTTGAGAATATGTATTTTAAAACTTTTAATATATCTGGCATACATTTAAGGAAATAAATCCAAATATGACAATGGGGATTTTGCTCAAAGATGTTCATTACAGTGTTATTTCTCATAGTGAGCAATGTCT
Source organism: Hipposideros armiger (assembly GCF_001890085.2). Lineage (NCBI taxonomy): Eukaryota > Metazoa > Chordata > Mammalia > Chiroptera > Hipposideridae > Hipposideros > Hipposideros armiger. The sequence continues at coordinate 795,352 of NW_017731889.1, forward strand.
AACAGCTGGGAATGATTAACGTATAATGCCCTCACACAGTGGCTCACTGCAAGGCATTCAATTGTTTATAAAGAATTTACAACAGCATTTTAAATGGTTATATTATAATGTTAAATCAAGAAAGGAAGATGAAAAATTTAATACATGGAAATGATCTCATCAATATCAAAATAATCCATGCATGGGAATGAAAAAATAATGAAAGAAAATATTGCCAAATGTTAACAGTCTCTAGGGTGGTATTATTAGTATATATGCGTATATTTTTTTCCCTTCTACTTTAATACATCCTTTTCCAGTTTCCTATATGTGTATGTATTTCTTGTATAATCAGGAAAAAATATTTACTTTTTGAAAAGGTGTTGTACTTGGAAATATTTTATTTTTAACAGCTTTATTGAGATATAATTCATATACCATAAAATTCACCCCTTTCAAGTGTACAATCCAGTGGTTTTTATTATATTCACAGGGGAAAAAAATCACTTTACATTTTTTAAAGTCCTACATTGCGTTTTGTACATACGACGAGATAAAATGAATTTGTGTATGTGCATATAAATGGTACGTGAATTCCTACACAAATGTGTAGAGAGGACAGTGCTCTGTTACCTCAGTCAAGGACGGACCCCACAAGACCAGGACAACACACAAACACACCAGTCATGCCCAGGGCGGATATCACTAACCCATCCTGGCACTCACTTCAGTTTTATCACAAACTATTTCACATTTTTAAAAAGACGTAAAATAAAATGAAAATTTTTGCCCGCCATCAAACTTAATAAAGCATTAGAAACTCCAAGGAAGCCTTCTGTGCCATTGCTCCCTTTCCCACTGCAGTTCTAGAGGAGTCGCTACCCTTGAGGAAAATTCTACCCCAGGCCTGGTGTACACTCTTTGGTGTGGATACTGCTGACCCTAAGATCCTCGCTACTGTTTTCAACTTGGATAGTTCATAGCAAGTTAACAAAGTAGCTGTGAAACATTAATACTTAGCAGAGCTTCATGATTAAAAAAAATCCAGCGACACGTATAATGTGACTGACAAAAATCCACTGCAGAGGGAGAAAAACAAGAAATTCACAGAGTTAAAGTGAACTTTTCGTAAAGTGTAAGATCACTGAAAGGCTCCTTACTAGACTTAAAGAAAAGGCTGGATGGAAGCCACTTGCATATTATTTGACTTTTTTCCTTTCAGTTCAAAGGTGTCCTTTACAAATACAGAAAGTAAACAGGAGTTGACAATAGCCCCGGGAGAGTTCGTCTCCCAGTTATTTTCAAACACCAAGGGCAGTCTGGGTGACAGCAAGCAGCCAGTGTAAGGTCAGCAGAGCCAGGGGAGGTAAATTACAGCCAGGGTAACCACCCTTTGCGGAGGGTGTTTACTGGAGGACTTTTGCTTAGTTCAGCACAGCAGGAAGCGCATGTGGTGCCCTCAGCAAGCTGAGGCTGGGGCCTGGCCCCTTGTGTGGGGTGCCGTGCAGGTGTCCTGGTGAGGGAAAGCCCAGCCAGGCCTGGCCAGCCATATGCCGCATCCATGTGGACCAGGCGAGGGGACGAAGGAAGCTGAGCTCGATCTGGAAACCAGGCAGCCAGGGGCTCAGCGTCAGGGGCAGATGAGGGGAGGAGGTAACTGGAAGCGATTAGCCTTCTGCCACTAGACTTTGGGCATTCTATTTAACAAACACTTAAAATGACATTTATATGCTGTGAGCTGTTCAAATAGCAACTCATTTAATCCCCACAGCCTATGGGGTAGGTCCTATTATTGAATCTGTGTCATAGATGAGTAAACGGAGACATACAGAGCTTAAGTAATATGCCCAGTGCTGGTTACCTACTTTATGGCCAAGCCCCTTAAAAGGACTGTCCCTGTATCCACTCTCCATGAGGCAGCTGGGATCGTTTTTTATTTTTTTTTAATTGTTTTTTTTTACTTGTCATTTTTTTTTATTAGTTTCAGGTGTACCAAACAATGTAATACACATTTTACCCCTCACAAAGTGATAACCCCTCCCACAATCTATTTCCCCTCTAACATCATATATATCTATTACAATTCCATTGACTCTATTCGCTATATGATACTCCATATCCCGTGACTACATATATATTAAATTATAGTTGACATACAATATTATTCAGCTACAGGTGCACAGTGCAGTGGTCAAGCATCTACACCGTCCATTTCTTGGGAAATATAATCAATAATGTCGTAAAGATTTTGTGGAATAGTTTTTTAACAATACAAATCTGATTGGTCTTCAGCTTACGGCCCTTTATGGCTCTAATTACTTTTAGATGGAGCCCAAACTAGTTCCCAAAGCTAGGAAGCCTAGGCCCACCAGTTCTGCAGCCCCTACCTGGGACTGATTTTCCCTCCCTAGTTTGTTTGGGTCCCATTAGGGCCACAGCCTCTTCAGCCCCTCTGGACTTTCTTATGTTCTAGTCCCTCTGCCAGGAGGGCTCTTTTGGCCCCTACATCTCCTTAAGTGTCAGTTCTTGAGGGAATTATAACAATTATGACCACTAAAATCTACTGAGTGCTTACTATTATGTGAAGCACTGTGCTCCATTCTCTTAAGTATGGCATCTCACTTAAAATCCCATAAATTCCGTTTTTAATCAAATTCAATTAAGCAAAGTTTCAATTAAGCCACCTATAAAAAGGCAGCTGTTATCATTATAATTTACACGATTGACCCTTAAAACATTAAAGCACAAAGTACTACAGACCCAGTTGGGATAGAAGGAAACCAGTTTCAAGGCTGTAAGAGTTAAGGGTCAGCTAAGATCGCGGGTCTTAAAGAACACCGTGCCAAGGCTTCCCCCTGAAACTCAGTGCCTCCCAGAAACACTCACATCCTGGACCTTCGACTAGCGCATGGAGGGTGGCTTCCCAAAACCGCATGAGTTATTTTGGTAGCCAAGCCAATGAAAGTTAAAAAAAAAAAAATCTAGGACATTCAATAGATTCAGAAGATGCAATAAGGGATTATAAATAATTCCAGAGTAATGTTTAAAATAGCCATAAACGGTTTCCTAGATAGTATTCACAACACCTGCATTAGACTAGCTGACTCTAACACTTAAGGTCTTGGAAACATGAAAATAACTTATTTGGTAGATATATCCTTGCTGAAATTTCCAAAATGATATGGCTAGGAGCTGATTTTTTAAAACATCAAATACTATCAAGATTAGTTCTCTCATGCCTTGTAAAAACAAAACAAACCCATACCATAATATTCAATGTTGGCAAGGATGTGGTGGTGAGAGGGGCACTACTTTGCTACTGGGAGCTCAAATTTGTCAAGCTTTTCTGGGAAGTCACTAGATGATATGTAGCCAAAACATTAAAATTCATATCCTTTTACCCAGTAATTAATTTAATTTCCAAGAATATATCCTAAGGAAAGGTTTAGGTTCATCTCAGCGATACTTATAACAGTGAAAACTAGAAGCAACCCGAGTGCCCAACAACACTGGGTTGGTTGAATGCATCATGGTTTATCCAACAGTGCGAATTGTGAATCATCGTAAAAAGACATTTGATGACATAGGAAAAGGCAACAGAACATTATTTTGAAACACAAGGTGTAAAACTGTATGTTCCATGTGATTTTAATTTTGTATGCTAAATAGTTAACATAGATTATTTCTAGGATAATTTAAAATTTCTTATTTAAAATATCTGTATTTCCAAAGTTTCTACAATTACTGTATCTTACTTTTTATCATAAAAAATGTTCTGTAAAACAAAATTACATGCTTTAACTCATCTCCTTTTTCTCATAATTCCCAATGAGAATTGCTATGGAGGGCCACAGGAGTTTCATCCCCAGATGAAGCAAACATAGGTCCTAAGAAAAAACATACTGAGGCTTGGCTACGGTCATATAACTTCAAACCACACACCTCAAACTTTAGGCCTCCAATCTCTTTTCAAGTAACCTTAAAAACTGATAAGCACTTCTCATTGTTAAGAATAATTTTTTTACTGCCATCTAGTGGCAAATAGTCTAATCACAAAACCATTCAATATTTTGTAGGCATTGGCTGTTGGACAAAAATTAATTTGTGGAGTCATATAATAGATTCTTCCTTAAATGCTGACAGAGCCATCTCGGAGACCCTCTGCTTCAACCTGGTTTTCTGAATACACGAGCCAATATCCACAAAAAGGATGTGGGTGTAAATGAGCTTCAAGGGCATAGAGAAAATGTGCACATATATCACCCGGACTTGTGATCTAAAACCCTTCAAGAATGGAAAGTGCAGGAACCAACACAGCTGTGCCTAAAACATTTTAAGGCCAACTGTGATTCATGTAGGAGTTTTAAGAACTCTGCTAATGTCTGAAAAGCCATTTAAAAACTGCTTATGCCATGAAGGTGAATTTTCAAGGAGAGAAGTTTTCAATAAATCGGGAGGAAACCCCCCACCTTGTTTTCAGGTGTGCTTTTTTTTTGTCCTCGCCTCATTGTATCTGCTCCATCCTGTAACAGGCAGCACATTCGCAGGCGGTTAGAAAAGCTGGAGCAGTGAGGCTGTGGTTTGGCGCAGGGTCTGGGTGTGGAAGAAGGCTGTGCTTTTCGCTCAGGCAGAGGCCTAGGAGAGCCAAACTGTGGTCGATATTCTTGAACCGAGACACAGCACATATTTTGTGCTTCTCCAAACAATTTCTTCATTTGATCATTATAAGTCTTTTAGAATTGCCACCACTTTGGTCTCTACAGCATCTAAGTCTTCATGCATAATATGAATAAAAACTCTTTGTAAACAAGATCCCTTTTTCATTAATTCACCAAACGTATACCGAGTTGACCTTGATCTGTAGTCAAGCTCCTCTACTAAGGCTATTGGCATAAGAAGGCCCTATGATACGATGCAGGGAGGTAGAGATGGAAACAGCCCTAATAGACAGAATGTAGTAAGTGCTATAATAATGGGGAAAGACAATCACTGTGGAACGGTGGAAATAATGATTAGTTCCAACTGTAGGGTTTCAGCTGATGACTTCTTAGCTGATTCTGATGGCTGCGGAAGGAGAGAAAGAGCGAGGGGAAGGAGACGCGGGAAAGACTGTGTAGGATGTTGGCCAGGACAGACAGAAAAACGACTAGAGAGGCAGTGGGAAAGAGGCCATGGCGGTCAAGCGAAGACATGGGAAACGCTGCCCCACTGCTGCTCCCAGCCTTTTCTGGGTTCCGAAGCCCAGCCTGCCCCTACAGGGGGCTTCAGCTCACCTGCCAGACTTTCTTTTCACAAGCCTTCCCTTTGATCCCTATGATTTGGTGACATCAGGCTCCCTGCTAGTCAACAGGTTAGGTTCATCCACCTCTTCCCCACCTCCATACTCCTTCTTTTTTTCCTGAGAAATCTAACAGCCCCACCCATCTCTAGCTGCCAAAATTACTCCTATCTCTCAAAAATCCACCTTTGTCCAAGATTCCTGTTCCAGTGACCAACTGGATGAGATCGTGTTCTCCTCAAATCTCCATGGTGTCCTATTTTCATTTTTCTCACAGGGCCTTCCCTGTTCTGCCTTGCAATGTAGTTATGAGTTTCATCATTCTATTCATTAGTTCACAGGCTCTCCAAGGAAGGGACTGTCTTACTCATCTTTATATTCCTTATAGCAACTGTTAACTAGCCCTTGTCATTTCACTCAATAGGTGTTCAATAAACACTAGCCGAATCCAACTCAACAGAATGGCTTGCTCATTTATAGTTACCGAACAATACAATTACTGCAGAACTCCTTTGTGACCTTGGTACACTATAAAATGATAAATTTTCCTTTTCACAATTTGCTTTCCTAAGTTTCAGTTCACAAAATACCCACAGAATACTGGGGGAAAAAAACATGACATTCCTATGTACTTTCACTTCAAAGAGTTTTACTTAATTTGGTAACACTGACTGGACCCTGGCACACAGATTTGGATGAAATTTCCCTGAATAATATGCTGCTTTGCTGCTACTCAGCCTGTGGCAACCTATGGGTATAGCACAGGATTAGAGCACCCAGAAGGAACAGGAGAAGCAAGAGCAAGAACCATCTTTCTTGAAAGGGGCACTGGAAAAAATAGTCTCAGCTATGCCTAAATAAAAATTATAATGCATAGCTACACATTTTTAAAACATTTTTCCTGTAAACCTGAATAGAAAAACAAAGGCTTTGTTAGTTTAATGCAATATATTCAATTATTTTTGGCCAAAAAATTTAATCCTTGAGGTATAGCACATGTTTCATCTTCTCTCTTCCAAGCCTTCACAGAAGTATATGGTCTATTCAGTCCTAGGCCAGCAAAATTCTGCCATTTTGAATACTTGGCAGGTTCTTTTACCATATAAAATACTTGCACCCAAATGCCGAATTAGTCACTTCCTTTCTTATGTTCCCATGGCAGTTTTGTATACATCTAGTAAAACATTTATGTCACTATCCTGAAATTGTTTGTTTACTTAAGTAATATTAAAATTTCCAAATTAATTAACTCACCAGCAACTGGTTTATATTCTTCTAAATTAGGTACCATAGTTAAAATTGGCAAATTTTCTTAATAACATAATCTTAAATTGTCATTTTCCCCTGCCAACAAGAACCATCTAGAAACTAGACCAACATATAATCACCACCTAACCATATTACTTCATTGGAAAAAAAAGAAAAGTTGCCCTCTATCAAGTAAAATGGACCAGCACTGATCTGTGCATAGTGCTGTATGACTAAGCAACAAAGAAGTGTGATAAAACTTTAAAAAACATATTAAAGACTTGCATAAATGGAGATACACTACGGTCTTAGCAAGAAAAATTCAATGTCATAAAGACGTCCATTCTCTGTCATCTAGACTCAGTGCAGTGTCATTAACCATCCTAAATAGGTTTTCTGGTAGAATTTCAAAAGCTTTCCTAAGATTTACATTGCAAAGCACAGCACATTCTAGGGAAAGAAGAACATTTTAGAAGTAAACATCAGCGGGACTCCATTTCTATGAAGTTCGAAAACAGGCGCACTGAACAAGATGATGTTCAGGTTTACATACACAATAGGCAGAACTACAAATGCTTCAAATTACTTCTGGATGAGGGTTCCAAGAGACAAAGGGGAATAAAGCAAATTAAATATTTCATACCATCACAATAAATAATTATTCTGTGCCTGTTAGTCTGAAGAACCCATACTTCTGATATTTCTCAGGAAGGAAATATTATTGTGATGTAGTTTTCACTGCTAACTCTTCTAAAATCTGAAATCCTTAATATCCCAGAGTATAAGGACTCTGTTTTCAGATTATGAGATACATACATACCCACTGTGGATAAGACTAGAAAAGAAACAAGATACAAATTGCTTGAAAAGTTATTTAGACTTCTGTAAGTCCAAAATATTTTTAAAGCTTCCATGGCATTTATTTTTTCAAATTAAAAGATATTTCATCATGTAACTGGCACCCCTGATACTAGAATAATCTATAATCTAAATCAAGGAGAAACGAGTCCTAAATTAAAGGTACATTTCTAATATGTTCTTTCTGAAAGTCAGACATGTTTAAATTAATTTTAAATTATTTTAAGAAAAAAAACCTCATTTTTATTACAAATATTTGTGATAATGCATCCTTTATCAAAGGAGTAAAAAAATGGTTAGACTTTTTAAGGACTGAAAACAGGCTAAGCTTAGGACATATACATTATTTCCTTCAAACAAAATGGCAGTCTGAATAAATTAACCCAAACAATGCTACAGAAACAATGTCTAAATCCCAACCGGGAACCCAACAACTGTTTCCAACAATTAACAGTCTTGCTTATTAGTTTTATTAGGGTATAGTAGGTTAAATCTAACGGATCTGCAATTATCACAGTTTCTTTTATTTCAATCCAGTATTTAAACTGTTAAACGATTTCCAAATTTATAGAATCTATATCTACTTAAGTTTAAGTGGACAAAGTTTAAGTCAGTAAATAATTTACTACTGAAGGAAAACTAACCATATAAAACATGCATTGAGAAACACTGTTTCCCCGTGGCATGGTTAGGAGGCAAGATTCAGTAAGCAGTTCATCCTGACTATTTTGCCGCTTTCGTTAGCCACACTCTGAGATGTATAAAAGTTCAAATTCAATTTCAAATCAGAGAAGGAGCCAGAGTATAACTGGCTTTTTCCTGAGAAAACCTGAAATCCTACCATTTAAAACCAATGGATTTATTACTAAGCGCTCTTTTAAGTAAAGGTTAGTGCTGAGAAACTATGTATTGATCAAGCCCCATCATGGGACTGCTGAAATACCCTGAAGATGAGCAGGTTTCAACCAATCAAGTGTTCTCAATCTCGGTTCTGTTGACATTTGGGGCTTGATAGTTCCTTGTTGTGGGGTACTGGCCTGTGCATTCCCGGTCTCTACCCACTAGACGCAAGTAGCAACCCCCTCCAAGTTGTGACAACTAAAATTGTCTCCAGACACTGCCAAATCCCCTAAGAGCCAAACAGTCCCGGCTAAGCTTTGGTTTAAACATATATCTGCTTTTGAAAATTAGTTTCGATTACAGCTTTTGAATATTCCTCTTGTCTCTGGTATAAAGATGAATATTGGCAATATAAAGGAGACTTTTGTGACTGATAGGGAAATATCTCCAGGAGACAGTATTATGTGAAGAAAGTAAGTTGCAGAATAATACATTCAGTGTAATTTCTGCATAATGCTATGTTTGGGTTGTTTGATTTTTTTGGTGAGACTGTATGAAAGTATTATTTGTGCAATTTAAAAAATAAAGGAAAAGAAAGAAAAAAGGTCATGGGACTTTAAAGTTAAACAGACTTTGATTTGAGTCCTAGCTACATGGCCTTGGGGTTAAATTTTTAAATAGCGTTAGGCCTCCAAGTTCCCGCTTCTATAAATTGTAGATGATAAAGCTGATCTCATAGGTTTGTTACAAAATTAAATGAGGCACATCCAGGGCAAGTGGCCAGCACAGTGTGTTGGCTCGCAGCACCTCCTCGATCATCCATAGCTGCTGTCTTAAGTCTCAGTTTGGGTAAGGATGAAATATAAGCTGACAGCCAGGTAACCCTGTTCCTGGGTTTTGGATACCCTTAAACTTCTCTCTCTTCATTATCTTGGTTAAAGTCCACCTCCTGCCTCCTCTCCCATACACTATCTGACAGTGAGGGTATCATCTCTAGGTCTACCATAATTAAATAAGATATGTATGAAGAGACCAAGGAGCAATGCTTGAAAACTGGGCCACCTACCTCAGTGTTTCTCCTGATGTAATGTGGAGATACCTCAGTCTGAATCATCTGGGTTCTTACTACCATGCAGACAACACACGGAATCAAAACCTCTGGGTGTGGAGCCCTAGACTCTGCTTTTCCAACAAGAACACCACCCTCCTCACTGCGCTGTGAAGTTTGAGGGTCTTCCCCCTAGCACGCGACCACAGCCCAAACACTATGTATATTTATCTCATACTTACTGCTGGGGAAACCCAAGAGAATAGAGAGAAGCCCAGTTCACCCTATCACCGCCCTACCTTTGCTGGAGTTCATCCTTCCTCTGGTCCAAAATCTACCCTAATAGTCGTCCAGACAAGCCTTAGACCATCCTATATAGCAGTATCACTCAAAGCGCGAATTACAATACTTTCAGAGTGAAAACATCCCAGGACATGGAGTCAGGCGTGCTTAGGCTCAACTAGCAGCTCTGTCACTCAGTGGAGAAAATCACTTATTGTCACTAAGCTTTAGTTTCTAAATTATCTTTGAAATGGAGAAAATAATACCTCTCAAGGTTAGGAAGACAGAGAAAACAACAAAAACAAAAACACTTATGCAAATCACCTGGCTAGAGATATGGCTCATCACAGGTACTAAATACATGTTCATTCCCATGGTTCAGTGCCAGGGCTGACCCAATTTCTTTGAGACAGGCCAAATGTCTAGAAATTACCCTCACTAGGAGGAGAGAGACAGGTTTTTGGTGCATTGTTTCATGATTCTATTTGCCTACAAATCAAACATTTGCAATGGCTTATACTGAACTTAAACATTTTCAATTCCCCCAAATTAGAGACATGATCTCCACTTTCTCTCCCTAAGGTCCATCCTCCAGGGTTCCCAGGAAGGCAGGTGTTATATCATAAGCTGGCATTCTCCATGCAGTCCTTTCCATAAAAAAAATTCCCCTTTGTTCTTGTCTCTGCCTATCATGACATCATATTCAAAACACCACCACCCGGGGCCCCTCAAAACTGTCTCTGCTTCTGGGAGAAGGACACCACCAGGAGGAACCATAGGCTCAGAATCTCACTGCTCAGTCCCATGAAGGTCAGCGGCTCCTGGAAGGCAGAAATTTTTGCCCAGTGAAAGGCAAAACATTAATTTTTCTTTGTGCTTATTATTCCTGCCCATACTCTGAAATCTTCATAATCAATAAACTTATATCCCTGAAATTACTGTTACCTGGCAGTCCAAAACAATTAAGTGTTTGTGTTTGTTTTCGCTATAGATATCTCTTTGTTTCCTACTAATTTCTACTCCCTGTAGTTTCCTGCTGTCTCATATTTTTATGTCCACCTCGCTTCCCTCAACTAATAATCCTTCCTTGTAAGACCTGTGGCCCCTTGTCTCTTGTCCTCAAGCCTAATTCATCCTAACTCTATTCTCAAATCATTTGATACTCGAATTTATGGTATGATGTCCCTCTATATTTTAAAAAATAATATTTCAAATAAAAAGATATTAAAACCAAATGCAAAAAGAGGATTTTTTTTATTTAAAACTTGGTATATGTAATACTCTCATGATGGCATATATTTGTGCATTATGGCATGCTATTACTCAAATCTTTTGAACATCAATTAAATGTGCCAATTGCTCTCAGTTAAAAGATGGAACAAAGTTATTCACATCTCTTTTGCACTTTTTACATCCATAGCCAAAATAATTTACTGCAGACAGATTTCTGCAGCTTTTCCTTCAAAATCCTGCTTTCAATGTTTTTTTTCTTTTTAAAATTTATATGTCCCATGCAGTTTAAATGAAATGATCTACAATAAAAACCTAACTGGTCTGGTATTTTTAGAGCCCTTTTTACTATGAAATAAACACTCAGAAATCTGGAGAATTGCAGTGGTTAAGTCTGTAAGCAAGAAGGAAGGCTGCTCATTCATAGAACTGCCCAACACTCATTGTTTACATAGCCTATTCCATGAGCAGGATGCTGACATAACACAATTCACAAAATTTCCAAACACAGGTCCAATCATAACAAAGTCTGCAATTTTTACATTTGCTTACAGAACCTCTTTCTTGCTCACTCATTAGTTCTGGGGGAGGGGAAAAACAGTTGGTTTTCCAAAATCCAAAGACTTCAGAAAATAAGCTTGAACTAAATAGTAGTAGGAGTGATTCAAACAATGCTGTTAAAACATATCTCTGGGCCGGCCGAGTGGCTCAGTTGGTTAAGAACTCTCTCAAGAGTTTGAGCTCTGAGCAACAGCGGTTCGATTCCTGGCTGGAGCTGAGCTGCTGCTGCTGCTGAGCTGCCGCTGTTGCTGAGCTGCCAACAGGTGGCAGGATGGCTCAGCTAAAGAAACAAACAAACAAACAAACAAAACAAAACAAAAACCCCATATCTCTAATTGTGTAATATAGAAAGACCCAGAAATGTATGCTTTACTAAATACACTTACTATAAGCAGGTCACATGTTTGATAAATACTTCGCCAAACTTAAATGATCATTCCTCTACCAGCACCCTCAACTCCCTGCTTGCTCTCCTTTCTCAAGTACTGTGGAAATTGCCTTGTAAAACCTTACCCCTTGAGAATCCCTGTATCTTCTCTTCCCCAGTGCCCACACAGCAGATACTGCCGAGAACATCAGACACCTGGGCCCACCGCCTTGGCTGTTTTCACGATCACAGTCCCTGAATGGGCTCAGCACTGCCTCCAACCCTCCTGGACTTCCCTCATCAATTTGCTTGGCAACCTCCTGAGCAATTATTTCATGTCTTCTCTCTCTACACCACGGCCTCTTCTCCTCAGCTCCTGGCTGAGGACCTTGCCTCACATACAGGTAAAAAAACAGCAATTAGCAAGAAACTTTCCATCTCAGCACCAATGAGTTTACAAACTCAGCCACACACACGGCTATTCTGATGGAAGGAGTGTCTCTGCTCCTGTCAGGTGGCTCTGGTCCCCTCCTCCAATCTTCGTAAGGACTCTCTACAGCAGCGATCCATGCTCTCTCAAGTGCCACCACTGGATTATCCACTTCAGTTTCCAAACATGCTCTAAGATCTCCCTAACTTCTCCTTAACTCTACAGCTCCTTCATTCTAATTACGGCCTGTTTCTTCGTTTATCAAAGTGTCCTGAGAAAATTGCCTAAACTTACTTTCTCTATTCCCCCACCTCACATGCATTCTCAGTCCTCTTTAATGTGGCTTTTGTCCCTACCAATTCACTGCTGGGAACCCATGACGCAGACCCAAGGGCCTGCCTCCTCCCTGTCCCTGCTCACCAGCCCTCCCCAGTGTCCTGGTGCTGAGTCTTCTCCCAGGGCCGCTGCCAGGCACGCCCCTGTATGCACCTGGTGCCACGTGACACTCAACTAGCGCACATACACGTGGTGTCCTCTCTGCCTGAAACACTTTCGTCTTAACTGCTGGCACACGTTTCTCTCCCCATCCAGTCCAATTTGCTGGTACTTTCTCCTCAACCTAATTTTAAAACGTGGGCATCCTCAGACTTCAGTGATCCCACAGAAGACTGTTTCTAGTTCCAAAATTTTAGATACCATATATTGCTGATGTGTTCTGCCATAAAGAATCTAAATCTACTTTTGATGTCTGACTGCTGACAGCTTTCAAGTCCTACCCCTCCTCTCCCCACCTTCTGATTCACAGATAAGAAAGCTGATGAGGAGTTGGCTGAGTGGTGTATTGGTTAAGAGCTGGCTTGGGACACCAGCTCTGAGCAGCAGGGCCCTGGTTCGGATCCCACATGAGGGCCAGTGACACTGCCCTCTACAGCTAAGATGGTGAACAACAGCTCAACCTGGAGCTGGGCTGCCATGAGTCACTGGCGTCAGTGTAGGCTGCAGCCCCTGCTGCAGTGGGCTGCCATAAGCTACCATGTGTGGCCAGCAGCCAGGGAGAGCTGCCAAGAGCCGCTGTGAGCAGCCGCCCAGAGGCCGGCAACTGATCTGCCTCAGCTGGGAAGAGCGCAGTGATAATACCAACTTGGGCCAGTGAAGCGACGTCCTCTGCAACGAGACTGAAGAACAAAAGGACAGCAACTTGTCCGTTCCCCTTCCCCGATTCCCCAGCGCTGTTCCCCTCCCCCAATTCCCCAATAAAATCTTTAAAAAAAAAAAAAAAGCAAGCTGATGAGGCCTGGGTGCTCCCTCCTGTGGCACCAGCGGGAAGTGTAACCTCGCAAGGCTCACACAGGGCGACTCTTGCCCCAAGCTTCAGCCTCTAACCACCATAAGAGCCATCCTGTCTCCTCTCCTGCCAGATGGAAAGACTGCACCAGTGTTCTTCTCCAGGGCCACTGCGCTCACTCGGATCCCAGACACTGGGATCTCTCACCTAGATGTGAGAGACATGTCTCTGACCTGGTCTCCCTGTTTTTATTCTTGTCCACTTTCCATAAGGTCCACTTTCCGGACAGGAAGAGGAAGGAGCGTCGGGCAAAACCATTTGGATGGGTGAGGAACTCTGTGAGTTTTGAATGCAGTAACGCTTGTGATGAGACTGACTTCCTATTCAAGAACAGAGATCAAGGAAACAACAAACACGTTGAGTGCGTAGGATGTGAAAATCTGCAGCTCACTTACCACCGTGGTTCAGCCAAACCCAGCAGACAAGCACATTTCTTGGAGCTAACAACAACAGGGGCAGACGCGACTAAGGAAATCACTAGGTAGACATCACCTGGTTTGGACTACTGACCTGGCAGCTGTCACCTTCCTTCTTCACTTTTTCCCAGATTCGAGGACAAGCCAGTCTTTTCACTCCCGGGTTCCTACTACAGATACTTTCAGTCAGAAAGTGACACCCCTGTGATGGGAGACCCAGTGGTGAAACAGAAAGTTCAAAGACCTGAGTCCTAGTTTCCCAACTTAGCCAACTTTCTAAATACTTAACATTTACGGCCTTATTTTTCCCATTTTCAAAGTGAAGACACAGTAATTTTCAAATAGGGTTGTTATATGCATTTCTGAATGAACCAACTATAGAACACCATACAAACATAAGTTGTTAATATAACTCCCTTTGATATGCCCTTTCAACAAAAAGTCCTTTTAATTTGACTGAAGTGTTTTTTATTACTATAATTATAGCAGCAACAGAGTAAAGATCATTAAGGAATTTTCAGAGATACAGAGCTATACTCAATAGGTACAGATTCTTGGATCTTACAGTAAGTACAGACTTCTATTTTCAGCATGTTTTCCTCTAGATATCCGTCCTTTCCTACAATTTCATTTTCCACCATGTTCCCTGGCCTCCATTCATCCAAAGGTTACATGTAATAATGGGAACAGGCAGAATTTCATTAAACAACAATAAATTAATGTACTGTTAAAAATCAATGGAAAAACAAGATTCTCTTGTCAGAGAATTACTTTACTATAAAAACTTTACCATAATGTACCTATATTCAAAATAAACTGGAGCACCTTTTTTGTGCCTTGCTTTGGAGATTCTGCAGTAACAAGACAGTTCAGGTTGCTGCACTCATGGGGGAGGTCTGAGGGGGAAGGAATAAATAAAGAAGTAAACAAGATAATGACAGTGATAAATGTTATAGAGGAAATAATCAGGATGCTGTGATTTGAGAAAAACAGGGAAGAAAGAATGGATTTACTTTAGATAACTAAGGGAAGGCTACACTGAAGACTGCACATGGGACCCAGAGTTTGTACAAGGAACAGCATTCCAGGTTGAGTAATCAGCAAGTTCAAATCAAAGGTAAGGAAGGAAGTGCTACGGAGGAAACCCTAAGGCCAGTGTAGCTGGGCCACACACCAAAACTACTGAAGGATATGGAGGTTATTTTTTTTTAATGCCATTGGTGATTCTGATGTACAAGTACAGCTAGGGCTGAGACTCGGGCCCAAACAGAATACGAAAACAAGGCTGCTTTCTTATATTTTTGGGATAGAGGATTATTTGGGTCCTTTTCCTTCTGCTTGAAGAACAACTTTAGTATTTCCTTCACTATGGGTCTGCTGTTGATAAATTCTCCCACTTTTTGTTTCTTTAAATGTCTCATTGTTCAAAAAAGTCTTTTCCCCCTCACAGCATTGGAAAACATCAGTACGCTCTCTTCTAGCTTTTGTTGCTTCTGTGAGAAGCCACCAGCCAGTCTAATTGTCAAAGCTGGTATTACAGCGATGCAAGTAAGGCTCTTGCCTCAGATGCAGAACTACACCCACAGTCACCTTCCTACCAGAAATGGAGGATACAACTCCTCCACATCCTTACCGGCATTTAGCATTCGATTTTTATTTTAGGCACTCAGATAGGTGTGGAGTGACATCTGACTGTGGCTTTATTGTTTGCGTTTCTCTGGTGGCTAATGAAACTGAACATCTTTTCATGTGCATATCTGCTACATCCTTTTTGGTGAAATGTCTGTTCATGTCTTTTGCCCATTGGACTGTTGGTGTTTTTACTGTTGAGTTCTGAGACTTTATATAATCTAGGTACTACTCCTTTGTCAGATACATGGTTTGCAAATATTTTCTCCCAGTCTAGAGCAAGTCTTCTCATCTGTTTCATATGGTCCTCCTTCACAGAGCAGAAGTTTTTAAATTTGATGAGGTCCAAATGATCCATTTTTCCTTTTTTTTTAAAAGATTTTTATTGGGGAATTAGGGGGTTGGGAACAGTGCTGGGGAACTGGGGGTAGGGGAACAGACAAGTTGCTGTCGTTTTTTGTTCTTCAGTCTAATTGTGGAGGACGTTGCTTCACTGGCCCAAGTTGGCACCATCATTGCGCTCTTCCCAAGCGAGGCAGATCAG
The DNA here is from genome assembly GCF_001890085.2 of Hipposideros armiger. Lineage (NCBI taxonomy): Eukaryota > Metazoa > Chordata > Mammalia > Chiroptera > Hipposideridae > Hipposideros > Hipposideros armiger. The sequence continues at coordinate 811,407 of NW_017731889.1, forward strand.
TCGCTGGCTTCTGGACGGCCGCTCACTGCGGCTGCTGGCCGCTCACGCTGGCTGCTGGCTACATACGGTAGCCCATGGCAACCCACTGCCACAGGGGCTGCAGCCTACGCCATCGCCGGCGACTCACAGCAGCCCAGCTCCAGGTTGAGCTGTTGTTCAGCATCTTAGCTGTAGAGGGCTCTCATATGTGGGATCCGAACCAGGGCCCTCTGGCGTCCCAAGCCAGCTCTTAACCATTGCGCCACTCGGCCAGCCCCCATTTTTCCTTTTATATACTGTGTTTTTGGTATCTGGGTTCTAAAGATTTTCTATATATTTTTCCCAAAAGTGTTACAGTTTTACATTCTACATTTGAGTCCCTCATCCATTTTGAGTTAATTTTATATAAGTTGTAAAGTTTAGGCTGATGTCCAATTACACCAGCACCATTTATTGAAATTCCTCCATTGAATTGCTTCTGTACCTCTGTCAAAAATCAGTGGAGCCTGTTTGTGTGGGTTTATTTCTGGAGTTTCTGTTCTGTTCCATTCATCTATGTGTTTATGTCTCTGCCAGTATTACCTGATCTAATTACGGTAGCTATTACAGTAAGATTTAATATTAAATAGAGTGATTCCTCCACTTTATTCTTTTCTGTCAAGATTGTTAAACCTGTTTGAGGGCCTGTGACTTTCCACATAAATTTTAAAATATGTCTGTCTATGTTTACAAATAACTTTGCTGGGATTCTGATAGAAAATGCTTTGAACTTATAGATCAATTTGAGGAGAAATGACATCATTTTTTGTTTTTGTTTTTTTAATTTTATTGGGGAACACTGTGTTTTTCCCAGGACCCATCAGCTCCAAGTCAAGTCGTTGTCCTTCAACCTTAGCTGTGAAGGGCACAGTTCAGCTCCAAGTCCAGTCCTCATTTTCAATCTAGTTGCGGGGGCGCAGCCCACCATCCCATGCAGGAATCAAACTGGAAACCTTGTTGTTAAAAGCACACACTCTAACCAACTGAGCCACCCAGCCACTCCTAGGTCTTTTTAAAATTTATTTCATCAGTATTTTATAATTTTTAGCATACAGATCTGGTTTGTGAAGGATATACCTAACTATTGGATTGTCGGAAAAGTCATGACACATTTTTGCAACGAAAAACATAGAAAAAAACACATCATGACTTTTCCGACAACCCAATATTTCATTCTCTTAGAAGTGACTCTAAGTGATATTATTTTTTTTTACAGGGGAATTGGGGAAGGGGAATAGACAAGTTGCTGTCCTTTCGCTCCTCAGTCCAGTTGTGGAGGACGTCACCTCACTGGCCCAAGTTGGCACCATTATTGCTCTCTTCCCAGGTAAGGCAGATCAGTCGCCAGCTTCGGATGGCCGCTCACAGCGGCTGCTGGCCGCTTACGCTGGCTGCTGGCCACTTACGCTGGCTGCTGGCTACACACAGTAGCCCATGGCAACCCACTGCATCAGGGGCTGCAGCCTACACCATTGCCAGCGACTCACAGCAGCCCAGCTCCAGGTTGAGCCGCAGTTCAGCATCTTAGCTGTAGAGGGCAGCGTCACTGGCCCAAATATGTGGGATCCGAACCGGGGCCCTCTGGCGTCCCAAGCCAGCTCTTAACCAACGTGCCACTCGGCCGGCCCTAAGTGGTGTTATTTTTAATTTCACTTTCTACATGTTCATTTGCTAGTGTATGGGAACGTAGTTGATTTTTGTGTGTTGATCTTAACATCTGGTGACTCTGATGAAGTCACTTATCAGTTCTATGAGCTGTTTTCACCTTCCTTTTTTTTTTTTGTTTTTTTTGCTTGTTTGTTTGTTTGTTTTTTGGTAGATTCCTGGGATTTTCTACATAGGCAATTATATCATCTGCAAATAGGGACAATTCTATTTATTCTTTCCAGTATGTAGGCTTTTTCTTTCTTTTCCTTGCCTACCACAGTGGCTAGAACTTCCAGTGCTGTGAGAACAGATATCCTTGCCTTGTTTCTGACTATAGGAAGAAAGCAGTCAGTCTTTCACAGTTGATTTAGATATGATGTTATTAGCAGATGTCTTTACCAAATTAAGGTAATTTCCCTCTATTCCTATGTCACTGAGAGATTTTTGTCATGAATGGGTGTTGGATTTTATAAGTGTTTTTCGCTGTACCACTTGATATGATTTTCTTCTTTTGCTTGTTAATATGATGGATTACACTGATTGATTTAGTATAGTTAAAGTCTGAGTCTTACAATGGCAGTATCTAGACCCCTTATTTGCCAGTTTTGCCTGTTATTTCTACTGATTCAATTTTGCTGTCTTGGTTCTTTGTGTGCCTAGTTTGTTTTTTTTTTATTTTGTGCCAAACACTACATTTGCAAAACTGTTGGTAGAAATAATTTGCTCCTCAGGTGATAATAGCTCCTCCAAAGAGGCTCTGGCAGACCTGAAGCACTAGTCATCCAGGATCACCTTAATCCTATTTCAGTGACTGAGATGAGCTGAGACTCAACTGCACTCCGTGGGAGGGCCTGTTTACTCCAGTTCATACTCACTTATAAGGTACATCCTTTCAGAGTCCCCACCTCAAGTGAAGGGTTCAGCAGGACTTCCTCACTCGGCAGGCCATGTACTTGAATTCCTATCCTCCAAGCCCTGCAATGTTGTCAAAAGCACCTAGGGTTGCCCCCTTGGGAATCTGTAGACACCCCCAGCCCCAAACAGTGGGTTCACTTCTCTTGGCCTCTGTCCTTACTTGGATCCTGACCTGCAAAGTTTGGACTATGTTATGAGATTTTTCATGTCTTCAAGCATGTTTTTAATATATTGTCCAGGTTTTCTCATCCTCAGGAGGGTTCATCTGATTTTTGAGTTTGCAAATGCTAGAAACAGAAGTCCCTCATGATTCATTCTGAGTATTTGATAGAAGTTGTGAAAACTCTTCCATGATTCAGACTTACAACATTTTAATATAATTTCATGGAGTTTTCTGACCCTCTGAAGCCCACCCATGAACCCCAGGGTCCAAGGTCTTCAAGTTAGAAAGTCCAATATGGTAAAAGGAAAAGGGAACTGTACAGTAACCATAGTTCACATGCACTGACAGCTTTTCTGTGTTAGGAACCATGCCTATAGCACAGACCTATAATCATACTTATTTGTGCACACAGCCCTTACATTCTCTGCAGGGAGCATGGCTTGTTGGTATTGAAAGTGCCAGACTAATTTGTGAGGAAAACCAGCGCTGCTGGGGCCAGGAGAAATTTCTACTGCTGCTGCTGCTGAGATGATGAACCCCGAGTCAACATAAAGGAGTGAATAGGCAGAAGGTCAAGGAACAATGTCTCAAAGCTGGGCATGTTGTGAACTGATGGAACTATCCAAAGGGACCTCCTTACTGGGTGGCCCAAAGCAGCAGAGGTTCCCATAGGACCCAAAAATTGTAGTCAACAGGGCAACACTGGCCAATTTCCAGGACTCTCCAGAGGAGGAGGCCAACCTCGGCAGGGCAGATGGCCTACAGTCAAGAATATAATCAGAGGCTTGAGACTCAGGCCCCTAGAATGGCTCATGGCTCCACGCCAGAGACAATGGCTATAGCTTAATAGGCCCAGAGGTGAGCTAAAGGCACCCAGAGCCAGCTCTCACAAGAGTGAGGCACGCTTCATGACCCAGCTAGTGATGACGGAATATCTAGAATGCTACCACACTGGACTTGCAATAAAGGTTATACGAGGTGTGATCAAACAATACATTGAATGTTTAAATAAAAAAATTTATTACAGTAAAAGACACACTGCTATTAATCGCCCTCAAGGTACTCCCCCTCCCTTCGAACACACTTTCTGAATCAGTTTTGGAAGCCCTCTTCCATGTCCTTAGTTGCACTATCATGGCTGCCTCAATGTCCTGAATCAATCCAAAACACTGACCTTTCATGGTCATCTTGACTTTGAGGAAGTGCCAGAAGTCGCATGGTGCCAGATCCAGTGAATAAGGTAGATGAGGACACACCATAATGTTTTTATTTGACAGAAATGGCCATATCAGAAGTGATGTGTGACATGGAGTCTTTCACTTTGATCACAAAATACGGTGAATGCTGCTGCTGGGTGCCATCCAACGGAAAGGCAAGGATCTTCAATATGGGAAGTGGTGCGTCAAACCTTAGTAAGAGCGTGTGACAAGTTTCGGTGTAGTCAGTAGGGTGTGAGCTACGGTTGAGAGAATGTGTGTTTTAAAGTGTGCTGTAAATCATCCTCCATCATGACAACGCTCCATGTCACACATCATTTCTGGTATACAGCAATTTTTGTCAAATAAAAACATTAATGGTGTGTGCGCATCCACTTTATTCACCAGATCTGGCACCATGTGACTTCTGGCTCTTCCCCGAAGTCAAAATATTTCAGGACATCAAGGCAGCCACGACAGTGCAACTAAAGACACTCATGAAAGAGGACTTTTTTTGCATGTCTATTGGGGAAGATTTTACTGTAGTTTAGTCAGAGCTTTGTCAAGATTTGTCCATCATCTTGGAAAATCGCCTCCCAGAAGGCAAGGCGGCTCATGGTATTTGCCTCACCACCACATTACCCTCCTCTGGCAGTCTGCACTGTGGTGGTCACATTCTCAGAGAACCTATGCACACATCAGATTGTTTACTATGTCTTCTAGGGTCCTAATGTCTAAGCACTGAAATTTTGACATGTATGTGATTTTATTAAGATTATTTTCCTTTTATTTTTTTTCTTTATATTGTAGTTAAGACAATATACTGATATTTTTTTAGAAAGAGTTATTTATGAATTTCACGTCGATAGCTAAGGGGTCATTATAAAATACCTGTTCTAAAAAATTAGTGTTGGGTTTGAAAGGACTGAGAACCCTTCTATGCCTTAAAACAATCTGCTCCACACATGGCACCCAGGATACAGTTTCAGCCTACCCTCCACCCCGCCACCACCCCTTAAAGTTCCTTCCACGCCTTCCTGCTGCTCAGATACAAACAAGCCTCCCCAGTATTGGCCTCTGCAGCCCCACCTCGTACCCCACAGCCCTGTCTCCTTCAGAAACATGGCCTCATATGTGCCATGTTTCTGCCCCCTACACGCTGCACAACTCTTGCATCCCCTTCCTTGTGCTTCTGACCTACCGAGTCCCTAACCCTCTCCAGATGTCACCTCCAGCTGAAGCCACTTCACGTCTGTCAGCCATGGTCCTCCCGGGCCACTGTTCTCCCAGCACGGTACCATGGTCTGAGTGACTGACTACCTGATGGCAGCTGCCCTGCCTGGGCAGCTGAAGCACCACCGTGTGATGAGCACTGCATGAGTAGGGCCCGGTGCACACAGGCATTCCATCTGGTGAATGAGGGAATAAAGGAAGAGAAAAGAACACCAAGGGAGGCCCCTGGTTTCCATTCCCAGAATGAGCGTTTACAGCGATGCCTTCCTTTCAGGGTTGTGAGAGGTGCACATTCACTTTTGTACAGAACTCTCTTGTTTAGATGAGACCCTTCAAGTTTTATAAGAACCTTCTATGCAAGAGTGAGAACATCTATTAGGTAAAAATTTTCACAACTCGTACGAGCCTTTCTTTCTTTCTTAGAAAACATTTGTCTTATTTTTAGGATGATTTATACTAGCTGGCATCTGTCTGCTATATGAAGCATAGCTACTCATAATACTTTTAAATGTTTGCTCCTTTCATTTGCAGTAAATCTAGATGATAAAACCTTTCATTTTTCTAAATTTTCATTGTCCAAGCTTCAAGATTACAGACAAATGCAAATAAGATACTAGTAGAAATTCCATTGAATATTTGATGTTTGACACTTGGTGCTGATGACTCTCCATTGGGAGCTAATGTAGGGCAGCAGTTAAGAATCCTGAAGCTTAGAGCACAACTGCTGTGGTTCCTATTGGTGCCCACCATTTACTGGTGATACAGCCTTCGGAAAGCTCTGTAATCTCTCTGTACCTTAGTTTTTCATCTACGAAATAGTGAGGTTCTTGAAGGGATTAAACGACACAAGACATTATCTCAAAGTGTGTGGCACTTTGTAAGCAGTCAATAAATGTGCAGAATAAACAATATTACTGCTGCCGTTCATCTGCATATCACTGTGTACAATATAGAGGAGGTCTCACCGGAAGCACGAGTGGCTGTGCCACTCTCACAGAAGAGCAGCACCTTTGCTTACCAAGTGGGGGTTTTCACGCCAACTCCTACAATGTCTCATCTCATCCATAACAAGTAGACACTTACCTATGCCCTACGGTATCACGAGATTGTTGTAAGAATTAAATAAATAACATGGATTTGCCTTGAAATCCACAAAACAGCATCAAAATCTAAAGTATTAATATAATTATTACTTTCATTAGAAATTTACTGTTCCTTAATATGTATACTAAGCAGATAAAATATAAATAGCAGATCACTTTTTTCTTAAAAATATAACAACTTAAGGAATGAAAGGCACCTATTTTACCTTCAAGATATTTATTTGAACTAAGAATAAACCTGCCTCAATCATGAACATAGTCAAGTGTTTTTTAGCTTCAGACAATCAAAATGTACTCTCTAGAACAAGTCAACTAAGATTATGCTGAGCTGTAAACTGTAGTACATCTCCCCACAAGAAAGCAAATCCACACAATGCAATCTGGTACTATGGCAACATAAAAATACAATTAACAAAAGAGATCATTTTTGAAAGCTTTTAACAATGTAGCATTAAGCATTTTAGAATCATTTGATTTGCTTCCTTTTAAAGCCAACAGGCAAATGTTAATTGTGCTAAAGCATTTTTTAACACAAATCAAGAGGGGAAAAGCCTACACATAACACACACATACCCCCTTACACTGCTAGTCTCTCATCAATTCCAGCTCAGTTAACCTCTGTGAAACTAGTATAGGAAAAATAAACTGTGCTGCTACTGTGGCTAAGACCACACAACTTTTTAATGGAACTGTTCCAAGGCTTGAAGTTCCATTTGAAAGTCACTAACCAAACCTTTGGAAATGTTAAGAAAAAAAACAACAAGCCAAAGAATTGAAGGCCTGGCAGACCCTGAAGTCTATGCTTATCCACACTTATAAAAAGTAATCACAGGTCCAGTTCTCTCCTTCCCTCTGCATTTTCTTCAAAGCAATCCACTAACAAAATTGCTATTTCTTTTTCCAGTGAAAAAAGAAAAGGATGAAGAATGGAGACAGAGTCTGCATAAACTAAATATGGGGAAAAAACCATCTATGCAACCACATAACAAGAACTTAACACACATAACAACAGTTCTTAACTAATCCACACTGAAATCAGTTGGTTTAGCACCTAGTGATTTAAATTTGTTCCTTTTGCGTAAGAAACACCACAGCCTAATACTAGCCAAGACACAGAAGGCCACCTACCTAGACAGCTATATATCTATTTTTAAGTGATAGGTAATAGCAGGTTTAAAAGGTTTTCAAGTTTAAAAAGATTTCCAGAAACCAAGTCCCTTAATATAGTCCAAACCTCAGGTTAGCGATGTTGTATTACATTCTATAATAAGATACACACCTACATCTTGCTTAATTAAAGACACATTTCAGCTGGACCCACATAATACAGAAGGCAGATGGTTCTTGACTACTATAATCTTGGTTCTTGACTACTATAATCTTGGAAGAAAACAGAAAAAATCAATTAGGTATTTGGCAGAGCTCAACAACCAGCATAATAAACTCAGTATCATGCAGATCACGTACAATGCCAACTATATAAAATGTCTGTTAAACTCAGAGAAGGAGGAAAACTTCTTCCCCATCCATATGACGAGACTAAATGGAAGACTCCAGGGGTGCTACTGGCTGCAGGAGAGCTGGGGGAACTTCCCCAGGGAGGTGGTGATATCCCAGCAGAGGGGACAGGGTGTTAGGGAGAGAGGCCAATCTAGAGAGAGCCAGCTCTCCCAGCATAGGGCAGAAGTTAGACAATTTCCTAAGCAGGTCAGTGAATCTATGAACCCTGCCTGATGTTGCCAACGGACACTGTTTCTGGAGATACTTAAAAGATAAGCAATCTTTAATATAGTCCCATTCATTTATTTTAACTTTTACTCCCTTGCCTTTGAGGTCAAATTCATAAAATCCTCTTTGAACCCAAGGTTCATAAGTTTAGTACCTATGCTTTCTTCTATGCAGTTTATTGTTTCAGGTTTTACGTTTAGGTCTTTGATCCATTTTGAGTTAATTTTGGAATATGGTGACAGATAGCAATCTAATTTCATTCTTTTGCACATGGCTTTCCAATTTTTCCAGCATCATTTATTGAAGAGGCTTTCTTTTCTCCATTATATGCTTTTGGCTCCTTTGTTGAAAATTATCTGTCCATATTTATATAGGTTTATTTCTGGGTTTTCAGTTCTATTCCATTGGTCTGTGTGTCTGTTTTTCTGCCAATACCATACTGTTTTGATTATCGTTGCCCTGTAGTACAAGCTGAAGTCAGGGAGTGTGATACCTCCAGCCTTATTCTTTTTTTTAGGATTGTTTGACTATTCGGGGTCTTTTGTGATTCCATTCAAATCTGATGATTTTTTTTTTCTATTTCTTTAAAAAATGCCATTGGGATTTTGATGGGGATTGCATTAAATCTGTATATTGCTTTGGGTAATATGGCCATGTAAACTATGTTGGTTCTTCCAATCAATGCACACGAAATGTTTTTCCATATTTTTGTGTCTTCGGTTTCTTTTAAAAATGTCTTAAGTTTTCAGTGTATATATAGGTCAGTTACATCCTTTAAGTTTATTCCTAGGTATTTTATTCTTTTTGTTGTAATTGCAAAAGGAATCTTTTTTTTTCTATTTCTTTTTCTGAAATTTCATTGTTAGTATATAGGAATACAATGGATTTTTGTACATTGATTTTGTAGCCGGCAAATTTACTGTATTTGTTTATTGTTTCTAATAGTGTTTTGGTGGAGTTTTTAGGGTTTTCTATATAAAGAATCATGTCATCTGCAAAGTGACAGTTTAACTTTTTTTTTTTTAAAGATTTTATTAGGGAGTTGGGGGAGGGGAACAGCATTGGGGAATCAGGGAAGGGGAACAGACATGTTGCTGTCCTTTTGTTCTTCAGTCTAGTTGTGGAGGACATCGCTTCACTGGCCCATGTTGGTATTATCATTGCGCTCTTCCCAGCTGAGGCAGATCAGTCGCCGGCCTCTGGATGGCCGCTCACGGCGGCTCTTGGCAGCTCACACCAGCTGCCGGCCATACACGGTAGCTTATGGCAGCCCACTGCAGCAGAGGCTGCAGCCTATGCTGTCATTGGCGACTCAGGCAGCCCAGTTCCAGGTGGAGCTGTTGTTCACCATCTTATCTGTAGAGGGCAGTGTTACTGCGATCCAAACTGGGGCCCTGCTGCTCAGAGCTGGTGTCCCAAACCAGCTCTTAACCAACGCACCACTCGGCCGGCCCCCAAGCCAACTCTTAACCAACGCGCCACATGGCTGGCCCAACAGTTTAACTTCTTCATTCCCAATTCAGATGCCTTTCATTTCTTTATCTTGCCTGATTGCTCTGGCTAGAACTTCTAATACCATGATGAATAACAGTGGTGATAAGGGTCAGCCCTGTCTTGTTTCTGAACGTAGAGCGAAAGGCTTCAGTTTTTCACCATTAACTATGATACTAGCTGAGGGTATGTACTATATGGCCTTTATTATACGGTATTTTCCTTCTATACCCATTTTATTAAGTGCTTTAATCACAAATGCTTCTGTACAGCAAAAGAAACCATCAACAAAACAAAGAGACAGCCAACTGAATGGGAGAAGGTATTTGCAAACAACGCCTCCAATAAGGGGCTAATATCCAAAATACATAAGGAACTCACACAACTCAACAACAAAAAGACAAACAATCCAATTAAAAAATGGGCAGAGGACATGAACAGAAACTCCTCCCAGAAGACATACAAATGGCTAACAGGTATATGAAAAAATGCTCAACTTCACTAGCTATTACGGAAATGCAAATCAAAACCACAATGAGGTATCAACTCACATCTGTTAGAATGGCTATCATCAACAAAATAAATAGTAACAAGTGTTGAAGAGGCTGTAGAGAAAAAGAAACCCTCATACACTGTTGGTGGGAATGCAGATTTGTGCAGCCACTATGGAAGGCAGTATGGAGGTTCCTCAAAAAATTAAGAATAGAATTACCATATGACTCAGCAATTGCTCTCCTGGGTATCTACCCAAAAAATCTGAAAATATTTATCTGTAAAGATATATGTGCTCCGATGTTCACTGCAGCTTAATTTATGGTGGCCAAGACATGGAAACAACTAAAGTGTCCTTCGATAGATGACTGGATTAAGAAAATATGGTACATATATACAATGGAATATTGCTCTGCCATAAAAAAAGATGAAATACTGCCATTTGCGACAACATGGATGGATCTTGAGATTATTATGCTAAGTGCAATAAGTAAGACAGAAAAAGTCGAGAACCATATGACTTCACTCATATGTGGAATATAAAACTGAAAGCAACAAAGGAACAACACAAATAAAGAAATGAAAACTCATAGTCACAGACAACAGTTTAGGGGTTACCAGAGGGTAAGGGGGGAGGGGGATGGGAGGGGGGATGGTAGAAGAGGGGGTCAAATATATGGTGATAGAAGGAGAACTGACTCTGGGTGGTAACATACAATGTGATATATAGATAATGTATTATAGAATTGTACCTATGAAACCTATGTAATTTTATTAACCATTGTCATCCCCAATAAATTTATTTTTTTAAAAGATAAGCAGTCAATTACTTGTTCTAAGTATTTAAGATAGTAATTATAAATAGAGGCAAAGGAACCACATCAGATTTTACCTGACTCCATTTCCAATACAGAAGTTTACTCACTTCATAGATAGGGCAGTTACCCCTTTCAAATCAAAAGTAACCACATTCTAAAGGTATCACATTCTAAAGTCACAAAGCAAGATAAACTAAAAATAGGAGACTTATAGTAAGAATACAGGCAAAAAGAATGGTTATTTTGTCAGGTTAATTTCTTTTTCTATTTTATCCCTAAATTAAAAATTCAATTGAAAAACAAAATATATTAGGTAACTGAGGCAAATGTGCTTAGAAACATCCCAAATACATATAAGGAACAATATATTCTATGCTTATTATTATGCAATTGCCATGGATTCTATGATTGCCATGGAATCACATATGAAAGATGGCAATCTATAATGTTTGTTAAAAGCCAAATATTAAAATGCAGATGGGTGCAGATTATGTCAATCTATACAGAAATATCAGTTAAATAAGTGAAAGGGATCATAACTATGTAACCTATGGCTCCTTTTAAATTTACAAGAGGACACTGGCAGCTTTGCTTGACAGACAATTCATTTATAAAAAGACACATCAAGATGTCCTGAAAATGTATTGGAGATAGTTATAAAATCTTATGACTGTAGGCTAATTTCATATGTTTTATGGGCTCCCTTGGATGAGATTCTCAGAGAAGCCAATAGAAGACTGATTTGAGAACTACAGCAATAATCCCAATATCTGTAATAACAGTTCTTAAATTTTCTAGTGTTAGCATCACAAAGAGATTTTGTGAATATGGGTTTTATCTATCAATATTTATTATATTAGTAACCAAACCTCAGAAATTTTTATAATATTATCTATTAATTCATTAGAGGTAAAAGCCCTTTACATGTTAACAGAAACGTTTATGAAAAAAACTATGTTTTCCAAAACAAAAAAATTTTGAATAGAGTGGCATGGCTTTATCTTTTTTTTTTTTTCATATCTCTTTATGGCTGGCTTAATAGAAGACAGCTGTGTTCTCATACCTGCTGCTGCATTCACTCTGTTGTGATATGTTGCTTTGATTCAATTTAGGAAGAAAACCCAGCATCACAATGATACAAAGTTGGAAAAGGAAGGACACAGCAGATCTCCTGAAAGGCTCTTATAAACCTGAGGGTCTGTAGACCAAACTTTGAGAATTACTACTCAATAACACAAAACACAATGATGAATATTTACGCTTAGGGTGAAGTGAGGGGGGAATACAGGACTGGAAACATCACCAGGAGCATAGAAATACCATGTTTATATAATGTACTGTTTATAGACCAAAGGCCAGGAAAGAAAATTTGTCTTTAGAACAGTAGTCTAAATTCATGTAATACATTCATGCTTTAATTTCACTCAAGAAACCACAAAAAATTATCTACAGAACATATAGTCTTCTAGTCTTCATATTACTTATGTCTCTCAGACTGCTAGGTATCTTTTTATGAAAGGAGTTCAAGAGGCTGCATCTATAAAGACCCAAGTGTCCCTGTCATGATGACATTATCAGCTTAATTAGATATTGGTAACCAGGGGAATGCTCTGAGAGCATGTCTGTGAATAAAACCTGCTGAACCTCATGCAGCCCACTCTGTGGGAACCACAAACCGAGCCTGAAATGAGGCATTCAGGACTCTAAGGAGCATTTTCTGTGCAGGAGGGTAAGCTTACCCTGGTGTCTTAAGGCAAATCCTGAGACTCATCGGGAAACTCAGAAAAGCGGGCCTATATGCTCAGTCATCAGTATATGTTAACCAGTAATATTTAAAACTTAAAATGTCAACATCCCTGCTTTTGATATGGTTACTAAACTCCAAATGATAATTTCTAAAGCCAAAACCAACCTGCCTCACCCCTATTCCATTTAAAATTAAATGTAATCCTTCAATTTATAGATGAAAGACAATCCCAAAAGTAAGTTAAATTCAGCATCCTTAACTTGTCCCAGTTGCACCCAGACTCTTAAGTTCCAATCCCCTCTGCCAGAGGGTCCCACATCAAACACCCGAGGGCTCCCCATAAACAGACTGTAACTACCATAGAACAAAGGGTGCCCAAAATAGCTTCAAAATACCAAAGGGGATTAGCCAGCAATTTTTTTCTTAAATTAAGCCGTTGTGATCTAAAGCTTGGCAAGCAGCATCAGAACAGAAAATTAGATTAGCTTTATCATAAATGAAAATGACTAAAGTATTTTTTAAACGCTTTCATGAACAACAGTAAAATTCTTCAAAAATCTATATATAGCACTGGATTTTTACAGGTATGATTTTAGAAGGAAGTTATTCCTTTTAAAATGTATAATCACTCTACTTTCTCTCTAAGCTGGTTTTGACAATGTCATAAATTATAATGTAGGCAATTGATTTTTTATCAGCTTATGGAAAAAAAGTACAAGGATACTATGACTTGATTATGACATACAAGTTTGCAAACTATTTTCTTCTTTTACACATCTTTATATTAATTATATATGATAATATAAAATATCAACTAAAATGTCATGTTTTATTTTTTAAAATGACGACTAGGAACAGTTTGACTATAATTTTATATATGAAGACTAGGAACAGCCTGTCTGTAATTTTAAGTAATAGGACAGTATCCCTCCAAGGAAATCAAAAGGGATGAGAAAGGGGTAAGTGTACACATTTGTAATATTAACTGTTCTTTTACTAACAAATCTATATTTTTTCAAGTCTTTCTTTGAAAAATTACTCTTTCGGAAAGAAAATGTTGAAGCTTGAGATAATACACCACCATTTGTCTACATTTATAATTTAAAATAACTTGCCTCTAGAGAAATTGACCAAGGGCTTTAATAAACTCCATAATTCTCATGAATTGACAAAAACCAGTGACTTCACATTTCCATCACCTGCTTCTTTCATCCAAACTCATAAACGTTAAAGACTAGGACAATAAAAACTTATAAAAAGGGAAAACAGAATACTAAAGAACAAAATAGGCTAGCAAGGACAACATTTTCAAACGAGAGAAGGAAAAACTTCACAAATGATTCAAATTTTCATTCAATCAAACAAACATCAAAGGAACAATTTGGGGCAGAAGTTAAATGTTTTAGAAAATGAAATAAGGAAACAAATTGATTAAATTTATTTTATCAAGGCTTACTATGAGAAGTTGTTAACTTCTAATGATCACAATATCCTACTGGTCATTTTCACATTTTGTGCTGAAATGGACTTTTGAAATGTTAAACATATTTTTATTGCAAAAAAAAAAAAGCTAAAAAGAAAACAAAAGCATATGCAGTAAGATTTCATCTAATAAAAGCAAAGAGTCTAAACAACTAAAATTTAAAAGAGGAGGCTGGAGAAAGAGGAGAGAAGAGGAGAAAGCAACCTAAAAGAAATGCTACACTTTCTTAAATGAAAATCCTGAAAAGCCTGTGGAATGCTGTTTACTTGTGCTCTGATTCACAGTCCCTCTCACAAGAGGACTGACTGCCTGAAACGTCTGCGGACCGTGACCACCCACACTATGGGAAGCACCGTGATTAAAGAGAGTGCTGTACTCCAGTATCTGCCAGCGCAGTCTGCGCCATGTTGTAATTATTACATTTGCAGTCTTTTTATAATCTGTTGCATGTGTTGTGGCAAGTCCCCTACATTGTCTAACAAGAAAACCACTGAACATGAATAGCGAGTTATTTTTAATGTGCACAAATGGCTAGAAAACTGGATACTTTTAATATTACACTTTCAAATTTCACAAAAATGGTTTAACTTACCATACATCTAATGCTACAATGAAAACAGATATGCCACTCCAAACTCCCTTTCAGTCCTCTTAAAGGAGATATACAGACCAAGTTAAACCCTTTAATAAGCAGCTGAGATGAAGGTTAAACATATACCAAGGAACAATTCACCCTTATATCTGTCCAGTGATTAAATACACAGGAGGCCACCAAGAAATACAGCAGTTGTAAAATTCTGCAAGTCCCTTTATTCCCAAACTTTATTTTTTTTATCCAATTTGCTTTCCATCATAATTTTATTCACAACAGAATGTGGCTTTAGAGACACACTTTTCAGGAAGTCCTGTCCCAGGTGGTGTGTGTCAGTCAGGACAACCCGAAGCAGGCACTCTTAGAGAATGTGAACTAAATGAACGGGGGCACAGCCAAGTCCTCACTCAGCAGCTTCCCAGCCCCACCGTCCCACCCCCACCAGAGAAGCTGCTACCATGGCAGAGCAGGTCTTCTCTGTAGAAGCCAAGATAATATAAAGGATTTTTTCTTTTTTGAAGTCCTTCTTAAAAAGGGCAAGTCAGCTCAACCAGAAATTGGCAGGCAGGCTGGGCCCAAAGACAAGTAAGGAAGACCTCCAAACCACCACCTACAGCCGTCTGCCTCAGAGCCCCAGGCTTGGGAGGGGTACGTGAGTGAGATAGCTGGCCATGGCTTCTACCACCAAAAAGGGAAGAAACCAAAAAGAATAAAAGAAAACAAACAACCGTAAGAATTTTTTAAAAGATTCTTTCTAGAAGCATAAAATCAAAACCACCAAAAAATCGTGACCCATCTTTATAAGGCTCCTGCCAAGAAGAGTCTTTCATCTGGAGGGCAGATGACAGTCTCATTTCCCTCTTTCCAGTGATCAAAGTCCTTGAAGATTATTTGCACAGGTTAAGCAAGGAATGAGGATCCTTCTTTCCCAAACATACCTCAAAAAGCTATAAAATCCCCAAAACCACAAGACCGAGACTGAGAAAACCAACTTTGAACTGTGCTGGCCTCCAAGAGACTTAACGTTTCCCATCTCCCCTGGATGTGTGCTCCAATGAACTTCAGACAGCTCCACTACTCAGTGATGGGTCAGGGAGAAGGGACAATCCTGAGTGTGAGTGTGAGTGTGAGTGTGTGTGTGTGTGTGTGTGTGTGTGTGTGAGAGAGAGAGAGAGAGAGAGAGAGAGAGAGAGAGAGAGAGTGTGTGTGTGTGTTTGTGAGAGAGAGAGAGAGAGAGAGAGAGAGAGTGAGAGAGTGAGAGTTTGTGTGTGTGACTCCCTCCCTTCCCTCTGTCCCCTCCGCATCATAGTGTTACAACCTTCCCACAACCCATTACCTCATTATATATCAACCCTATATATATCAACCCTACCTACCTCATTATATACTTTCCCTGTGACAACATGCTCGTGGTAAGAAATGACACAAAGCTGTGAGCCATGAATTCACCTTACAGCGATAAAGCAGTTCGTATTCAGAGGCTTAATTTAACACATTTTATTTTTTTCCAAGGAATGGGAAATCGAAAGAATAAATATATGTACCGGGATGCCAAAAAAATGTATACACATGACTTATATTCATCTTTTGTTATCGGTATATACTGAGTATTACAATTTCAATACAGTTTTTTCCTTTCTTAAAATGTGTATACATTTTGGGGGCACCCTCTGTGTTTTAGGTTATAAAGTTATGCATTTGAGTTAAAGGTCTCTGGTTGTTTGAGAGTTCCTTTATTGTTATTTTTCAATTTTACTCATACAGGTTAGCCTATGCTTACGAGTATGACAAAAGTGGCTCTGACTGCAATATTTTGGTGTAGCTCTTAATCCCCATCTTCTAATAAAGTTTTCAGGGAGGGCATAAGTGACAGGAAAGTATTCAATTCTTTAAATGACTTCTACTAATCCATAAGTCTTTTAAAGAGATGAGTCACCCACATATATTCTTTATTATATCACTGCCATCTTATATAAAGGCCTTTTCTTTAAATAAATCTAATACAATTTCAAGTTTAAGGAATTTTCAATAGAGCCACAGCTGTTGGGCCCATAAAGTTACTGTCCCCAGTAGTTAGCCTACAAAATGCAATGGGTATTAGAAACTGTGTAATACATACTTTAAGTATCTCATTTATACACATTATACGAAATGTGCTAAAATTCACACACACACCTCCTGAATTTTGAAGTGCCTGATTTATGGACACACAGATAAAAGATTAAAATGGATTATGAGCCTCTGAATAGCCTCCTATATCATATACTGGCTTCAGTATAAATTGTAACAAAAATAATACCTGCAACATTTGCAAATTGTTTATATTTTTTAAGGTCCTCCTAAACATGGAGGTGGATGATATTATTACTATTAATATTACTATTTATAAACAAGAAAGTTGCCCACGTGACTGAAATGTGAGCATCAAGTGTTAGTTTTGTATGTGTGTGCACAGGTCCTAGTCCCTGGAGCCTGGAAATACATTATTTTACACAGTAAAAGGGAATTAAGGTCACAGATGGAATTAAAGTGCTAATCAGCTGATTTTAAGATAGGGATATCATCCTAGGTTATCCAGGTGGGCTCAGTGTAAGGGTCCTTAAAAGTAGAAATGGGAGGCAATAAAGGGAGAGCAGAGAGATGACGGTCTAAGAAGAACTTGTTGGCTCTGAAGATGGAGGAAGGGGTCAAAGAACAAGGGTGGCCTCTAGAAGCAGGAAAGGGCAAGGAAACAGATTCTCCTCAGAGCCTCCAAATGGAACACAGCTATGCTAACACCTGATTTAGCCCAGTGAGATCCATTTGGACTTCTGACTTACAAAGTGTCAGGATAAAAATGTTGTATTGTTTAAGCCACTAAATTTTTTATCATTTGTTTAAAGCGAGCAATAAGAAACTAGTACACAGCTTATCAGTAGCAGGGCCAATATTCGAATCCAGAGTTTCAGACTTCATATCATTTGCCATGTCCCTTGGGATACAGGTATTTCTCTTTTAAAAAACAGTTCTATTTTACTAGCTCTGTAAAATACCCTATTCTCTTTCCATGATACTTCTTTAGATATGCTATAAACAGAAATCACTAAATGGCTTGCAATTATATGTAATGACACTGAATAAGATTTCAGGAGGCTCCCTTAGGAAAGCACTGAGATTTGGACTTGATTTTTTTTTATTACATCCAGTTCTGAGCTGTGTTGGTAGAGGTTGTTAGTTAGCTAAGTTTCAGATAGTTAAGGCCTGATATCATTAAGGTCTTTTCTCTATATTAAAGTCATTTACATGCAGTGACATTTGGAGGGAAGAGGCCATAATTTCTATGCCAAACAAAATGAAATGTTGTAGTTTTTGGATTTTGGGAGCAGTCCCTATTTCAGTAAAGGGCACCTGCATTTAAACTCCTAGGGGTCATTCTTGATGGTCCCTCTCCCCTACCCTGCACCCACTTTTTATGAGCTACAACACCAACACCTGTTGAATATATTACAACCATATGAAATACATCTGCTTGGTAACTATTCTATTTAGTTCAAGACCCCTTAGTCCCTGCCTGGCCTCCGGCAGCAACTCACTTCCACTCTGGTTTGTTCCCACGGGCAGTCTGCTGGGTTACAACCTGAATTTTCTGTTTCTAGACATCTACCTAAAGAAACTCTAGCGCTGTAACCAGAAGATATGAAAAGAAACATTCAGGGCCGGCCGAGTGGCGCGATGGTTAAGAACTGGCTTGGGATGCCAGAGGGCCCCGGTTCAGATCCCACATATGAGGGCTAGTGACACTGCCCTCTACAGCTAAGATGCTGAACAACAGCTTGACCTGGAGCTGGGCTGCCGTGAGTTGCCGACGACGACGACGGCGTAGTCTGCAGCCCCTGCTGCAGTGGGTTGCCATGGGCTACCGTATGTAGCCAGCAGCCAGTGTGAGCGGCCAGCAGCTGCAGTGAGCGGCTGTCCAGAAGCTGGCGACTGATCTGCCTCGCCCAGGAAGGGCGGAATGATGGTGCCAATTTGGGCCAGTGAAGCAACGTCCTCCACAACTAGACTGAAGAACAAAACAACAGCAGCTTTTCTGTTCCCCTTCTCTGATTCTGCAACGCTGTTCCCATCCCCCCAATTCCCCAATAAAAATCTTTAAAAAAATAAGAAACATTCAGAGCCGTCATACTGTGTGTACAGCAAAAACCTAGAAATAAGAAAAATATTCCACAGTAGCAAAAATGAATGCACTATAGCTACATGTACCAACATAGATAAATCTCAAGAAAAAAATTGAGCAAAACAACAAGTAGCAGAAGGATACATGTCATTATATTTATATGAAATTCAAAGAACATGAAAAATTAAATTATATGTTGTTTATGACTAAATCAATATGTAGTCATTTTTTTAAAAAAAGAAAGGCAACAATAAATGGAAAATTCAAGATAAGGGAGAATATTGCTATGCTGGATAGTACATACAAGTGTTTGTTATGATCCTTTAAACTGCATAATGATGTACATGGTTAAAAAACAAGGGATGTTTCCATTAAAATGGTAAAAAAAAAATTGGGATTTAGAGGAATAAACCTTAATCTAATCAGAAACTTAGTTCTCTGATATGACAACCCCAACAATAACATTGAGCACCTAATGTCAAGCATGGCTCTAAAAACTTTACCTACTCACATACCGTATTTCCCCATGTATAAGACGCACCCTTTTTCGAAAAATTTGGGGTCTAAAAACTGGGTGCATCTTATGCAGTGATTGTAGATTTTTTTACTTGCATTTCCCGCTTTTTCACGCTTGTTGTTTTTGCGCTCATTGTTTCGTACTTGTTACCGGTATCTTACAGTAGGTTACGTTTTGCAAGTTCTACCCAGAAATGGCTCAGAAAAGATTTTCATACAGTGCTGAATTCAAGTTAAAAGTGATCCAGTTTGCAAAAGTGAATGGAAATCGTGCTGCTGAACGTAAGTTTGGTCCTCCTCCAACTGAGAAAACAATCCGAGACTGGCTACGGGAAGAAAAGACCCTACTGAAAACGCCACGGCAGAAGAAAGCCACGAGAGGCAATATAAGAAGGCAGTGATTCGTCATCAGACACGGATGAGGACAAGCTAATGGTTGGGAGTTTTGACAGTGATGAGGAGTTGTATGAATTTTATGGTGAATAAAACTTGAGTTCAATAACTTTATGTAATACATTTTTTTTTCAAATTTCAGGCCCCAAAATTAAGGTGCATCTTATACATGGGAGTGTCTTATACATGATGAAATACATACGGTACATCTCATATATAATCATTTAACCCTCCCAACAATCCTAACAGGTGGTAAAATTATTTTCCCTTTGCAGGTGGGAAACTGGAATTCTGAGAAGTTATATGACTTGCCCAAGGTAATTTCCGCCTACTAAGTGGCAGACCCAGGACCTGAATTCAGACAGTTGTGTTGGAGAGTAGCTGTGTGTAACCATCCTAAATACTCCGTCTCAAACTGATATAATTCTTGTTAGATCTGATCTAGACACAGTGATATTTTAAACTTAACAATCTTGACAAATAGCAATTATTACAGAACCCAGACTCTTAAAAATATTTCATGCACATTCTGTAAACTCTTATAATTTATATGCTAATAAAACAGGTTATACTAGAACTTTGTAACCTGAAAATGTTATACAGAAATCAAGTAGCATATTAATATATATGCTCATCTATAAAATTGACTTGGAAGTTGTTTGAAGCCTTATTAATTTGTTCCAAGGTTTTTAAAGCACCCCAGTTGTCTTCAGCACTTCTAACCCTAGCAAACTACTGTATTTACCCTTTTGCTACAAAAAACTAGAAAATTGGACAAAACGTTTTCAGACACCTAACAACAGGCAACACAAGACTGTGATCCCTGAAAGCAGAAAAACCAAAGAGGTGAGTCCTATTATCAGCCTGGCTTTCTGCCTGGATGCACTTTCTGAACCATGGGGCAGAGAGAGCTACCGCAGGCAGAGCACAGAAATCTCACTGAGTTAAGCAGATGGAAACTAGCATTTGGAAAGACAAAGGCAGCTAGAATTTGAGGGCAAAGAAGGGAGCTAGACAGAGAAAAAGCTCCAGAGATCAACATGGGGGCTGTCAGTCTTTGGTTGAATGATAACCTATGCATGTGTAGGGTAAAACTGCACAGGGCAGAAAAAGAACAACCCAGGGGGTAATAAGGTAAACAATTCCCAAAGATTCCACAAGACTGGGAGACTTCGGAATTCTGCGTTCCATCAACCAGTAGAGACTCAAAAAGGGTCCTATCTTAGTGGAAGGGCAGAGAAGCCCTGGAGAAAGACCTACCTCAAGAAACTTTAAAAAACAAACCTGTAATCTTCAAAGAACAGAGTGTTTGCCAAGATAAAACTAAACTTAAAAAAAAGACAACATAATGAAAACATTCAACAATGTGAAGTTCACACTATCTGACATCAAATAAAAAGTTACAAGCTATGTCTAGAAACAGCAAAGTATGACCCATAACCAAAAAGAACAATCAGAAAGAGGCTGAAAATGACAGAGGTAATGAAATTAGCAAATAAAGACCTTAAACAGCTTTTTGTATATATTTCAAGTATTTAAAGAAAATCATGAATATGAGAGAACTAGACAGTAAAAAAAAAAGAACCAGACTGAATTTCTAGAGATAAAGAATACAATATGTGAACTGAAAAATATACTTAATGTAATGAAAGCTGATTAAATATTACAAAAGAAGGTACCTGAACTAAGAGACACAGAAACTGAAACTATCTGAAATGAAGAGGGTAGAGAGAAAATAGGGGAAAATATGACAAAGACCTCAGTGACCTTTGGGAAAATACCAAGTAGGTTAATATAAATATAACTGAAGTCCTAGAAAAGAAGGACAGAAAAAATATTTAAAGAAATGATGGCTGAATTTTTTCCAAATTTGATGAAATCTATAAATGCAAATACAGGAAACTCAAAAAAATTCCAACTAAGACGAACACAAAGAAAACCACACTATGACACATCATAATCCATTTTCTGATGATCTGTGATAAAGAAAAAAAATCTTGAAAGCAACCAGGGTAGAAAAGACACAGATAAACAAAGATAAGGATGTCAGCAGCCTTCTCAGAAACTATGCAAGACAGAAGTCAATGGAATTACATCTTTAAAATAGTAATATTAATAAAATATAAAATATTAATATTTAAAACCTGTCAAAATAGAATTCTACATCCACTGAAAATGTCATTCAACAATGAAGGTAAAATGAAGCCTCTTTCAGAAAATCAAAAGCTGAGAGAATACTCAACAGCAGACATATATTCCAAGCAACATAAAAATAGTTCTTCAAGAGGAAGGAAAACATCAAGTGGGAATGTGCATCTACACAACAAATGAGTACTGACAATGGAAAATGTGTGATGAATATAAAAGATTTCTTCCTCTTCAATTTGCTTAAAAATGACTGTTTAAGTAAAATTCATAATATAATTGGGGGTTTATAAAATTTTTAGAAAATGTACCACAACAATATAAAAAATCTGGGAGAGGAAAATGCATGTAAACTGCTGTAAGGTTCTAATATGACACATATATATTCTATACTATACCTTCAAGTCATATAGATAATCCTATATGATACAAAATGTGAACAGTATAAATCCCAGAGCTGTGCTGCCCAATACAATAGTCACTAGCCACATGTGGCAAATGAGAACTTGAAACATGACATATCTGAGTTAACATGTGCTGTAAATACAAGTTATATGCTAAATTTCAAAGATTTAGTATGGAGAAAAACAATAAAATATCTAATTTTT
Source organism: Hipposideros armiger (assembly GCF_001890085.2). NCBI lineage: Eukaryota > Metazoa > Chordata > Mammalia > Chiroptera > Hipposideridae > Hipposideros > Hipposideros armiger. The sequence goes on from NW_017731889.1 coordinate 833,851, forward strand.
TACACTGACTACAGATTGAAATAAATATTTTGGTTTTATTTTTGTTGTGTTAAATAAAAATATTTTTATAATTACTGACACCTTTCTTTTGATTTTTTAATGTGGCTACTGGAAAATTAAATTTACATATGGGGCACACAATTATAACTCATAAATTTCTCTTGGACAGTGCTGTGATAGAACAACCATTACAAGGTAAAATAAAAAGCTATATCTATTAAGCTAATAATGGAGATGAAATGAAATAATTTTTTAAGAAGTTAGGAATATAGAGAAAGAAACAAAGAACAAATGGAAAAATAAAGACAAGAAACAAAATAGTAGCTAGATATGGCAGTCTTAAAATACGGTCCTATTTTAATGAGAAGAAGAATTGATACTCTTCTCATTCACAGGCGGGGTTTCTGTCTTCTTGAATCTGGGAGGGGACTTGTGACTGCTCCTACTAAGAGTGCAGTGAAAATGACACTGATTTCCAAGGGTCAGCTACAAAGAGTAGGTAGCTTCTGTCCAGTCCTCCTGAAGATATTCTCTTTGCACCCAGCCACCATTCTGTGAGAAACCGAGAAGCCCCATGCAGAGGACACGTGTAGATGGTTCCAGCTGACAGCCCCAGGTGAGGTACCAGTGGACAGCAACACCCAGCACCACTAATGGAGTAAGCCTTCAGATGATTCCAGCCCCGAGTCATTCAGTCCAGCATTCAAGTTTTCCCAGCTCAGGCCCCTGACAACGAGGAGCAGAGCAAGCCATCCTCGACATGTCCTTTCTGAGTTTCTGATTGACAGAATCCAAAATAGTATTAAAATGACTACTATTTTATGCCACTAATTTGGGGGTGGCTTGTTACTTAGCAATAGCAACTAGTACAAAAGCTTTAAATTCAGGGCCAGCCGAGTGGTGCATTGGGTAAGAGCTGGCTTGGGACACCAGCTCTGAGCAGGACCCAGGTTCGGATCCCACATGAGGGCCAGTGACACTGCCCTCTACAGCTAAGATGGTGAACAACAGCTCAACCTGGAGCTGGGCTGCTGTGAGTCGCCGG
>NW_017731889.1:836055-848422 GCF_001890085.2 Hipposideros armiger
CTCAGGCCTTGGTCACAGTCATTGTAGGTGGAGGGATTTGGGCGTAGTTGGGATAAGTTAGTCTTTAGCATAGAAAAGGTCTAGCTGTACCCTGGAGCATAAGAATTATGAGGAAGTAAAACCCTGATACTAATGGAACAATGGTTAAACTGCCCGGGATAAAAAGGGGCATGCTGTAAAATAAAGTGAGACACTTCTCTTCTTGAAAAAGCGCTCCTGTGTCTCTGGGTTTTTTCCTTTTTCCTCGCCAACTCCGCCTCCACCTGAGGGAACCCCTGGACCTGCGGGAGCTGGTCTCCCGCAAATATAGAAAATGGAAAATCAGTAAGGCTGAAGAAGGCTTGCACAACACTATTACTGGGAGTCAATCTCCAGGAATCTCGCATTTCTGTATGTTTTGTAAGCAGAGACACTGACTGCCTTTGTGCTAGAATATCTTTTCAAGAATGTTTCTATAGCAAACAGCTTTGGAAGAGAGAAAGATAAAAGTCTCAATCAAAAACAAAGGGCAGGTTTGTTTACTGTTCAATACAATATGAGGTGTGATCAAACAATACAATGAATGTTTAAATTAAAAAATTTATTACATTGGACCGGACAAGTAGCGCGTTGGGTAAGAGTTGGCTTGGGATGCCCACTCTGAGCAGCAGGGCCCCGATTTGGATCCCACATGCAGGCCAGTGACACTGCGCCCTCTACAGCTAAGATGGTGAACAACAGCTCGAACTGGAGCTGGGCTGCCGTGAGTCACCGGGGACAGTGGAGCTGCAGTGGAGCTGCAGTGCACTTCCGTAAGCTACCGTGAGCGGCTGGCAGCCAGCGTGAGCTGCCAAGAGCCGCGGTGAGCGGCTGGCCAGTGACCGGCGACCGATCTGCCTCACCCAGGAAGAGTGCAATGATAATACCAACATGGACGAGTGAAGCGATGTCCTCCACAACTAGACCGAAGAACAAAAGGACAGCAACTTGTCTGTTCCCCTTCCCCAATTCCCCAACGCTGTTCCCCTTCCCCAATTCCCTAATAAAATCTTTTTTTTTAATTATTACATTAAAAGACACATTGCCATTTAACCCCCTCAAAATACTCCCCCTCGCTTCAAACACACTTATCCCATCGTTCTTGCCACTTCCTGAAGCAGTTCTGGAAGTCCTCTTTCATGAGTATCTTTAGTTGTACTGTCGTGGCTCCCTCGATGTCCTGAATCATTTTGACTTTGGGGAGGAGCCAGAAGTTACATGATGTCAATTCCGGCAAATAAAGTGGATGAGGACACATCGTCATGTTTTTATTTGACAGAAACTGCCATGCCAGAAGCAATGGAACGTTGTCATGATGTAGGATGATTTACAGTACACTTTAAAACACACCTTCTCTCATCTGTAGCTCACACCAGACTGACTGCTCCAAACAACTTGAAACTTGTCACATACTGTTACTAAGCTTTGACGTGCTGCTTCCTTTACTGAAGACCTCTGTCTTTCCATTGGATGGCACTCAGCAGGTGCATTCACCATATTTTGTGATCACAATGGAAAAAAAGTAAAAAATTTTTTAAACATTTAAAAATTTTTTAAACATTCACTGTAGTTTTTTATCACACCTCATATGTATCCCTCAGGGTAAAATGAACCTTGTCTGCAGCTCATTATAGAAGGTTTGAGTACTTCTATAATATGAAGAGGTACTTGAGAAAGGTTCTTCAGTTGTGATGCAAACTCATGTATGACTAGTATTTACCCAGGACTCTTTGCATTTCCCCCATGGGACATGGGGGACATGGAAAATAGATACAAATATCAAAGTTTGTTGTGCTGTGAGCAATAAAGCCCTTCGTCTTTGACTTAGGAGTCTCATGTCTTCTGCCAGCAGGCATAAAACAGTGACAGACTAACTTGTTAGCTTGTAAGGAAGAAACAATCTCACACCCTTAGAATCTTCAACAACTATCAACCACCATCATGGTCCTATTGATATCTAGAGAATACCCCATCCAATGTTATTTTCAAGTTTACATGAAACAGTAACCAAAACAGACCAAATTCAGAGCCATAAAACAAGTCTCAGAGAACTGAAAAGGACTGAAATAATATAAATATTTACTCAGACATTAACAGAAAGATATCTGGGAAATACTCACATATTTGGACACTAAACAATACATTTCTACATAATCAATGAGTTATAGAAAAAGTTACAAGGGAAAATTAGGAAATACTTGGAGGAAAATGAAAATATAATGTATCAAAATTCAAGAGAAGTTGGCAACTAAAGCAGCGATTAGAGGAAAATTTATAGCATTAAGTTTTATGTCATAATGAAGAAAGGTCTCAGATCAAGTATTTAAGTTTCAGATTAAGAGCTAGGAAATAAAGACCCAATTAAATCTAAAGTAAGCAGAAGAAAGGAAATAGTAAATATAAGAACAGAAGTAAAACAAATAGAAAAATGCACAAAAAAAGATAAAAATCAATGAGGCCAAAACCCTATTCTTGAAAAGAAAAACAAAAACAGTAAGTTTGTTAAACTCTATAGCTCAGTTCATGTCAGTTCATGGGGGAAAAAATGGAAGAAGACACAAGTTCTACTGTTAGAAATAAAAACCTCACTACATATCTTACAGATATTAAAAGCATTATAAAGGAATGTTCTATCAATGAAGATGGAATAAGTAAATTCCTTAAGAGACAAAACTTACAAAAATTGACTCAAGAAGAACCTTAAAAAAATTTACCCATTAAAGAAAATGAACGCATAATTTAAAAATTTCCCACAAACAAAATTTCAGGACCAGGTAAGTTTCATTAGTGATATTAATCAAACATTTAAGAAAAAATTCAAAGTTTATTCTTACATAAACTTTCAATTTATCAAAACCAACAGACATAAAAAAACTGGACCAATATTCCTCATGAATGTAGATGCAAAATTCCTTCAGAATTTTGCAAGTAGAAAGCAGCAATTCATAGAAAGAATTGCACTACATCACTAAATGGGGTTTATCCCAGTAATGACAGGTGGGTTTAACAATCTAAAATCAATAAATGAAATTTGCTATACTAGCATTAATAGTACAAAGAAGAAAAATCATGATTATCTCAATAGATGCATAAATAGCATTTTAAAATATTCAACATTTGATAATGTCAGCAAAATGACAGACTAGTAAGTTCTAGGCCCTCATCCCCACCTCCCCGCCCCCATGGAAATATCAAGTAAACAACTACAGACTGACTAAAACGGCTTTTTGGTAGCTCTGAAAAGCAGTCAAAGATCTGCAGCAAAAAGTAAGCGAATACCCAATCAAGAAAAAGCCACACTCAAAACATTGTAGTAGGAAATTTCATGGCACTGTTGCTTGCACTTGCCCCACCCTCTCCCTGGTGAAGCTCAGAAGGACGTGGCCCAATTTCTAGTACCCTCGCTTATGACAAGAGGAAAGAAGTGAAACTTGTTTGCAATATTCTGGCAAGCATGTGGGCTGCCTCGGTAACGAATTTCTGCGTGCCTCACTTGGAACTCAGTTGTGAGTGGCAACACAGCCTGGATTTTAGGTGGGAAATTTCAGAAGACAGTTTTGAGTGCTGCAGTATGTGCCAACTACCAGAGACTGAAGACCTGCAGATGCCTGGGGAGAAGATTACAGGCAGGAAAACACAGTAGAACATCCAAGGCCCTGTGAAAAAGCAAGAGTGAGATTCACAGGAAAAATGAAGACATATTAAGGAGCTATATATACTGACGAATTGAAAAAAGTAAACATACAAGCCCAGGAAAAACGCACTCAGAAAAGGCATGAGAAAACCTTAAGCTTTCATGACAAGCTAACTAGTAAAGGTATGACCCAACACAGAGCAAATCTGTAAAGACTGAGAGATGTGGCTGCTTTGCGAGTGACAAATTTTCAACAAATATAATGAGGCATAAAAAGAAAAAACATGGTTCATTCAAAGGAATAATATAAATCTCCAGACCTATCCTAAGGAATCACTTACTAGACACAGACATAAAACAACTGTCTCTTTGTTTGTCTGTTTAATTCACTTTATTTATAATGAGTCTACAGTACTCCCTGGGATCATGATAGGTACCAATATTTGTTGACTAAATAAACAAAATTATATTTACTTACACCCAGAGGAGTGCCTGCACATGTCAGCAGTGAATAAATATTTGCCGGAAAAAATAAATGAATGCAAAAGTAAATGAAAGCAACACCTTTTGGACACTCTGCAAAGGGGCTGTTATTGACATCCTAGGTAACATTTTACAGAGACTGATGCAAATAGTGGTAAGCACTCAACATATACCTTAATAACAGTGCTATCAGAAAAAAATATTAGCCCCATTTTACAGAAGAGAGAAGAGAAGCAGTGTTTTACGACTTGTCCAAAGTAAAGCTTGAGCATATAACCATCGCATTCTGGGGTCACGGGAAATAGCAGAGGGCACTGAACAGGGTGTTCGTGGAGGAGATAGGACTGAATATTTGGACAATAGGATCCAGGCACGGAGACCTTGTTGGAATACTGTACCCCATCACTCTAGATCTAGAGTGCTGTTGATCTTTACTGGGCATAAGGATTCAGAGACAGGGAATATTGGTAGGGCCCGGGTATTGACAGAATGTGGGATGTAGGTAGGGTTGGGACATTTGGGAGGCCCAGAACTGTGTGAGAATGAACCATTATGAGAAAACAGTGTTAGCTGTGATGAGTCATTCAGAGGGGCATATGTTGCCTTACAGATTCATCCTTGACCACCCTCCCACACCAACCTCTGACCTAATGAGGTCACAAGGGAGTGTCTTGGAACGCTGAGACCTGACAGAATGATGTCGGTTATCTCCCTTACTTCATGGCTGCAGCACAGCTGCACCATCCTGGGGATTGTGTGTGTGGGAGTACGAAGGCACAGCAGGTGTTGGAATACAGTGGGGCTGGTTGATGGAAATTAGCCATAAGACACTTATCACATGGACTTTAGAAAAAACAAGTTTCACTTCTTTGAAGTTTCTCAATAAAAGCTATGTGTTGGCCCAATTCGGGGCTCAGTTCCAGAGAGAGACTGCAGCCCCCTGGCCTCACTTTAACTATATAATTGACTCTTGTGTTTCTTTGACCCTGCGCCGCCCCTCTCACTCCCCATCACCCATGCTGCACGGGACACGGCATGCATAGAATGTTGTCAGGGCAGGAAAGTGTGTGCACAAGAGAATATTTTCAGAATGAAATGTCATGGGAGTCTAGAACCTACTTGAGTACAAAACAGAAGGATCTAGAATATTGACAATGAATAAATATCTGAAGCAATATAGGATGTTGTCAAGGATAGTCTGTTCACGGGACACAGAATATTATTTGGATGGGCTGGAGGTATTTAAGTGTTCCACAGATAAAACATTTAGATGTTGATCTGGGTTTATGTTGAAACAGTTGGGAGACCTGGAACGTGTCTGGGTTGGGACATTCAGGGAACTGGGATGTTTCAGGGGTGTAACCTCTGGGAGACTGTAATGTTGGCAATGACTGAGTGCTTTTAAAACACGGAATATCGGTTGGGATGGGACATTTTGAGAACATGGATTGCTGGTTCAAAGGGAACCTCTGGGAGGGGAAGAGAAGGGCTGGGAAAACTGAGTAAGGAAGGCACAAGGGAAGGAAGGAGGCAGGTAAGTCTACTCAACTTTTATTGTGGGCCCTTCTTCCATTTCTGCTCTTGAGTTTTCTATTTTCAGATCATTTCTTGGATCCATGAAACATATTGAGAAATTTGGGTTTAGATGCCAGGCTGGTTGGGCTGCTCGCATGGGAAGTCTCCCCAGGAGATGATGCCATGGAACATACCATTACAAATTACAAGGCCACTGGAGTCATCTCACAGGAGTCCTTACCGCCCTCTTTTGTGCCAGCACACAGCATGTTGGGCATGATCTTCCCTGGGTAGACTTAACAACACTCCTCATCTGAGCATAACTAGATGTTGGCACATTGCAAGGTTTGGGGGTAACTCACCTGAGGACTGATGGTGGTACCTCAGCCTAGTTACTTGACAACAGGTGCTAGCGGGGAGGTAGGCATTGTGGGAGAGGTGTACAACAAGGATGTGGCTCATGACCTGGACTGGGGACTACAGCCCCAGAAGTATGATGTGGTCATAGTTCAGGTGAGCAGGGCAGCTCTGGTACTGAGGGTGGGGGATAGAGCAGACTACCTCCCTCACTTGCACTCTGGCCTCCACACGTCCCATGGCATGCTTGCCCAGGTAAACTCTGTACCCATCCTTCAGATAGTGTGCTGCAGTGAGGACAATTGGGTGGATCAGGACTCCTCCATAGAGCAGTCTCTCCTGTACTAGCAGTGCTGCCTGCAAGGGCTGAGAGTGAGGGAGTCAGGTGTAGCCACCCAGGAGAAACACACTGATCCCAATGAGAATCTTGGGATACTCCTGAGAGATGCTGCCTGACAAAGCCAGGACTAGAAAGGCGATCACTGTGGCCAGGGGCCACATGGCAGCTCCAGGATTGGGGGGCAGGGTGGGAGAGGCTTGGGTGAGGGGCATGGGTGAAGCGCTTCTGCAGTCAGCTGCCTCATAAAACAATTGTTTTAAACATGCTCAAGGAGCTAAAGAATAACATGTACAGAGAACTAAAGGAAGTCGATTCATACAAACAAAATTAGAATATCAATAAAGAGATTGATATTATTTTTAGAAAAACAACCAAAAAAAACTCAGAAGCTAAAAAAAATCATAATTGACAATTTCATTAGAGGGGTTCAATAGCTGACTCAAAGAAACCAAAGAATCATTGAACTTCAAAAGAGGTCATATGAAATTATTGAGTCAGAGGAACAAAAAGAAAATGAATGAAAAGAGAAGAGAGCCTAAGGGATTTATGGATACCATAAAACACACCAATATATGCATTATGGGAATCCCAGAAGGAGAAGAGCAAGAGAAAGGGGCAGAGAGTTTATCTGAAGAAATAATAGCTAAACAAAAAATTGGGCATCCAAAGTCAAGAAGCTCAAAATACTCGAACCAGGATGAACTAAAAGAGGTCCACACTGAGACATATAACAATCAAACTGTCAAAAATCCAATACAAAGAGAGATACTTGAAAACAGTAAGAAAAAAGCAACTTGTCACAAATAAGAAAGCTACCATAAGATAATCAGCAGGTTACTCAGCAAGAACATTACATGCCAAAAGAAGATGGCAATATAATATGGCCCTTCCATATAAATAATTGCTATAAACGTAAATGGATTAAACTTCCCTATCAAAAGACACAGATTGGCAGAAGGGGTAAAACAAAAAAAAAAAGGATTCAACTATAAGTTGTCTGCAGGGGACTCACTTTAGACTTAAGGACAGGCATGGTTGAAAGTAAAAGGATAAGAAAAGACTATTCATGCAAACAAGCAAAATGGAGCAGAGGTGGTTATACCATATTAGACAATATAGACTATAAATAAAAAACTGGTACAAGAGACAAAGAAGGAAATTATATAATAATAGAAGTGCCAATTCACCAAAAACATACAACAATTATAAACATATAAGCAACAAATATCAGAGCTCCTTAATACATAAAGCAAGCTAACACAGAATTGAAGAGAGAAACAGATAGTTCCACAATAACAGTAGGATACTCCAACATCCCACTTTCAATAATGGACAGGATAACCAGACAAAAAATCATTAAAGAAACAGAGGACCTAAACAACACTATAGATTAATGGGACCTAAGACACATATAAAGAACACTCCATCCAAAAAGAGAAGAAAACACATTTTTTTTCAAATGCACATGGAACATTCTCCAGAACAGATCATATGTTAAGCTAGAAAAGAGAAAAACTGGAAAATCCACAATATATGTAAATTAAACAACACAATCAACCAATAGTTCAAAGAAGAAATCACAGGGAAATTAGAAAATATCTTGAGACAGAAGAAAATGAAAACTTTTGGGTTGTAGCAAAAAAAAAAAAAAGGGGGGGGGGGCAAGAGGAAAATTTACAGCTATAAATGACCAAACTTTAAACCTTAAGAAAACTTAAAAAAATAGAAAAGAACATATTAAGTCAAAGTTACCAGAAAGATAATAAATATTACCATAGAGATAAAGAAAATAGAAAACTAGACAAAAATCAATGTAACCTAGAGTTAGTTCTTTGAAGAGAACAAAAAACAAAACTGACAAATTGTTACCTTAATTGAATAATAATAAAAAAGAGATAAGACTCATATAACAATCAGAAATGAAAGAGAGAACGTTTTACAGAAATAAAGGGGTTATAAGAGAGTACCACAAACAACTGTATATCAACAAATTGGATAATGTAGATGAAATGGACAAATTCCTAGAAAAACACAACCTACCAAGACTGAATCATGATGAAATAAAAACTTTACACAGACCAATAACTAGTAAGGAGATATTCTGAATAAGTAATCAAACACCTCCCAACAAAGAAAATCCCAGGACTAGATGGCGTCACTGGAGAATGCTACCACATATGTAAAGAAGGATTAACACCATTCTTTCTTATTCACGTCCAAAAAATTGAAGAAGACAGAACACTAAATCGCTCTATGAGGATGATTCATTCTATTAGTACTACCCTGATACCAAATCCAGATAAAGACATTATTAAAAAAAAAAGACTGTAAACCAATATCTCCTATATTGATATAAAAATCCTCAAAAAAATCCTAGCAAACCAAATTGAACAACACATTAAAAGGGTTAAACACTACGACTAAGTAGAATGTATCCCTCAAATGCAAAGATGATTCATCATATAAAACTGAATGAAATAAACATATGAACAGACTGAAGAAAAATACCATATAATCATGTGAATTGATACAGAAAAACTATTTGACAAAATTCAACATCCTTTCGTGATTAAAAAACAACAACATTCAACAAACTAGGAAGACAAGGATACGACCTCACATAATAAAGGCCATATGTGAAAGGTCCACAGCTAACATCATACTCAATGATAAAAAACTAAAGCTTTTCTCTAACATCAGGAACGAGGTAAGGATGATTTCTCTCACCATTTCTATTCAACGTAGATAGGACTTAAAGTTCTAGCCAGAGCAGTTAAATGGGAAAAAGAAATAAAAGGCAACTAAGCTTGAAAAGAAAAGGTAAAATTAGCTCTGTTCACAGATGACATGACCTTATATGTAAAAAACCCTAATGATGTCACACACACACAAAAAAATGTTAGAATAAATGAATTCAGCAAAGTTGCAGGATACAAAATCAACACACAAAAGTCAATTGTTTCTATACATAAAAAATGATGACCCAAAAAAGAATTAAAAAATAATTCCATTCACAATAGGATCAAAAAGAATAAAATACTTAGAAATAAACTTAGCCACAGAAAAGACTTATGAACTAAAAACTAAACACACTACTGAAAGAAATTAAAGAAGACACCAATAAATGAAATACATCCCATATTCATGGATTGGAAGAGTTAATATTATTGTCAATACTACCCAAAGCAACCTACAAATTCAACGCAATCCCTATCAGAACCACAATGGTATATTTTGCAGAAATAGAAAATCTATCCTTAATTTCAAATGGAATCTCAAGGACCTCCAAATAGCCAACACAATCCTGAAAACAAAGAACCAAGTTGGAGGTCTCACACTTTCTGATTTCAAAACTTACTACAACTCTGCAGTAATCAAACATTATGGTACTGGCATAAAGATAGATATACAGACCAATGGACTAGAATAGAGAGCCCAGGAATAAACCCTCACATATATTTTCAAATGATTTTCAACAGGCGTGTTAAGTCCATTTGATGGGGAAAGCACAGTCTGTTCAAGAAGATAATGTTGGAAAAACTGTACATCTCCATGTACAAAAGAATGAAATTGGACCCTAACCTTACACCATATACAAAAATTAACTCAAAATGGACCAAAGTTCTAAATAAGGCTCAAAACTACAATATAAAATTCTTAGAAGAAAACATGAGGGAAAGCTTCATGACATTAGATTTGGCAATGATTTCTTGACTGTCACACCAAAAGCACAGGCAACAAAAGAAAAAAAATAGATAATCTAGACTTCATAAAAATGCCAAACTTCTGTGCATCAAAGGACACTATCAACATAGTGAAAAGGCAATGTACAGAATGGGAGAAAACATCTGCAAATTATACATGTATAAGAGGTTAGTATTTAGAATATACATAAAAATTCCTACAACTCAGTAATCAACAACAAAATCTGGTTAAAAGGTGGGCAAAGAACTTGAATAGGCATTTCCCTTAAGATTTACAAATGGCCAATAAGCATATGAAAAGATGTGTGACATTACAATCACTAGGGAAATGGAAATCAAAACCATAATGAAAAATCACTTGACACCTATTAGGATAGTTTTACAAAAAGAAAAAAATCAACAACAAACAGAAAATAACAAGTGCTGGGGTAGTTTGGGAGAAAGTGGAACCCTTGTGCACTGCTGGTGGGAATATAAAATGCCCCAGCCACTGGGTGGAAAACAGTATGACGATACCTCAAAAAAATTAAACACAGAATTACCACATAATCCAGCAATTCAACTTCTGGGTATATGCCAAAAAAAACTGAAAACAGAGAATCACATGAATATCTGTATACCCATGTTCATAGCAGCATTATTCATAATAGACAAAAGCTGGAAGCAACCCACGTGTCTATTGACAGATGGTATATATGCAACACACACACACACACACACGTATACATACACACAATGGAATATTATTTAGTCTTAAAGAGGAAGGAAATGCTAACACATGCCACAATGTAGGTGAACCTTAAAGTCATTATGCTGAGTGAAATAAGTCAGTCACAAAAAAACAAATGTTGTATAATTCCACTTATATAAGAAACCTAGAGTAGTCAAATTCATAAAGACAAAAGCAGAAGTGTAGTTATGTGGGACAGTGAGGGATGAGTGAGGGATGCAGTTATTGTTCAATGGGTACAGTTTTGGCTTTGTAGGATGAAAAAATTTTGAAGATGGATGGTGGTGATGGTTGCACAACAATGTGAATGTATTTATTCAACTGAACTGTAACTTAAACGTGTTCTTTATGTTATGTATATTTTACCACAATTTTTAAAAATAAAAAATTATGCATTTATTTATCATAACAGCTTTCAATAAACTATAAATAGAGGTGCATTTCCTCAACTTTATAAAGGACCTCTATGAAAAACCCACTGCTACAGACATGCTTAAAGGTGAAAGGCTAAATGCTTTCCCCCTACGATCAGGAAACAGGCCAGGTGTCAGGTATTCAACACTGCACCAAAGGTTTTAGCCAGTTCATTTAAGCAACAAAAAAAGATTAAAGGCATACAGATAAAACATGACTATGTACAAAATCCTATAGAATATGGGCAAAGCTATTAAGTTCAGCACGGTCCTAGGACACTAAGTCAATAAACAAAAGTCTACTTCTATGTATTGGCCACACACACAAAAAAAATGAAATAAATAATAAGCATCCAAAAACATAAAATACTTAAGATATAAATTTCACAAAATACCAGGGGTGCCAAAAAAATGTATACAAGTGGACACTTTGGTCCATGTTGCTCAAGTAGTAGTTCGCATAATCAGAAGTGTCTGGACGCTGATGGTAACCACTTTGAGTACCTCTTCTAATTGCAGAAGTCAAACATGACTTATATTCATCTTTTGTTATCGATATATATTGAGTACTACCATTTTTTTTTAATTGGGGAATTGGGGAGGGGGACCAGCCAAGTTGTTGTTCTTCAATTTTAGACGTGGAGGGTGCCAGTCGCCATCTGGCTGCCTGTTGGCAGCTCGTGGCCTCTAAGCTCAAGGTGCTGTGTTACAGTCTTAGTTGCGGGTGGGCATAGCCACCATCCCATGCGGGAGTCGAACCAGCAGCCTTGTTGTTAAGAGCACACACTCTAGGGCCGCCTGAGTGGCACGTCGGTTAGGAGTTGGCTTGGGACGTCAGCTCTGAGCAGCAGGGACCGGGTTCGGATCCCACATATTAGGGCCAGTGACGCTGCGCCCTCTACAGCTAAGATGGTGAACAACAGCTCGACCTGGAGCTGGGCTGACATGAGTCGCCGGCAATGCATATGATGCAGTGGGGCTGGCCAGCTGCAGGCATGAGCTTTCGTGAGCTGCCATGAGCCACCGTGAGCCGCAGTGAACAGCCATCCAATGGCCAGTGAACGACTGCCTCAGCCAGGATGAGCGCAATGATAACACCAACATGGGTCAGTGAAGCGACATCCTCCACAACTAGACTGAAGAACAAAACGACAGCAACTTGTCTGTTCCCCT
>NW_017731889.1:849094-852073 GCF_001890085.2 Hipposideros armiger
TATGTCTGTTTTGCTGCCAATACCATACTGTTTTGAATACTGTAGTATAGTTTGAGTCAGGAAGTGTGAGACCTGTGGCTTTGTTCTTTTTTCACAGGATTGCTTTGACTAATCGGGGTCTTTTGTGGTTCCATACAAATTTGAGGATTTTTGTTCTGTCTTTGAAAAAAATGCCACTGTGATTTTGATGGGGGTTGCATTAAGTCTGTATATTGCTTTAAGTACTGAGTCGTTGGGAAAGTCATGATGCATTTTTGCAATGAAAAACAGAAAAATATGTCATGACTTTCCCAATGACCCAATAATATGGCCATTTTAACAATGTTAATTCTTCCCATCTATGAACATGAAATATCTTTCCATTTCTTTCTGACTTCAATTTCTTTCAACAGTGTCTTGCAGTTTTCAGTGTACAGGTCCATCATTCCCTTTGTTAAGTTTGTTCCTGGGTATTTTATCCTTTTTATTACAATTGCAAATGAAATTGTTTTCTTTGCTTCTTTCTGATATGTCATTGTTGGTTATAGGAATGCAACAGATTTTTGTATATTGATTTTGTATCCTGCAGCTTTACAGTGTTTGTTTATTGTTTCTAATAATCTCTTGGTGGAGTTTTGAGAGTTTTCTATATAAAGTCATGTCATCTCCAAATAGCGACAATTTTACTCCTTCATTCACAATTGGGAAGTCTTTTATGTCTTTTTCTGGCTTGACTGCTCTGTCTAGGACTTCCAGTATGATGCTGAATAACAGTGGTGAGAATGGGCATCCTTGTCTTGTTCCTGATCTCAGAGGGAAAGCTTTCAGTCTTTCACCATTGTTTATTAGCTGAGGGTTTGTCATATAAAGCCTTTATTATGTTAAGGTACTCTCCTTCTATATCCATTTTATTAAATATTTTAATCGTAAGTGAATGTTGTATCTTGTCAAATGCTTCTTCTGCTTCTATGCATATAATCATATATATTTTTTTAATCTTTTGTTAATGTGGTGTATTACATTGATTGATTTGTGGATGTTGAACCATCCTTGCATCCCTGGAATGAACTCCACTTGATAGTGATATATTAACTTTTTAATGTACTGTTCTATTTGATTTGCTAGTACAGTAATACCTTGGTGTGTGAGCATAATTCGTTCTGGAAACAAACTACTAATATTGCAAGACATCACTCATTTACCAAGTTAAAATGTATTATTTTTGTTTGTCTTGTGGAACACTCGCAATAGAAATGTTTGCTTGTCTTGCGGAACACTCACAAACCAAGTTACTTGCAATCCAAAGTTTTATTGTATTTTGTTTAGGAGTTTTGCATCTATGCTCATCAGAGATATTGGGCTATAATTTTATTTTTCCAGTCTTTATGGTTCAGTCTAGGAAGGTTATATATTTCTAAGAATATGTCCATTTCTAGGTTATCACATTTGGTGGCATATACCCTTTCACAGTATTCTTGTAAAACCCTTTGTACTTCTGTGGTGTCTGTTGTAACTTTTTCTCTTTCATTTCTGATTTTGAGTCTTTTCTTTTTTTTTCTTAAGAAGTCTAGCTAGAGGTATTTCAATTTTATTTATATTTTCAAAGAACCAGTTCTTTGTTTCATCAAATTTTTCTAGTGTCTTTTTATTCTCTATTTCATTTATTTCCACTCTAATTTTTACTATTTCCTACCTTCTTCTGACTTTGGACTTCTTTTGTTCTTCTTTTTCTAGTTCTTTAAGGTGTAACATTAGATTGTTTATTTGAGACTTTTGTTTCTTGAGGTAGGCCTGTAATGCTATAAACTTCCCTCTTGGTTCTGCTTTTGCTGCATCCCAGAAATTTTGGTATGTCATATTTTCATTTCCACCATTTGTCTGTACGTATCTTTCGATCTATTCTTTTGTTTTTTCTTTGACACAATAGTTATTCACAATGGCATGTTGTTTAATCTACACATATTCATGGGTTTTCCAGCTTTCTTATTGTTAATTTCTAGTTTCATACCATAAAATATGCTTGGTATGATTGCAAAATTCTTAAATTTATTGAGACTAGTTTTGTGCCTCAATATATAGTCTATCCTTGAGGATATTCCACATGCACTTAAGAATGCATATTCTGTTGTTTTTGGATGAAAAGTTCTATAAATGTTGATTATGTCCATTTGGTCTAATGTCATTCAAGGCCAATATTTCCTTTTGGCTTTCTGTTTAGATGATCTACCCATTGCTGTCGATGGGGTGTTCAGGCGCCCTACTATATAACTGTATTTTTCTCAGTTCCTCCTTTTAGGTCTGTCAGTAATAGCTTTATATATTTTGATATTTCCAGGTTGGATGCACATATATTGATAAGTGTTATGTCTTCTTGATGAACTATCCCCTTTATCATTATAAAATTTCTATCTTTGTCTCGTTACCTTTTTTATCTTGAAATTTATTTTGTCTGATATAAGTACCTACAGCCACTTTTCTCTGGATGCCATTTGCTTGGAGTATCATTTTTCACCCATTTACTTTGAGCCTATGTTTGTCTTTACAGCTGAGATGGATCTCCTGAAGGCAAAATATATTCCTGTCTTTTTTTTTTTTTTAATCCATCCTGCTACTCTGTACCTTTTGATTGGTTAGTTCAGTCCATTTACATTTAGGGTGATTACTGATATATGAGAACTTACTACAGCCATTTTATCTTTTGTTTTCTTTGTATATCCATTGTTTCTTTTCCCTTGCATTTGAAATGTTTTATTTCTTGATTGTAGTGGTGGTTACAAGGAAATAGATACATCTGCCAAAACTATCAAATTATACACTTTAAGGGGATACATTTTATTGCATCAATTTGCCTCAATAAAGTTGACTTTTAAAAGGTAATATGACAGGGCCGGCCGAGTGGTGCGTTGGTTAAGAGTTGGCATGGGACGCCAGCTCTGAGCAGCAGGGCCCTGGTTCGGATCCCACATGAGGGCCAGTGATGCTGCGCCCTCTACAGCTAAG
>NW_017731889.1:852383-886792 GCF_001890085.2 Hipposideros armiger
TTTAAAAAAAATAAAATAATAAAATAAAAGGTAATATGACAGCCACAATCCATTATCATAATTCTATGTAATAAAATCAACAAAGTAAAAAAAAAAAAATCTACCTACATCCACTATCCTAACAAAGCTTTTTTATTTTCTGTGTTCCCTTCTTAGTCAATGCATATATATTTTGCACAGCTGTTAGCTATCATTTTGTATAAACAATTTTACATCCAACTTTTTATTTGTTATACACATTTTTCACATTATTTCATAGGCTATACAAAATGACAACACAATATTTCATCAAGTAGATATGCTACAATTTGGTTCGTTACTAATGCCTAGACATTAGGCTTGCTTCCCATTCTCTCCAATTATAAAAATTATTATAATGAGCATCAGGTATAAATATCCTTTCTTAATTTGAATATTGATTGGGATAAACTCCCAGAAACCATGGCTACTTTTTTTTTTCCTTTTTTTTTTCTTTTTCATTTTAGAAGTTGTATTAGAGTGCTATGGCTGCTGTAATAATGTACCTACCATAAACTGAGTGGCTTAAACCACAGATTTATTAACTCACAATTCTGGATGCTAGAGCTATGAGATCCAGGTGTCATCAGGGTTGGTTCCTTCTGAGGTTGTGAAGAAGAATCTGTTGCATGTCTCTCCCTGGCTTCTGGTGGTTCCCTGGATATCTCTGGCATTCCTTGGCTTGTAGAAGTATCACCCCAGTCTCTGCTTTCACTTTCACCTGATGTTGTCTCTGTGTGCATGTCTCTGTGCCCCAAGTTTCTTTTTTATAAATGATACCAGTCTTATCGGATTAGGGACCTAACCTACTGCAGCTGACTTCATTCGTAACTAATTCCATGTGCAATGATCCTATTTACAAATAAGGTCAACATTCTAAGTTAATGGGGTTTAGAACTTTAACATTTGAATTTGGGGAACACAATTCAACCCAAAACAGGAGTTATACTTGCTATTAAAAACTCAAAAAGTAGAAAAAATATAATGAAAAGGTGAAGGCCTTAATCAGTCTCTACCAAGCCTTTCCACAGAAGTAATCACTATTACCACCTAAACTTTTCTAATATTTGAATAACACCCTGGCCTCTCATAAACAGCATTTGGTGCTGCTGTACTACAGACTAAATCTAATATGGCAATTTTTATTTACTATAAATGGTAGAGAGGTAGTCTCTGAACATCTAAACATTTAAACTTTTTTCTCAGTTGAAGGATCTCTGCAGGGTACCTGGGGAATCTCAGAATGATAGAATCACAGATTCCAGTGCTAAAAAGCCTTAGAGATAGTAGGCTTAAGTTTATCTGGTGGTAATGTATTTTTTTAGGTCCAAAATGGTTTGCTATTTACCACCTGGCAAATTACTTCTCCAAATCTAAGTTCTTTCATCTATAAAACAGGGTAATATTACCTACATGCATGGATTTGTGAATATTTAGTGAGGTAATGAATTTCAGGAACATAGAAAGCACTCAATTAACAGTAACACTATCTATTTAAAACTTTTTAAATTTTACATATATTCTGATAAAAAAAAATCCACATAACAAAAAATTCACCATTGCAACCATTTTTAACTATACAGTTGAGTAGTGTTAAGTATATTTACATTGTTGTGTAATAGATGCCCAGAACTTTTTCTTCTTGCAAAACTGAAAATCTATGACTATTAAATCCCGTTTCCCCCTCTCCTTCGGCCCCTGATCTGCTTTCTGTTTCTATGAATTTGACTACCTTAGATACCTCATGTAAGTAGAACCATATAGTACTTTTTAACTTTTAAGATATGTAAATGAGGGTATGTAATTTATAAAAGATCTCATTAGTAGAGCCAGAACAGGTCTGGATTTTCTGATTCTTAAAACAGTAACTCATCCAAGATTATTTTTTAGTTCCAGTTGAACTATTAAAGCCTTCTGATAGTCAGAATTTTTACAAGTACTGCTTATGCCTACCATATAGTAAAGTTCTATTTAAATCATAAAGCTTTTAAAAGACCTGGAAACCAAGATTTATGGGTTTAAATATGCCGGATTCTTTTGCCATGCTTCTAATTTACATTAACTCCAGTGCTGTCAATATTAAACAGAACCAAAACTGATAGGAACAGTCAAACCAAGACAAAGTATAACAATCTCTAAGTCAAAAAGAGTAAGCCAGTTGTTTACCAGCTTATTGTGCCTGGATCCTGGGAGGAAAGTATGTCAGCCTCTTAAAGAAATGCACATGTGGTCTGGGCAGCAACTGAACTTCAAAACAGATGTAGAGATCATGCTGCCACATGTAGTGCAGACATCCACACAGCCCTAACGGGGGGCTATTCACTAAGAAATGCCCACCACTATAGACATTACTGTTTCAATTTACTTTTCCCAGGGATTTATCCCTAAAGGGCCCAAGGAGTACTACCCAGGCAATTTAGATTGAAATACAGTGTGCCTATATCTTATAAACATATATCTGTAAGGCACAGACCTAAAAATTCCCTTCAGTCCAGCCTGAGGTTGGGACACAATAGGAGAATTTCGGGGCGGGGGTGGAATAAGGAGAGGGCTGGGAGTTAGAGAAGGGGATCTGGTCAATGTACTATTAACTAAGCCAACTCAATTAAAGTTATAGCTTAATGGAAAAGCCAACATGATCATAAAACGAAAATAAAACAAAATAAACAGAAAACATAAAACAGGTCATCCGGAGAACATCACTAAACATCTCAAACATCCTGTTCCTAATTGGCAATAAATGTCTTGATCTGGCCTATTTGAGGAGTGGCAATTTACTAAAAAAAAAAAAAATCTGATACAATTTAGAGTTATAATAAACAGAACTCCAACTAAATGAAATGAAAAAAAAAGAAAAAGAAAAACCTAGCCAAGAACACAAATGGTATCTCATTTTGCCCCTTTAGAGGAAGCAAATTTTCATTCTGGGAAGTTTAATAATAAGTTCAGTGCATTCACATTTAATGACTCAGGAGACACTTACCACTCCCCTAAAACATGCACATATGAAAACATAAAAACATTCACAATTAGACTTCGTGTGTGGAGTGAACTGCTGATCATATCGAATGAACTTAAAATACCTTAAAATGAGAAGAGCAGTGATTTTCACTTTTTCCAGAGCCCTGCAAAATGCTTAATGCCGTATTTATACTGCAAAACTATGAAATGCTGAGAAAACTTTATCAGACTAAATAAAAACATAACATATTGTAAGGTAGATGCCATTTCATGAATTTACTTAAGCACGTATGGAATTGCGTAGCCTACTCCCAGACTCCACTGCCCTTAACACAGTATGGCAGACAGCTTTGGTGGTTTCTAAAGCCCTGGGGAAAATACATTTACAGAACTATAAAGTAATTTTCCATGCTTTCCCTTTCTCAGTTGCCTGTTCACAACCAGCCTATTCAGTAACAGACAGGAAGAGGAATGGAAGACGACTCAATTTGGATTGTATCCCCTGAGCTATGGTCCCAAAGACGTAAAGGAACACAAGGCAGGAAGGACGGAAGGAGAGAAGCCAGCACCTCTACATGCCACTGGCTGGAACATGGCACAGAAGAGGAATACGGACACCTGCTGGGATGATCTGATAGCCACCCCCTCGTGTACATTCTTACCTGGTTTATTTCAGAGACCCTGCCACCTCCTCCCCTTACATTTCTCAGTGAGTGGTACTACCATCCACCACGATGCCCAAGTCCAAAAACTGTTCTCTCTTAGAGGAAACAAAATTGCCCAGTCCTCATGTTTCCAGAGAAGACAGAATGTCAAACCCACTCCCCAGGAGGAAAAAGAAAAGAAATAGTTTTGATATCACTGAAGGATGCTGTGATGTCATAGCCACACCATTCTCAGCTTTCTCAAGGCCACACCCCCTTCCCTGGTGGCCACATCCCAATGTCTGAAGGACACTTCTGAAAGATAAAGGCCCAGCCCTCCTGTCCCAAAGCAGGAAAGACCTTGAGGGTCTCCCGTCTCTATGCCTGGAGGCACAGCAGAGGTTTCTGTTCAGACTGAGCTACAGCTAAACTCTCCCCTCTGCACAATCCTGCCTCCTTTTCTCCCCTCCACAGCTGTCACTCCCCAAAGTATTCCCTGCACGCTGATCTTCCCCTCAAAGTCAGATTTCCTGAGAGCCCAGCCTATGACATCATCTCCACCCCCACATTGTCTCCTCTCCATGAGAAGAACTGACCTACGTGGTTGATGTGGGAGAAGAAACTAAAAATGCCCAGCACCATACACACCTCTCCACTGGTTTTACGACTTGCCTTACCTACAGAAAAGAAGTGTCTGGTCTACTGTTGCAACATGCTTAGCTGCAGGCTCACTGCATGCCAGACAGGCCTATAGTGGTTCAGCTTAGCTATGTCTAGCTCATTTGCCTACCAAGCCACAGATGTAAGCTGCATTCTTGAATCTGTTTTAAGAGTTAAGGGATTGATGCTTTGATTTCCAACTGCCTATCTCCAATATCTCATATCTACTGGTTCTTAACTCAGGAGAAGACAGGGGTATTATTTATTAGTTCCCTAAAATCTCAACATTATCTTTAACTGCTCCTCTCTCCTTTCCCTAACAACTAAACAGTACCAAGTCCTGCCCTCGTGTATTCTCAAATGTATTTTCAACACCAAAGCCACTATCTTGTTCATATTTATATAATACCAAGTGCCGTCCCCACTTTGCAACCACCATTTAAACTCCTCCAATTAAAATCCTTGCCTTCCAGGTTAAGTATATTTTTAGTATGGGCCATTTGGCCCATATCAGGATCTCACCCTTTCTAACTCTCAAGCACAGCTAGTATATGTCATTATCAGGAAGACCTTTCCTAGCTTTTACTTTACTTTCCTACATTTACCTCAAATCACTTTCAGTTCTCCAAGTACCATGCACACCCTACGCCTCTGCTTACCTGGAAACTTGTACCTTATGATGCAAAGTTCAGCTGTCATCTTCTGACAACCTTTCTGAACACGCCTGCAAAGTCCCCAGTCTCCTCCCAACAAAGCTTCTCCCCTTTCTCTTTGGGCCACCACAGTACCTTCTGTATGCTGTTCCTCTCCTTTGCTTATTCGGCTGTAATACAATTTCTTGATCCTTGAAGGCAAGATCTTTATATCCCCCAAGATCTGCATGTACACAGAAGACAGTCAGGATATATTTAAGGAATAAGTGAATAAAGGAAGGATGAAGAAAAACTAGAGAGCAAGGCAGAATGCAGGGAGGCATGCTAATTATGACAAATACCCCTCCCCCAATGCCACAATTAAAATACTTTCAGTAGCTCCTTCAATTGCCCTAATTTATGAACAAGCTCACAAGCTGGCATTCATGGCCAAAATTTCTCCCAAACTTTCTAATCTTAATTTCTAATTTTCTCCATAAGTACCTTATTCTTCAGCTTAACTGGACTACTCATTTTTCCTTGACCATGCCCAACTTTCTGTCTGCTCATTCTCTTCTTTCCAAATGGAAACACCACTACCACCACCACCAGGTTTCACCATCTAAAATCATATTTATTTATTCATTTAGCAAATAATCACTGAATGCTTACTATGTGCCAGGCACTGTTCTAACAAAGGCACTGTTAAAACAGTCTCTGTTCTCATGGAACTTGTAACCTAGTTGGGCGGTAATGAGGAGACAGAAAAAATAATCAGTATGTCTGGGGGTCATCAGCACTAAGAAGAAAGGTAAGGACAGTACACACATGAGACAGGATGATGAGGAAGGCCTCTCAGATAAGGTCACATTTGAGCAGTGCCCAAAAAAGCTACCAAAAATAGCCCCGGGGCACTGGAGAAGAGCTGTGGAAACAGTTGCATAAATTCGAGGGAAGAGGTTGCTAGGAACAGAAAGGAGGTCAGTGAGGCTGGAGTAAAGTGAGAAAATGGGAGGGAAGATCAGGAAGGTCACATGGGGCCAGGTTGTGGAGGGCCTCCTAAGCCGAGTACAAACTCTGCATTTCACTCTGAATGACGCAGGAAACCACTGGAAGGTTTTGAGCAGAGGCACCTTTTAAAAGGTCATTTGGACTAAGACCATAGGAGAGCAAGGGTGCAAGCAGAAAGACAAATGAGTTACACTGCAGTGGTCTGCATGAGAGTGATTGATGGTGGCTTGAATGGAGATAGAAGCAGTGAAATCGGTGAAAAGTGGTCAGATCTTGGATATATTTCATAGATAGAACCGACAGATTTGTTGACAGACTGGATGTACAATATAAGAGAAAAAGATGTAGTCATGGATGATTTCCAGGGATGAGTCCATGGATGATTCTTTTCTGATTCAGAATTAGAAAGAATGAAGATTGCTTTTAACTGAGTTAGGGAAGCCGTAAGAAGAAAAAGTTCCAGTGAAAAGACAGAAACTCATTTTGGACATAAAGTTTAGTTTATGCTCATGAACATCCAAATGAAATTATCAGACAGTCAGTTAGGAGTCTGGAGCTCAGGGGAGAGGTCTGACCTAAAAATATAAGCTTAGGACTTGTTGGCATGTACATACATACATACATACATACATACATACATACATCACTCACACACACACACATACACACCCCACACTCCCGACCCCAATTTATACCTCTCTCACAGCTCTTTCCCTATTTGATTTTGTAACAGATTCATCACAAAATAAAACATAAAAGTCTGAGTAATCAGCGTTTTAGGAAAAAGAGAATGAACAAAATTGTGAATGACTGAAATATAATTAATTTTATCCATTCTGTTTTGTCTTGCTATGAGCTACAAATACAATTCTGAACAAAACAGACAAGGCCCATTTCTGCAGAATTTAATTTGTGGAAAGCTGAAAAACACTGCTTAAATAATTGCTTCCTTAATTATATTAGGAAAAACAATTTTTTAAAGTATTCAATTCAGAAATCAATGCAGGTATGTATGTATGTATGTATTTACTGTAGTAGTAGTAGTAGTAGTAGTAGTAGTAGTAGTAGTAGTAGTAGTAGTAGTTTCAGGTGTACAAAACAATGCGATAGTTATCCTTTTCACCCCTCACAGTGACAACTACCCCCGATATCATACATATCTATTACAATTCCATTAATTCCACTCCCACACTACACTCCACATCCCACGACTATATATGTATTAAATTATAATTGAAATATAATATTATTCAACAGCAGCTTCGGTGGTCAGGTCTCAACACCATCCATGAATTGGTCTGAATTGATCTCCCTAACAAGACATGAGACCATCTGGCCCCCTAAAA
The DNA here is from genome assembly GCF_001890085.2 of Hipposideros armiger. NCBI lineage: Eukaryota > Metazoa > Chordata > Mammalia > Chiroptera > Hipposideridae > Hipposideros > Hipposideros armiger. The sequence goes on from NW_017731889.1 coordinate 859,656, forward strand.
AATATTTACAACATTATTGATTATATTCCCCAAACTGTCTTTTCTATCCCTGAGGCAATATTGTAATTACCAATTTATACTGTCTCATCCCTTCCCCTTCTCCTTCATCCCCACCTCCTCCCATCTGGCAATCATCAGTTTTTCCTCTGTGTCTCTGAGACTATTTCTGTTTACATTTCTCATTTATTCAGTTTTTTAGAGTCCACATATAAGTGAGATCATATGGTATTTGTCTTTCTCTGACTGACTTATTTCATTTAGCATAATGTTCTCTAGGTCCATCTACATCATTGCAAATGGTACGACTTCCTTCTTTTTCATAGCTGAGTAATGCTCCATTGTGTAAATGTACCACAGTTTCTTTCTTTTTCTTTCTTTTTTTTTTAGCTGAGCCATCCTGCTGCCTGTTGGCAGCTTAGTGGCTGCTCAGCTCGGGCTGGGACTCGAACTGCTGTTGCTCAGAGCTCAAACTCTTGAGCGAGCTCTTAACCAACTGAGCCACTCAGCCGGCCCCACAGTTTCTTAATCCAGTCATCTACCAATGGTCATTTCGATTATTTCCAAGTGTTGGCTATTGTAAACAGCACTGCAATGAATATAGGGGTGCATATATTTTTTCAAATTAGTGTCTTGGGCTTCTCTGGATAAATACCTAAGAGTGGAATTGCTGGGTCATAAGGTAGTTCCATTTCCAGTTTTTAGAGATACCGCCATACTGATTTCCATAGTGGCTGCACCAGTCTGCAGTCCCACCAACAGTGCACCAGGGTTCCCTTTCCCCACAACCTCTCCAGCACTTGTTTGTTGATTTATTGATGATAGCCATTCTGACAGGGGTAAGGTGGTATCTCATTGTGGTTTTTATCTGCATTACCCTAATGATTAGTGAGGTTGAACATTTTTTCATATGCCTGTTGGCCATCTGTACGTCCTCTTTAGAGAAATGTCTCTTCATAACCTCTGCCCATTTTTTAATTGGGTTGTTTTTTTGGTGTTGAGTTGCTTCAGTGTTTCATAAATTTTGGGTATTAACCCCTTATCAGATATATCATTGACAAATACCTTCTCCCATTCAGTAAGCTTCCTTCTTGTTTTATTGATGGTTTCTTTTGTTGTGAAAAAACTTATAAGTTTGATGTACTCCCATATGTTCATTTTTTCTTTTACTTCTCTTGCCCACAGGGATGTATCAGTAAAAATATTGCTCAGGGTAATGTCTGCAAATTTACTCCCTATATTTTCTTCTAAGGGTTTTATGGTTTCAGGTCTTACGTTTAAGTCTTTAATCCATTTTGAATTTGTTCTAGTATTTGGCCTAAGGAGGTGGTCCAGTTTCATTTTTTTGCATGTGTCAGTCAAATTCTCCCAGCACCATTTATTAAACAGACTATCTTTACCCCAATGTAAATTCTTCCTTCCATTGTCATAGACTAACTGTCTGTATATACTTGGATTTATTTCTGGGCTCTCTAATCTGTTACATTGATCTATGTGCCAGTTTTTCTGCCAGTACCATACTGTTTTGATTACTGTAGCTTGTAATATGTTTTGATGTCTGGTAGCATGATACCCCCAACTTTGTTCTTATTTCTCAGGATTGCCATGGCTATTCGGGGTCTTTTATGGTTCCATATAAATTTTAGGATTATATTTTCTATTTCTGTGAAAAATGCCCTTGGTAGTTTGATAGAAATTGCATTGAATCTATATATTGCTGTAGGCAGTATGGACATTTTAACTATATTCATTCTTCCTATCCATGAGCATGGGAGGTTTTTCCATTTGTTTGTATCTTCTTTTATTTCTTTCTTCTGTGTTTTATAATTTTCTGAGTATCTGAGTACAGGTCTTTTACTTCTTTGGTTAAATTTATTCCTAAGTATTTTATAGTTCTTGAAGCAACTGTAAATGGGACTGCTTGCTTGCTTTCTTTCTTTCTTTTTTTTTTTTATCTGAGCCATCCTGCCACCAGTTGGTAGCTCAGCAGCAGCTCAGCTTGGGCTGGGACTTGAACCGATGTTGCTCAGAGCTTGCACTCTTGAGCAAGCTCTTAACAAACTGAGCCACTCAGCCAGCCCAGGGCTGTTTTCTTAATTTCACCTCCCGATAGTTTATCATTGGTATATACAAATGCAACTGATTTCTGAATATTAATTTTGTATCCTGCTACCTTACTCAATTTGTCTATCAGTTCCATCAGTTTTTTGATGGAATCTTTGGGGTTTTCTACATATAGTATTATGTCTTCTGCATATAATGACAATTTTACTTCCTCCTTACCGATTTGGATGCCTTTTATTTCTTTTTCTTGTCTGACTGCTGTGGCTTGAACCTCCAGAACTATGTTGAATAAAAGTGGAGAAAGTGGACAGCCTTGTCTTGTTCCTGATCTTAAAGGGAGTGGTTTTAGCTGTTCCCCATTGAGTATGATGTTAGCTGTGGGTTTATCATATATGGCCTTTATTATGTTGAGATATGATCTCTATTCCCACTTTCCTAAGAGTTTTTATCATAAATGGCTGCTGTATTTTGTCAAATGCTTTTTCTGCATCTATTGATATGACCATATGATTTTTATTTTTCATTTTGTTGATACGGTGTATCACAGTAATTGATTTGCGGACATTGAACCAACCTTGCGTACTAGGAATGAAACCCACTTGATCATGGTGTATGATCTTAATATTTTGCTGAATTCTGTTTGCTAAGATTTTGTTGAGGATTTTTGCATCTATGTTCATCAGGGATATCGGCCTGTAGTTTTCCTTTTTTGTACTGTCTTTGTCTGTTTTTGGAATCAGGGTGATGATCGTGGCTTCATATAAAGAGTTTGGGAGACTTCCCTCCTTCTGGATGTTTTGGAATAGTTTGAGAAGAATAGTTGATAATTCTTTTTTGAATGTTTGGTAAAATTCACTTGTGAAGCCATCTGGTCCGGGGCTTTTGTTTGTTGGGAGCTTGTTGATTACTGATTGAATTTCCTTGGTAGTAATCAGTCTATTCAGATTTTCTGTTTCTTCTTGAGTGATCTTTGGAAGGTTGTATGCTTCTAGAAAATAATCCATCGCTTCCAGAGTGTCAAATTTGTTGGCATATAGTTGCTCATTGTAATTTCTTAAAATTTTTTGTATTTCTGTGGTGTCTGTTGTCACTTCACCTCTTTCATTCCTGATTTTACTAATTTGAGTCCTCTTTTTTTATTTTGATGAGTCTGGCTAGATTTGTCAATTTTGTTTATCTTCTCAAAAAAACAGGTCTTGGTTTCGTTGCTCTTTCGTATTGTTTTTCTGATCTCTATTTCATTTATTTCTGCTCTGGTCTTTATTATCTCCTTCCTTGTACTCCCTTTGGCTTATTTTGTTGTTTTTCTTCTAGCTCCCTGAGATGTAAGGATAACTTGTTGATTTGAAATTTTTCTTGCTTCTTTAGGTAGGCCTGCACTGCTATGAACTTCCCTCTTAGGACTGCTCTCACTGTGTCCCGGAGATTTTGAGTTGTGGTGTTTTCATTTTCACTTGTCTCAAGGTATCTTTTGATTTGCTCCTGGATCTCAATTTTGACCCACTTGCTATTTAGTAGCGTGTTATTCAGCCTCCAGGCATTTGTGAGCTTTCTGGATTTCTTCTTGTAATTGATTTCCAGTTTCATCGCATTGTGGTCGGAGAAGACGCTTGATATGATTTCAATCTTCTTAAATTTATTGAGACTTGTTTTGTGGCCTAACATGTGGTCTATCTTGGAAAATGTTCCATGTGCACTTCAGAAGAACGTATATTCTGTAGCTTTGGGGTGAAATGCTCTGAAAATATCAGTTAATCAGCTAGTCTAAAGTGTCATTTAAGATCGCTGTTCCCACATTGATTTTCTGTCTGGAGGATCTGTCCACTGGTGACAGTGGGGTGTTGAAGTCCCTTACTATGACAGTGTTACTGTTGATCTCTGTCTTTATGTCTGTCAATATTTGTTTTATATATTTAGGGGCTTCTATGTTAGGTGCATAGATGTTTACTAGGGTAATGTCCTCTTGTTGAATCGATTCCTTTATTATTACGAGGTGCCTTTCTTTGTCCTTTATTATATTCTTCAATTTAAAGTCCATTTCATCTGATATAAGTATCGCTACTCCAGCTTTTTTCTCAGTTCCATTTGCATGAAATATTTCACTCCATCCCTTTACTTTCAGCCTGTATGTGTCTTTTGATCTGAGTTGAGTCTCTTGTATACAGCATACGCAAGGGTCTTGCTTTCTTATCCATTCGGCCACCCTATGGCTTTTGATTGGAGTATTTAATGCATTTACATTTAATGTGATTATTGATAGGTGCATTTTTTTTTTATTGCCATTTTGTTATTTGTGTTCCTGGTCTTCGTTAGTTAGGTTGTTTTTCTCTTTCCTCTGCTTAAAGCAGCCCTTTAACTTTCCTGCAATGCGGGCTTGGTGGTAATGAATTTCTTAAGCTTATTCTTTTCTGGGAAGCTCTTTATCTCTCCTTCAATTTTAAATGATAACCTTGCTTGATAAACCAATCTAAATTGCAGGCCTCTGTTTTTCATCACTTTGAAGACCTCCTGCCACTCCCTTCTGGCCTGCAGAGTTTCTGTAGAAAAGTCAGCTGATAATCTTATGGGGGTGCTCTTGTATGTAACTTGCTGCCTGTCCCTTGCTGCTTTTAGGATTCTGTCTTTGTCTTTAACCCTTCCCATTTACACTATAATGTGTCTTGGTGTGGGCCTGTTTGGGATCATCTTGGTTGGAACTCTCTGCACTTCCTGGGCTTGTATGTCAATTTTCTTTGCCAGTTTAGGGAAGTTTTCAGACATTATTACTTCAAATATGTTCTCGATCCCTTGCTCCCTCTCTTCTCCTTCTGGTATTCCTATGATGCGCATGTTGTTGAGTTTGATGTTGTCGCCTAGCTCTCTTAAACTATTTTCAATATTTTTTTATTCATTTTTCTTTTTGTTGTTCTGCTTGGATGACCTCTGCTATCTTGCCTTCTAAGTCACTGATTTGGTCCTCTGCTTCATCCAATCTACTAGTAATTCCATCGAGTTTGTTATTTAATTCAGTAACTGAATTTTTTATTTCTAGCTGGTTGTTTTTCATCATTTCTCTATCCTTCTTTTCATTCTCATTAATTCTCTTGAGCATTCTAATAGTCAGTGTTCTGAATTCTGTCTCCAATAGGTTGTTTACCTCTATTTCCTCTAATTTAGGAGGTTTCTTCTGTTCTTTTATTTGGGATGTGTTTCTTTGTTTCCCCATCCTGGCTTACTCTTTGTGTTTACTTCGATGAAATAGGTAGATCCCCTAGGTCTCTCAGTCTTTTCTGGGTAGACTTATGTGGTATATGTCCTTTATATTTGAATGGCTCAGACTCCCTTTTCTCCCGTGTGTGTGTGTACAAGAGATATTCCTTGTCTTATGTGCCTTCTCCTGTCGAGGTCTAGTTTTTATTGTTTTCGGCTTGTCAGTAGGTGGGCTTGACTCCCAAGCTGACTAGCCGTGAGGATTAGCTGTGTCCAAAGTTTATAAGCTGTTGTGTGAGGGTTGACCCCTCTGATGGGGCTTGGCCCCTATGGGGCTCTTGTGCCTGTAGCAATTTCCCTTTGGGTGTGAATTTTGTAGGTAAGACCCTGTAATGCTCTGGTTTTACCTAAAGTTGGTCTTTGGCTGGGCCCCGCTGCAGAGCATGTTTAGGGTAAAACAGATCAACAAGCACAACCACAACAGCCACTAAAGGTAACCAGATACTCTCTGATGTACAAAACAACCATCACCCTACACTCAACATGTACAGAAATATCAATCATACACAAGGAGAAAACAAACCAACAGAAACGAGAAAAAAAACAACAAATAGCAGAACAAAATTAAATATAATAAACTAAAAAATAGAATGAACGTGGGAAACAAAACAGCAACCCTTAAAACAACAACAGTAGCAAAAAAAAAACTTGCAGAAAAAACGGAAAGAAGGAGTCAAGTCAAGCTGTGACAAGGAAGCAGGAAAGAAGAGAGAGAGAGGTTAGAAGAGAAGAGAGAAAAAAGAAGAAAAAATATATGCATGTGTGTATATATATATCTATATCTATATGTCTACTCCCTCATATGTATGGACATATATATCCACATATATATGCACCTGTATATATGCCTATATAAAAAGTAAAAATACTAATGAAATAGAAGAATCCAAAAACAACCAACACAAGCAATCAAAGAAAAACCCCCCAAAAAACATCCAAGAGAACCCAATTAACAATAACAATATAACACACCAAAAGAAAACAAACAATAAAAAAAAAGGAGAAAAAAACAAGAAATAACCAGTGCCAATCTTGGCTAAAGTCCGCCAAGCTCTGCCTCTGCTATACACACTCCTGTGTGTCTCGTGGGGGCAGAGCCAGCCGCCTGGCACCTAGAGTGAGCCTGGTAATGCAGGTCTATTTTAGATGAGGTGTGATTAATAGTTTTTTTTTTACAAAGTCAGTGTTATTTCTGCTCCCACCTGTCCAGAGGCACTCTGATTTCTGCGTAGCCAGAGGACTGGATGTGCATCTTCCGGTGCTCTTTCCACTGGGGGCTGTTGGGGGGTTAGGGGGTGGAGATTTCAGAACTGCTGGTAGGCCTTCCTGTGTATCAGCAGCCAAAGCTGTTCTGCAAGCTGTGTGTTTAGTAGCCCACTCCCGCAGCCTCTTCTCATGTAAATTTCTCAACCCCCAGGGAGTCGAAGCACCTTTGTTCTGACTTACTCCTCTCTTCAGGGGTCAGACTCAGGCTCTGGCAGGGAGGGGGCCAAGGTTTCTGAGGGACAGTGGGGGTGTGCACTTATCTCTGCAGTTTATTTATTTTTCCTGTCTGAGTGAAAAGGGGAAAAAAGAGAAAAAAAAAAGGAAAAAGAAAAAATACCCCTCTGATGCTCCCGCACAGCCCCTGCTGCTCTCCAGGAGCACCCCCTGGCAAGGCAGCTCGTGTCTCCACAGCTGTGGGGTGTGGGCTGCGTCTCCACGCTTCTCGCTTCCCTCTTCTCCTGCTCGCTGGTTTGAGATTTCTGTCTCAGAAACTGCGTGCCCTGGGGCTCCTGTCGCACTCCCTGCGGGGATGGTCAGCCCAAAGGCTGAGCCCGCCCAGATGCTGCAAAACACTCTGCCTTGTCCTGGATTCCCACAGTTCTGCAGCCGCGGGCACAGACAGACTGAGCCTCCGCTAACGCCCTCCTCTCTCTGTTCTGCCTGGTGCCCGGCCTGAGGATTCTGCCTTGGCGGGGGCTGGAGGTGCAGAGAGCGAGCCCCGGGAACTCTCCGATCTGCTCTCTGAGACCCCGAGTCTCAGCAGCCGCGGGTGCGGTGTGTGCCTCCACCCGCCTCGCCTCCCTCTTCCCCCACTCGCCCTGTCTGCCCACCTGTCTGTCCACCTTTAAGTACTCTGACGTGGGGGTCCCTTCGCTGCTCAGCGTGCTCGGTAGAGGTTTGTTTGCTGCACTCCAGCTGTTCAAATTGCTGTGCTTTCCAGGGGAGAACTCAGGGAGCCCTCCTCACTGCAGCCATTTTTCAGAATCCTAACCTCAGCCCTTTTGTTCTATTCAGGCTTTCAACTAATTGGATGAGGCCCACACACATTAGCAAGTCTACCAGTTTGAATGTTAATCACATCCCAGAACACTCTCACAGAAACACCCAGGATAATGCTTGACCAAATGGCTGGAAGCCCATAGACCAGTCAAGTTGAAACATAAAATTAACCATCATAGATAGACAACGAGACCCACGGAGAGCTTTAGGATCATATCTGCACATATAAAAACACCTGATTTTTGATGAAGGTAGTAACACATACATAGAGGACAGTGAGGAAAGGATTTTTCAGTAACTTTGTTGGGACATTGGGGAATCCATGTGGAAGCAAGATGAAAATGGACTTAGACCATACAATAAAATAGTTATAGGTGGACCACAGATCTAAATGGGAAAGGCAAACCAATATATTTTTAGAGGATAATATGGAAGATCTTATTGGAGTAGGGAAAATTTTCCAAATAAGATACAAAGTTATTAACCACAAACAGCAAGACTGATAAATCTGAGTACAATAAAATTAAACATATCTTCTGTAAAAGAATATAAGAAATTTAACATAAAAACATAAACCACAGAGCAGAATACAAAGTTACAATACATATAATAAAAAAGGTGCCCATATTCAACACATATAAAGAATTTCTACAAATCAATAATTAAAAAACAAACAGAGCTCATTCCATCAACTAATTCAAATCTCTCCTAAAAAGTCACCTCCTTGGAGAATATTTCTAACTATCCTTTCTAATAGTGAACTTTCATCATCTCTTACCCTTATCTATCTTTATCTTTCTCTCTAGCACTAAGCAATGACTTGTTATACATTTTGGCATACATGACTTTTTTAAATTATTGAGGCATAATTGATATATAACAGTTTCAGATACATAACATGATTTTATATTTGTATATATTGCAAGATGATTACCAAAATAAGTCTAATATTCATCACCAGAGTTAAAAACATTTTTTTCTTATGAAAAGGACTTTTAAGATCTACTCTCTTAGCAACTTTCAAATATGTAATATAGTTTTATTATCTATAGTCAGCATGCTGTAAGTTACAACCCCATGACTTATTTCTTTTATAACTTGAAATTTGTACCCTTTGACCCCATTCACCCATTTCCCCCATTCCCCACCCCCACCTCTGGCAACTGTCAATCTGTTCTCTGTATCTATGAGCTTGTTTTGTTTTTAGTCCACACATAAATGAGATCATATGACTTATTTCATTTAGCATAATGCCCTCTAGGGTCCATCCATTTTGTTGCAAATGGAAAGATTTCATTATTTTTTATGGCTGAATAATATTCACTGCATATATCTCACATTTTCTTTATCCATCATCAACCACTGATGGACCCCTAGGTGGCTCCCATATCTTGGCTGCTGTAAATAATACATCTGTACCCTCAAACTCTTTCATAGTGCCTGGCAAACAGTAGATGCTCAAAAGTCTCTATTGAATAGATTCACCAGGAAAACTAAGTTTTTCAAAAACCACATTTTCAAAAAGATATGAAACAGTCCTATGACTTCAACCAGTCTCTAAACTGTAAGACTAGTCATTAACGTATTTCCAACATAACGTATTAACATAAGCTAACACATGGTAAACATCAAACAGAATTTTTATTTCATCTCTGTTCTAAAAGTACAACTCATACCACTCAGTCCAATATTTTCAAGTTTGATAAATAATCTGAATTTTTACTGAATTTTAGAATTTACAGAAGAAATTCTTGGCGTTTCATTCAGGCTGTTTCTAGGATGCTCTAGGAACACAGAGTAACCCAAGATTTGATTACCACAATTAGAACAGCATAGCACATACCAGGCACTAAATAAATGCTCGCTGAATAAAACCAACGAATATTAAAATATGCCTTGTTATATAATGTTCAGAAGGATATTGGATGACAAGTTACACATCCTTAATGTGTAGTGTCACTCTAAAAGTTACATGGAGAAAGGACCACTTCTAAGATAAAAAATACACCTAAGACATGTAAAATTGATTTATATACCAACAACTATCTTCTGTCTTGCTACATTTATGGTCAATATTATTTACATAATTATATAGGTACTGAATCGTGATAGGTATATGTAATTAGCTTTAAATTGCTAATACTTAAATAATTAATGTTATTCTAGACATATTTTTTATCAGTTAATATTACAGACTTGCCTGGTACAATGAGGAGGGAAATTGTTGTCGCAGTCTCCTGTCTTCAACCCCTTTTACTAGCGCTTTCTTCTCACGAGTCCTGTTCAGGACTTTGACAATTTCAATCACTCAATTTTATGATCTAGTCTGGCTACTACCTCCTCTCTCCCTCCTTCACCCTGCCAAATTTCTTAAAAGAGTAACCCAAGTTTATCCTCTCCACATCCTCATCTCCCCATCATTCCTGAATCTGTAGTAATCTGACTACTTCCCTCAATCTCCCATTAACCCATTCTCACCAAGGCCATTCCTCCGAGTGGCTGAATCCAGTTAGTGCTTTTCAATCCTTAACTTGCTTTATGCTTGACAGCTGCACTGTCCCATACAGTGGCCACTCATCATATCAAATATATTGAGTATAATAAAGAAAGTGAATTTTTAATTTTTAAATTTTAATTAAATTTAAAAACTGAAACTCAGTTCAGTTATAGGTTTCTTTGGTATAATTTGAGTGTGTTAACTGATTTTTTCAACTATAAATTTTATGAAATCTAAATACAGATAAAAAATTTCCAATGAAAATTCAGTATCTGAATTAAGATATAACATGAAGATGCAAGCATAAGTGAAACATACACACTGGATTTCAATGACTTAGTAAGAAAATAGATTATAAAATAATCTCATTATAGTTTTATGTTGAAATGATTGTATTTTTGGATATACTGGATTAAATAAAATCTTATTAAAATTAATTTCACTTATTTCTTTTTATGTTTCTTAAAGCAGCTACAGGAGGGCTGGCCGAGTGGTTCAGTTGGTTGACAGTTAGCTTAAGAGCATGAGCTCTCAGCAACAGGGACACCTGTTAGATTCCTACATGGGCCAGTGAACTGCGCCAGAGCTGAGCTGCCGCTGAGCTGCCAACAGGTGGCAGGATGGCTCAGCTGGTGAGAGCACGTGCCCCTAACAAGGTTGCCTGTTCAATGGTGGGCTACGCCCGCACGCAACTAAGACTGAACTTGCTCAGCACCTTGAGCTGAGCTGCCACCTGGATGGCTCAGGGAATAGAGCGTGCACACTCTTAACAACAAGGCTGCTGATTCGACTCCCTCACGGATGGTGGCTACGCCCACCTGCAACTAAGATTGTAACACAGCACTTTGAGCTTAGAGGCCACGTGCTGCCAACGGGCAGCCAGATGGCAAGTGGCGCCCTCCACAATTAAGACTGAAGAACAACAACTTGGCTGGTCCCCCTCCCCAATTCCCCAATTTAAAAAAAAAAAAAAAGCTACAGGAAATTTTTAAATTATCTATGCATTATTTTATTTCTATTGGACAGCACTGCACTATAGCATTAGATATGAATAACCACTCATACATACCTCCTTCGACTACTCCCCATTTTTAGTGTACAGTGTAGCTTATTCTTCCATTCACTCCTTAAAAACCAGTGTCTCCTAGGTTGTCCCAAGGCCCTTTCCCCTCCCCACACTAGGCACTCTCCCTGGTTGATCTCACCCTCACCCAAGGCTTCCACTATTCAATCCCTTACACTGATGGCTGTCAATCCTCCTTTTGCATACCAGCTGGCTCTCCTGAGAATGGTATGTTCAACTCCACAGACATCTGAGTACATCTGCACTTAATATGCCATGACGTCTTTTGGATATTTACTTTATTAATATCACAAATACAGCCCCCCTTTTCCATTTCATTCAGGTCCTCATGATTTCTCACCTTTATCATTACAATAGCTTCCAAAGTACTAGTATTCCTTGCCCCCTTCCAAATCAACTTCCTTTTACTGTTCAGTTTCTAAAGCACACACTTGGCCATGTGATTTCTCTGTTTAAAATACTTCTTATAACAATACATAGCACTTGGTGCTTACCTGTGTCCCCGGCTTTATGCTTCATAACCAACTGAATAACACCTGAGCTCAGATATATCTAAGCACTGGAGTTCCCTGAATGCAACATGTGCTTTCTCACCACCATGCTTTGCACATGCTCTTTCTGCTGCTGGGAATATTGCTCCTAAAACTCTATCCCTGCTCCGAGTCATCCTTCAAAACTCAGCTAATATATGACCTCCCCCAGTAAATGTCTCCAAACCCCCAAATATGAGCAAATGTCCCTCCACCGTGTTACCATCATGCCTATATACAGCCCTACTAATCACCCAATCACACTGCCACTGGATGATCTGGTTACCAGTCTGTGAATTCCCTGAAGGTAGCAATTAAGTGTTTTTACTTTATCTCCCTGTGCTATATACTCACTAAGTACCTACTGGTAAATAGATACTATATTAAATAAGGGAAACCCACAGAATAAAATGCAAGGCTAGACATTTTTAAATGAGCTAATAATTATGATAAAAATAAAGAAAGTTAACCCCAATCACCCTAAAAACGTGTTAGTTAGATGGCCTATGTCAGGACTTATTGAGGTAGGCAATATAAAAATATATCCTAAATAATCATTAAAATGTCAAATAATCAACAGAAGCAACAATTTAAAACATTAAAGACTAAATATGTTATTGTAGTCCTATAAACTTGTTTTTCATACCTTTTCAACTCTAATTCTACTTATCAGTTTTTCTTCAGCTCTTTAAATTAATTTCCCTTCCAATTAAATTTTGCATTCTTTCCTTCCCTCACCAAATTCTTTTCACCTCTACCATCCCTTCTATTCTTCTTTCAATCTAACAGAAAATTACAAATATTGTCTTGGTCATGTCCGCTGGTCATTTTGTATAAAACAAAGAAATGGTAAAAAAGCAGTGAATGAAATGCTATCACCAGTCAGGTTGATAGACAAAACCACATGCCTTAATCTGGGTGGGAGATTTCATAACTCTAAGCAGCTAATCTGAACCATCCGCATGCTAAGTGGAGTCTGACAGGCATCAGTGAGTCCTGGGGGCTGTTGCAGCAGGAGAGCGGGAGGTAAGAGGAAAAAACAGCCAGCTCACTAGTGGTGAGGGCAGCCGCAGCCCAGCCCTACAAGATTCTCCAACTTGCGCCTGCCCTTCAGGAAGCAGAAACAGACAAGGGGATGCAGGGAGCTGTCGGCTATCTGGGTTACCTAGCTGGGTAACTGACACGACGGTGTGAGCAGCAGTAGCCAACGAGCACCAGGTGCTAGGCTGAGCACACTGGCCCAGGTACCAACTCAAGGACGTGAAATAAAGACCGCTGCTCCCAGGGAACTTCTGAATTTTAGTTTTACTACAGAATAGATTCTGAGACAGGCAGAGAAGTACCTGGGGAAGAATTACATAATTACAGTATTTAAACTTAGGTTGGTAGGGAGAAACAATTTCTTTGAAAGACAGCAGCAATTGCTAGAAAGAAATGGAGTACATTCTTTTAATTACATGAAAGTAACTTTTCAAAATCACTCACTATTAGGTCTTGTAGGTATGGGAAAGTTCACCCTAAAGACTAATGTCTTATAGAATTCACAAACAAAAATGAAATCTCTTGAATAACTTTACACTCAGCCAGATAATGTAACAGTGTTTGAAAAAGTTTCTAAAACATCATAGTGCTGGACTGTCAAAGCAGCACCTTTAAACAATCAATTTAATTCAAAGCAGTGCAGAGCAAGATTTACTCTCTTACCCGTGTCCAGGAGTTAAGTTTCGATTCCCCAGAATTCTGTGGTTCTTTGTTAATCAGACAACATAAGCACCATATTAAAATTTTCTGGCTTTCATCTGCAAAAAGAAAAAATTAAAATGAGCAGGTTCGATCAAATGAAAAAGGAAAGATAACCAGTATAAAAAAACTTAAAACACTGTATTTATAGAAAATATATTTATTATATTTTAGGAAAATCTCAAACTACTAAGTTCATAGAACAGTATCCAGGAACACGTGTGAAACTTAACTTTGTGGGGTTATTTTTTCTTCTTGTGGGTTTGGGATCACTTATACTTAGCCCTTGTGTGGCCAATTCCCTTTCTGTTACAGCAGCAATTTTTAAAGCCAAAAGAGGATGGAAAGAACTAAAAGAACTGGGACTTTCTCAAGATCAGTTCTTTATTTCACATTTCAAACCAATAGTAATTTCAACCTCTTTAAGGCAACATAACTGTTATAGGCAGAAGTCAGTATTTATGACTAAATCTTTTAATTTTCTAATTTGACAAAACACCCTCGCTTGTTACAAACAAAAGGATTGTTTGGTACCAAATGGTTTAGATAAAATAGAAGCCTCTTAACATGCTCCTAATACTTTACTCTCAAATTTAAAACTTTATCAAATATGTGATTTGGAAACTATGAAATCTTATATTTGGTGGGAATATCTATTTAGTGAGCCATTTTCTTTTTCCTCTTTTGGAAACTGAGTCCACTTCAGCTGGAAATTTTAGAGCAGGATTGAAAAGCAAAAATGGGCCTAAAAACTGAAGATGTTATTACTTGAATTAGAGCCAAGCAACTACAGTTTTATCACAAGGCCATGGAGGTGAGGCTGAGGAAACCCAGCACCTGGAATCAATCTCTGTATAATCACCTGATGCCCTTCTGGGGGCAGAAAAATAAATTGTCCTTCTATCATTCTAATTTCTTCTGGGTGGACTAATAATAAAATTAACATGAGACAGATTAACAGGAGAAAAATGACCAAATTTATTATGTATGTACATATGGGGGTTCCATAAGAATATGGGATCAGGGCAGAAGCAGAGATCAGGCAGTTAAGGCCTATATGCCACCTTGAGCTAAGAAGAAGTGGGTGGGGATTGTGGTTTGGGACTTCAAAGGTCAGGAAGACAATTCACATGGATATGGACAAGCAAATGTTTGGTAAATAAATGTTTGCTGGACCATCTTTAACTGGGATGTAGAAAGGACTTCGATCAAACAGGCCTTGGTAGGTTCCTCCCTGTCTATCACACTTAGTTTATACTAAACTATAGTTTGGGTGTGTGGTTGAAAATGCAGAGGTAGCTTACTGTAGTTTGCGTCGACATAAGAAACATCCAAACCTGCAGAGAACTTTAATGAGTTTATTTGAGCCAAACTGATGACAGTTGTCAGGAAGCAAAATCTCAATGGATTAAGAAAATGCTCTGGAGAATGGCAGTTTTGCAGCTTATTTTATTCATTAGAATCAAAGGAGGAGAGAGACGTAAAGAGGGTTACATGAAATCCACTGGTGGTGGATTAAAGGGGTGGGAGAAAGCAAAGCAGGGAAATCTCTGGGATTGGATAAAAAGTAAAATGGAGAGATACATACTTATTTTATATTGGTGGGCCCAGGATAGTTAGCAATGAACATTTACAGCACATAGAAATGGTATTCGGCAAACAAAGTAACAATGAGGGGTTCTGTAGTCTGGTGCAATGGGTTATGCCCCGAGAGGTACAGAAAAAGGGATTACTCTGACATTCCAAGGGTATGTCATCTTAGATGCAAAAAGACAATAGACAGGCTCACTTAAGGTAAAGACTGACCTTTGTCAAGGAAACTACAGGCCAAGGATGTGACTACCTACCATATCCCGCTTTTAGTTAGGAATTTTTATGTTCAGACCATCCTGTGTGGTTAATTTCAGTCTCTGAGTTTGTAGGGGCTGCCATGCTGGCCGCCGTTGAACTTGTCAGGTTTAGTATATGGCCCATTTTTCATCCACATTTGTATTTTACTTATTTCTTGTTAATGAAACTCTTAGAAATGCTGTGTTTATGAGATTGCAGAAGATAAGAAGGTAGAAGGTGAGGGAAAGCAGAGTTTGCCACCCCAAAATATGCCTTTTGGGATATTATTTTTAGCTGTTTATTAACAAAAGACTCAGAAAAAAAAACTTTGATCTTTCCCCTGCCCCTAACCTGAAAAAATGTATATGGATAACCTGCTCCAGGAAGGAACCCTGACAGATGCCTAGTAATTTTTTAAACCCACTTCCCCCCATAAATATTCACAGGCTTATGGTCTCCTAATAACTAGTATCTCTGAACAAACTTTATCAGGAGTTATTCTGAGGGACATAATTTTTTTACCCATTTTCTTATGAGCTCAAATACAGCATTGGCTTGCCTGAGATCAGCTTATTTCAAGAATCATATAATTTAACCTCTAATGATCCTAGGGTTCTTCAGGTTGAACCAATGCCACTGATTAAAAATGTGACTGCTTTATGTCCTATGCTTTAAATATTATAAGAAATTCTGTCTTCATGTCGCAAGTGGGAGACATATCCAATGATATGCTTAAACAAGCAGCTTCTCATGTTAAAAAGAATACAACCTGATGGGGAGCATTTCCAAAAATCAGACGCTCAACACCAAAAAAAAGAAAAGAGTTAATTTATGGAGCTTAAATCTAAAAGAATCCAAAAGATGAAAGTTTCTCCAAAGTGCTGAGTGATTCCGCACATTTAGTTCAACAAGTGTATTTATTTTTCTCTCAAAAACAAAAAGAAGAGCCAGAGAAACTTTCACCCAGTCTTTAGGAGGTGATTTCCCTTGCCCAGAGTTAATGCATTGAAATACACTGAAATGGGCTGCTAATGAGCTTAATTTGCTTTAGAAATTTACAGATGCAAGCCATCATGAGGGCCACCAGCACACATTACAGGGGATGGCATCTGTCAGGGTCCTCCCTGGAGGCCCTGACTTTGGGACTGGAACATCCTGCCTGGCAGTTAAGTGAGATGAGACACGGCCTGGGATTCATCACGGGGGCAGGCACTGACAGCACGTCTTAGTGCAAGCTTGGATTCTAAAAAAAAGAGTGAGGGAAAGGAATACACCAACATCCATTTGCCACCTAGTATTTTATTTTTTTGATATACTGAACTGTAACTTCAAATAAAAGTTAAATTAATTTTTTAAACACTATAGTTCAAAAGTATGATGGCAGCATTTTTTTTGAGACAATAAACATTGTTTTAAGCTGCCAAATTTGGGAGCAAATTGTTACACATCAATAGATAGCAAATAGTGAGGAAAAGACGTCATAACTGTTATGCTCACAATTACGAGGGCAGATCTAAAACCAAGGATTCCATGAAGGCAGTCATTTAAAGTAGAGAACACCACTGACTAAAATGTGTTCTCTCCCTTTCTATTATTATCTACTTTTCCCTTCTCTTTGCTGTCTTTTCATTTCCAAATCCTTCCTGCTTCCTTCGTTTCCTGATTTCTCATCCTGTTATCACTTAATATTATGAGACACTTACTTCTTTCCTTGATGGACATTTTTACTTTTACCATACTTAAGAAGTAATTTTGATATTACATAACTGAAAGAAAGTGCCCAACTAGGAAAACAACAGCATATAGGCAAGATCTGCTTACTCATGGAGCTCTTCTGTGCCTGATAGTCTCCTCTGTGAGCTCCGAATCAAAGGCATACCTCAAACAGGAAACTGAAATCTAATGGGCAGTTCAAAAGGTAACACAAGCATTGAAACAGAAAGAGCTGGAGAATTTGTTTCTGGTTGTCAGAGGGGGCCAATGTAATGAAGATAAGGTGCTAAGGAAAGATCACAGACTGATAACAAGTTTAAGGCCACAGGGATAAATGAGTCCAGCCTCCACTTTTACAGATCAGGAATCTGAAACCCAGAGAGTTCTATGGCATGTCTTAGGAAATCCCATCTCATCTACTGTCCTCCAAGAGTCAGCTCCAGCATGAGCTCCCCTGTAAAATTCTCCTTCCCCTCAGCTCCTTGGTTAGACTTCCAAGATACCAACCATCACCCCAGTCTTGCTGATCTGCTTAGGTCTCTTTTCTCCCTAACTGGAAAATGGGCAGAAACTGTGAGCCATGTTTTCCTGGACCCTGGCATATAAAGAAAACAAAAAAAACTTAGTAAATATCTGTCCAGTGAACATATACATTCAGGTGAAGCTGGCCCGTGGTAAAGCCAGGACTGGAATACATGTAATTCAGCCACAATGGGGTGATCCACGGTGGGGTGAGGTGGTGGTGGGTTAGATCATTACAACCAATGAGGGATTTAGAGGGGTAGGATCTGGGCTCTTATTAGCTGTGCATTCTGGGGAAGGTAGATTATTTACTCCAATCCATAATTACCTATCCTGCAAGACTATCATCAAGAACTCATATCCACTATGCAATCCACAGACAGCAGTGCCTAGCACAAAGTGAGCAATGTCTCTCATTCTACTTCAATTCTACAACACAAACTTTCCCACATTTTAACATTCTGAATTAGGAATGTGTCTTACATGCACCATGTACACCCAAATTGCATAGTATTTGTTTTTTCTAAAAAGTGGTTATCCAGTCCCTGAAATACCTAACCATGGGTGGTGCCTTTAAATGGAGGAAATTCAACAGTTTCCTTTCTTTTTTCTTTCCATCAGTATCATCAGCCTAGCTTCACTGTTTTTCAGACTTTTGGTCATGACCCATCAATGGGCTGTGAAATCAGTTTTGAGTCATACAGACCATTTTTTAAAATAGTGTAATGAAGATGGATTGCATATAATAAAAACAAGCATTCTGTAATGAAATGCGTGTGTGCATACATATACACACATACAGAAAATGAATTTCTGATCAAAGATGTTTGAGAAACATTGGTATGGCTGAAACATATAAAGACTGGACAGATTAAGTGTGGCCCTGGTACGTGTGGCAAATACAGTGATAGCTTTGCTACTTCAGATTAAGAACTTGAACAAGCTGAGTGGATGGGGAGGGGAAGAATCAACTCAACGGGGAAGAAGCAGCAAGCAGCCTAAGTGGAGAGGAAGAGAAACAGACAGGGTGGGGAGCAGGGCAAGTGAGCCTGAGTATGTTCGGTGCACCCATGCGTGTACGCTCACAGGACCAAGTGTGGATGTTGTTCCTTCCCCACCTAGTTCATCCCTCTTATAATGATTTACGGCAGGCTGGGAGAGAAAAATTTTACAATTCTTTAAAACATCAGAGAGGAATATTCATTTTATATTTTATTTTGATATCAATGTATTATGCAATCAGTCTTTGACTAAAAAATGTGACAAGTAAATGTTACATTAGCTAATAACATAGTTAAATTAAGTCAATAAACATCAACTGTGCACCTTCGGGGGTGCCGGCTCCACCCTACGGTGGACCCTTAGACAACAATGAAATAAAACCACAGTTCCTGGGGGCCTGCCGAGTGGTGCGTTGGTTAAGAGTTGGCTTGGAAGCGCGAGCTCTGAGCAGCAGGGCCACCGGTTCGGTTCCCACATGAGCCAGTGACACTGTGCTCTCTACAGCTAAAATTGTGAACAATAGCTTGACGTGAAGCTGGGCTGCAGTGAGTTGCCAGAGATGGCGTAGGCTGCAATGGGACTGCAGTGGGCTGCTGTGAGCTACCATGCGTGGCCGGCAGCCAGCGTGAGCAGCGGCAGCTGGCGTGAGCTGCCGTGAGCCGCCGTGAGTGGCCATCCAATGGCCAGCAACCGACTGCCTCGCCCGAGAAGAGCTCAATGATAATACCAACATGGACCAGTGAAGCAACGTCCTCCACAACTAGACTGAAGAACAAAAGGACAGCAACTTGTCTGTTCCCCTTCCCCAATTCCCCAACGCTGTTCCTCTCCACCAATAAAAACAAACAAACAAACAAAAACCCACAGTTCCTGCTCTTGAAAGTCATTCAGTTTTCCAGGCCATCAGACAGGCAAACCAACAATTGTAAAACACTATAGAAAGTGTTACAATTAAGGGAAATGCTGGCAGTTCTGGAGACACTAAGAGAAGGTCCTAACTCAGCTCCAGCAAGGAAAGTTCAAACGTTTAATAAGAAGATGAGGGATGAGAACAGAGTTCCAGGCAAAAGCAATTCCATGCCCCAGCCCTAACATCATGCGCCTTCAGGCACAGTTAGTAATTTGACCTGGCTACAATGCATGTGGTGTAGTCGTGGAGGATTAAACAGGAAATGAGGCTGGACAGGTAGGCAGGAGGTCAGTAAAGGAACACCTCCCCCAAAGTTTCCCCAAATTCCTCTTAACCTTGTGAAAAACCAAAATGTCATCCCTAAATTATGGCAGAGCCAAGCAAGATTTAGACTCTGAAAAATGATTTTACACATGGAAAACAATATGTGAGTGAATATGAAACTGTGAAACAAAGAAATTATTTCATTTTTATAACCACTTTACAATGAATTAACAACGAGGCTATGATATTCATTGGCAAGTTTCTGCCCTCTAACACAAGGACCTCTATTTTCCTATAGATCTGCATGTGTGTGTTCATCTATACAAACATACACAAACATATATGGACAACAATAAAGGATGCCATCTTTGTAATGGAGCAATGAATACATTTAATAAATTACTTCATGAAAAACAGAAAACAAGTTTATAATTTAATTGTTAGAAGTTTATGTTTTGAGAGGACATTCTTTGGACTCTTACCGTATGCTAAGATAAAAGGGTTCCAGCAAGTTTTTGCCAACAGTTGACCAATTGTGGGGAATCTTTCAATGACTGTGCATGAATCCTGTAAAAGAAAATTATGTTTTGGTCAGTTGCACTATGCAACTCAGAAAGACTGAACTGACACTATAGATCAGGTAGCTTGAATCCTTCTCATTTAGTGTATATTTTTTAAAAAGTAGGAAAAACAGGATTAGAGAAGGTCTTTAGCTAAACTATGCAAATAAAGTTTAGCAAGCAACCTACCTTCCTTTGTCCTTAAACCAAGTCACCAAAAATAAGACATACAACATATTTAGGTAAAAACAAATTTGTTATAAAATTAACTTCATTTTACTCATACTTAACAGTCAGCAAAGGCCACTTTACTTAAAAATAACAAAGACTGCACGATAGTGAAAAAAACATTATGGGTGATTAATCTCTTTACAATCTCATCTACATCTTAAGAGTTTTATTCTAACATAATAAGAGAAATTCCTAACTCAGCTCCAGTAGGGCTATTTCAAAGAAAGTTTAGGAGGACAAGAACTCTGTAACTTGTAAAAAGAAATAAAAGCAGCCAAACCATAAAGATATATATCTGTGTTTATTACTAGTTTGATTACTATATGCTAAATGACATCATACTTAGTCTGCAACAACCTAAAACCTGAGACAAAAAAGATCAACCAAATAGGAAACAGCTTAAGATTTTAAAATATACATGCTGTTATACAACTGGCTCTTATCCCACTCCTTTACCTTTCAGAAAGTTCAAAAATAAGACCAAACTCAGATAAAGTGCACATCAGCTGAAATAAGCATTTCCTACTATTGCCACAATAAATTCCTCACATTTGTCTCAGCATCGAGGCCAATCTTAGACTTTCTGGGACTTTAAGATCAAGTTACAAAAGTCTTATCACAAAAAACAATTTTAAAAGTTAGCATTGGTTTTTCATACAGACTGCCTCTTTCCTTACAGTTTCTAAAGACATATCATCAACATGAATTATTCTTCAAATTTCCCACTTGCTTCTTTGATTAAGGGAATAAAAGTATAACACAAGAAGACCTATGTTAAGTGAAAACTTTGCTTTTCACCTTGAAGTTAGACAGTAAGTATAAAACAAATTATATTTTTATATGAAAATATGTTAATTCATAAAAATACTGCAATAAAAATAAATCTTATGTCCAATTAAAAATATATCAAAATTTTAACACAATAAATTACACAATTGTAAAAACATTCAAAATCTTAATATTAACCAGAAGAGACCACTTAAAATATTTATAAGAAGAGATCTTAATATTTATCATCTCTTAGAAGAGCCCACTTTAAAACAGGGTTGAGGAAAGAGTAAGCATTTCAGCAAACTCTTCAATGTTTAAGAAATGCAAAGGCCCTTAAAAGAATCCAAACTATTACCTGACAACAAGTGTCCAAGCCTTGTTTATTTACAAACAACCTGATGGATCAGGAAATCTCATGTGACAACATAACTAATCAAGAGGAACACTGAAGTCATAATAAATCAGAAACAAGGAAACCACTTCCTGTCTGTATTTACCTGTAGGTAATTTGTCTTTCTTACTCCTTCAATATATTAGGTCAATACCACAAATCCCTGACCCTGATTGAATCTGGGTTTGGTGAAATCTGGTAAAGAGTCCCTGATGTCACAAAATAACTGCATTCATTTTGGTCCACTTCTTACCATCTCTTTCAGAGCTTCGTACATCTGCCTCAGGAAATCCTGAAACTGAGGCAGGTGACGGCAGGTGTCTTGCTGAGTTTCCAAAGTAGAGGCCTGGCCCCATAGAGAAAGCTTTCTCATCCAAAACTGATAATCAGAAGGTAGATCTACTGCATCTTGAGCCATTTCAGAAAAAGGGGAAAGGTGATGTACCTTCACAGTGGCCTGCCAAGCACGGAAGGAAACAGTGAGCACACATCCAATCTATAAGAAAGGGGGAAAATGTTTCATTTTAAAAAGGATCTTTTATTGATGCCTTCGCAATTCACTGATGAGTGAAAGGGGGATTACAAGGGACTAAAATAGCATGCTGTCTGTGGAGTCATCTTTGAATTATTTTAAAATGTGTAACCCAGCTGTAGTTCCAATCATTACCATCTGAACCTTTTATCATGAGTAACATCATTACACTAAAAGTCATTATACCTCCACAGGCACATGCTAATTATGTACAAAAAGCACAGCTGATAATACTTTATATCTTTTTTAAGATTGAGCTATTTTTAAATGTTCAGAATATGAAGTTCTTCTGAGTCTTTTAATGTAATGGGAAATCAAAAACATCCATGGTGTTTAATAAAACAACCATGTCTAAGAAATGTTTCTGAAGTTCTTACGTTTTATATGCATTTCTGGCTTCCCATTTAGGTGCAAAAAAAATCTCTGCATTACTGTCTAATGAATTTTCTTCCCAGTGTTTCTTCGTTTCTTAAAAAAGAGTAAAATAATTCATTCCATATGCATCAATTTGAACAATCTGTTTTTTTAATTTAAAGAATACTGTATATGCTTGATCTCAATTAATTAGCAAGAAGTCATATTTTAGTAAAATATGATAAACTCCAATTATTGAGGAGGAGTACTAGTCCTAAGTGACAGAAAATAAAAACTCAGACTTCACTTAGCACACATGAAGTACATATTAAACAGAATAATGGAGTTCCACAGTGAGCAATGGGCCTCGGGCAGAGCTAGGTGCCCCACCACCACCATCCCAGCTCCAGGCCCTCCTCACCATGGGAAGCAATGGGGCAGAGAAGGGAGGCCTGCTTTAACAGGTGCTTGTCTTTAAACACTCATATTTTCCTGGGGCAGGGATGACACTCTATTGGATTGTTGGAAAAGTCATGACTCATTTTTGCAACGAAAAACAGAAAAAAATACGTCATGACTTTTCCAAAAGCCCAATAATTTCAAGAGACGACTCTGAAAGTGGTGAGTTAAAATCCTCAGCAGCAATAATTAACAGATAAAATGCTCCCAATTAGGTGGCAAAAACATCAAGAAAGGAGGTTCTCATTACTCAACAGGAAAACAAGAAAATAATTTAAGAAGACTGTATAGGGCTGGCCAAATGACGTGTTGGTTAAGAGTTGGCTTGAGACACCAGCTCTGAGCAGCAGGGCTCGGGTTCGGATCCCACATGAGGACAGATGACGCTTCGCCTTCTACAGCTAAGATGGTGAACAACAGCTCAACCTGGAGCTGGGCTGCCGTGAGTCGCCGGTGACGGCATAGGCTGCAGCCCCTGCTGCAGTGGGCTGCCGTGAGCTATCGGAGTGGCTGGCAGTCAGTGTGAGTGGCCGGCAGCTGGCGTGAGCTGCCGTGAGCCGCTGTGAGTGGCCGTCCAATAGCCGGCGACTGACTGCCTCACCCAGGAAGAACGCAATGATAATACCAACATGGGCCAGTAAAGTGACGTCCTCCCCAACTAGACTGAAGAACAAAAGGACAGCAATGTGTCTGTTCGCCTTCCCCGATTCCCCAACGCTGTTCCCCTCCCCCAATTCCCCAATAAAATCTTTTTAAAAAGAGGACTGTACAATTTGGCAGTTCAAGAAAAAAAAAAATCCAGACCAAAATGATGAAAGTTTTAAAATGGTACAAACATTTTAGTTTTTGAAAAGGTTCATGTTAAAATGAAGGGAAAAAAGAAAGGCTTAATAATAGAGGAAATATATGCATCCTGTCAAATGGCACATAATAGCCAAAAATGATTCTTCCCTTTCTCTCACAGCCGTCCTCATCCAAGTCATAACCAATACCTGTCAATTCTACCTCCAAGATAAATACCGGTGTGGCAGTGGGCCCTAGACAAAGGCCTTCCCAGACCATGTGGTCACTAAGGATTTCGCGCGGGCTTCAGACGAAGACATTCCTGGACTGTATGGTCAGCAAGACTTCCGCGTTTAATATTTTCAAATTCCTACCTCACCCGGGAGCCAGGCAGGAACTGGTACAATGGCCACATGTTCTAATAATAAATCTTAGCTGCCAACCTGGAAACTTCAGGGTATATAGCCCCGAGTCCCACCCGGGTCGGGGCTCAGCCTCTGGATGTGAATCCACTGAGCCAGTGCCAGCATTAATAAAAGTTGCTTCCCATGCCTTGGTGTCCTGTCTCTTTGTCTGGGTTCCTCGCAACATAATTGGAGGTTCACCCGGGAGATGGAAATGGCGATATTTTTCCCTCACTTGTCCCCGAAGCCCAGCTCCCCGGACGAGAGGGGATGCACCCTCTACTCGGAACCAGGGGACTCTTGTCCGTCAGTGGGGACATCTCCCCTGTCAGCCACGGGGGACCGACCCAAAAACACAAAGGAACCCTGAGGGCTACAGGAACCAACTTCGGAGCACCACTCGACCAGACAGGTAAGGACCCGGGTCACTTGGTAGCCTGTCCATCAGTAGACAGAAGGGGAGACTGATCACCTCCCAGACACCCGAGTATCTCAGTTTCTGAGAGAAACCGTGACTCCCAGGAACAGGGCAGCGGGTGGAGAATAATTGTGTTTGAGTCTGTGTGAATGAGACGCAGCCTGCCTGCGAAGCAAGTGTGGAGTCCGTGGTGCACCTCATATGGCTTAGGGAGGTATTGCTAAATTGTCTCGTACGGTTTAGTAATCCAAGTTGGGGGTTTGTACCGAACCACCAATACTAAGATGCATCTGAGAATCCCCGCGAGGGGAGTGGCCGGAGACGGACAAAGCAAATCTCTGAGTGTGTGTCGCGCCGATTTCGGGTGGTTGCCATGGGTGAGCAACAGAGTACTCTGACTCCGTTAGGATATACGTTAAAAATTTTTAAGAAGGGGTTCTCAGGGGATTATGGCATTGAGATGACCCCCCAAACCTTCGTACCTTCTGTAAGATTGACTGGCTGTCATTCGGTGTCGAATGGCCAGCAGAGGGAAGCTTAGACAGAGACCTCATTAGGAAAGTTTACCTCATTGTTACCGGCAGCCATGGTCACCCCAATCAGTTCCCTTACATTGACTCACAGGAGGCTATTGCACGTACCCGACCCCTAGGTTGAAGTCCTGTTTGGAAAACCAGCACAGAATTCTTTAATTGATTATAGGCATGAGCTATAATCCCCTCACAGAAGCTGCCTAAGGAAAAAACAGAAGGACAAAAGCCTGTCCTGTCTTCAGACCCAGAGGAAAACCCACCTCCCTACTCGCCTATTTACCCACCCCTTCTGCGAGAGTTGGAGCCATTAGCCCAGCCCCCAGCACCACCCTTGCCAGCTCCACTTCCTCCGCCCACCATGCTAGCGCTGCCTTCAGTACCGCCCTTGCTGTCTCCACCTCCCCTGCCCACTACGCCTTTCCAGGAGTTTCTTGCCACACCTCCGCCTCCAGTCCTGACCCTCTATGTGCCCGCAGATAAACGGCTGCAGACCAAGGGCCCTGAGATGGGCACTCTCCAGCTCCCCCTATGGGAAACCAGAGGCCCGGCTACTATGATCAGGAAGGCCAGATTCAGGGAGGCCAACGCATGTTTGTGTACCAGCCCTTCTCAACCACTGATTTCTCAAATTGGAAAAATCATACCCCATCATTTACAGAGAAACCACAGGCTTTGACTGACCTCCTTCAGTCATTCATTCAAACGCATCGGCCCACCTGGGCTGACTGTCGCCAGATCCTAACTCTCTTCAACACTGAGGAATGCCAGCGAGTCACCCAGGGAGCTATAGAATGGCTAGAGGAACATGTCCCACCCAGGACCTTAAACAATCAAGTGTATGCCCAGAATCATTTCCCTGAGGAGGACCCACAGTGGGACCCCAATAATGATCCGGAATTCCAGATGCTGGAACGGTATCAAGAAGCCCTTATACGAGGCCTAAAGGATGGTAGCAAAAAAAGAATCAATATGAACAAGATCTCTGAAGTTCTACAGGGGCCAGAGGAGAGCCCAAGCCACTTTTATGAAAGATTCTGTGAGACATTTCGTCTCTACACTCCCTTTGACCCCGAGACTGTCACAAATCAGCGGATGATCAATGCTGCTTTCATCGGGCAGTCCCAGGGCGACATCAGCAAAAACTTCAGAAATTGGACGGATTTGCTGGCATGAATATCATCCAGCTCCTCGAAGTGGCGACAAAAGTCTATGTCAACCGTGACCAGGAGGCTCGTCGATAGGCAGATCGGAAGATGAAGAAAAAGGTGGACTTGCTGGCTGCTGCACTTGTCGAAAGGGCTGGGACCCCGGGACAAAACACCATCCCTAACCTGGGACTACTCCAGCGAGGACGACATCAAGAGGGCCACACTCCGGGAGGCCAAGGCTGGGACATGACCAATGTGCTTACTGCCACCAACATGACCACTGGAAAAAGGAATGTCCTCAGCTGTTGGAGAGTATGCCAACAGGTCCAAGTCCCCGAACACTGGGTCGAGTCACTCACGGCCATTACCAGCCACCCCAAAAGATGCCAGGCCCTTCTCAAGATGACTTCATCAGACTTGCTGACATGGAAGAATATGGGGAAGCGTAGGCCAGACCGGGCTCCATCCAGGTAGGCCCCCAGGAGCCTATGGTCCGAATGTTAATTGGGGGCTGACCCATTGACTTTATGGTTGACACAGGTGCTGAACATTCTGTTGTAATAGAGCCCATAGGCCGTTTCTCCCAAAACCAGGTCACTATCACAGGTGCCATGGGCGGACAAGTCCGTCGGCCCTTTTTACAGCCCCGACAATGCACCCTGGAAAGCCGAGAAATTACTCATCAGTTCCTCTACCTGCCAGACTGCCCTGTAGCATTATTGGAAAGAGATCTACCAGGAAAACTCCAAGTTCAAATCACCTTTAACCACAGTGGCAATGCTGAGCTAACATTAGGCAAATCAGGGGCTAAGATTATGTCCCTCACCATACCTTGGGAGGAAGAATGGCGAATCTTTGGTCTTATAGAAGAGGCCCAAGAGGGACC
>NW_017731889.1:888162-889646 GCF_001890085.2 Hipposideros armiger
CAGCGACTCACGGCAGCCCAGCTCCAGGTTGAGCTGTTGTTCAGCATCTTAGCTGTAGAGGGCAGTGTCACTGGCCCTCATATGTGGGATCCAAACTGGGGCCCTATGGCGTCCCAAGCCAGTTCTTAACCATCGCGCCACTCGGCCAGGTCAACAGAAAGCTTTTAATGAGCTTAAACGAGCTCTCATTCATGCCCCTGGTCTAGGACTCCCAGACATCACCAAGCCTTTCTTCCTCTATGTACATGAATGCACAGGAACGGCAGTAGGGGTCCTTACCCAACTGCTAGGGCACTGGCACCGGCCAGTAGCCTAATTCTCAATACAACTTGACTCAGTGGCATTAAGATGGCCACCTTGCCTGAGGGCACTCGCAGCAACGGTCCTGCTCGTGTCTGAAGCTGACAAGCTGACCCTAGGTCAGGAATTAACTGTCCGGGCTCCACACTCAGTTCAAGCCCTGTTAGATCATAAGGGACATTTTTGGCTCACCAACTCCCAGATTGCCAAGTACCAAGGGCTATTGTGTGAAAACCCACGAGTCTGCCTTGAGGTGGTACAGACCTTGAACCCAGCCACTTTACTGCCTGTAGGGCCTGGGCTCCCAGACCATAACTGCATCAAAATCATGGACGAAGTGTTCTCCAGTAGGCCAGACCTGACTGACCAACCTCTTACGGACCCCGATGTAGAATACTACACTGATAGTAGCAGCTACATCCAGAGAAATAGATGGTTGGCTGGATATGCTGTGGTAACCCTACACACCATCATTGAAGCGAAACCCCTCCCATAGGGGACCTCGGCACAAAAGGCAGAGCTCGTCGCCCTGACTCGGGTCCTTCAGCTGGCAGCTGGGGTAAGAGCCAATATTTATACCGACTCTGTATGCCTTCACTACCCTCCATGTTCATGGGGCTTTATACAAAGAAAAGGGATTAATCAATTCAGGAGCGAAGGAAATTAAATATGGACAAGAGATTCTAGATCTCCTAGAAGCAGTATGGGCACCCAAAAGGGTGGCAGTCATACACTGCAGGGGCCACCAAAAGGGCGACACCATCGCAGCCCAGGGATATCACAAGGCGGACCAAGCAGCCAAGTTAGCTGCAACCAACCCTCGAACCTTCAACATTAATAGCCTCCGTCTTTCCCAGCCCTTTAGCCGAATGGGATCCCAAATATTCCCACCAAGAAGCAGCCTGGTTCAAGACTGAAGGAGGAAGCCGTCTCCGTAACGGATGGTGGAAATTTCGAGACGGCCGCACTGTCATACCAGAAACCCTAGCCCCGGCTTTTGTTGAATAGTTTCACCAACAGACCCACTTTGGTTGGAATGCCCTAAAATCAACCCTCAATAGGTACTTCTATGTACCCCGACTCTCCAGTATCTCACGAATAGTCTGTGAACAGTGCCTTGTTTGTGCTCGCAACAACCCACGTCACGGACCAGTCCTACCCCCAGGAGTCCAACATACTGGCGG
>NW_017731889.1:892022-902238 GCF_001890085.2 Hipposideros armiger
GGAAGAGCGCAATGATGCTGCTAACTTGGGCCAGTGAAGCAACGTCCTCCACAACTAGACTGAGGAACAAAAGGACAGCAACTTTTTTCTATTCCCTTTCCTCCAATTTCCCAACGCAGTTCCCATCCCCCATTTCCCCAATAAAAATCTTTAAAAAAAAGCCCAAAAGGTCCCTCAATATGGGGGGGCAGCAAACCTGGGGAGAAGATGAATGGTCTCCCCAGCGAATCATCCAATATTATGGCCCAGCTACTTAGGCTCAAGATGGGAGTTGGGGATATTGTACCCCCATTTACATGCTCAACCATATTATCTAGGATGTTCTAGAAATAATTACCAATGAAACTGCAACAGCTTTAGAGCTCCTCGCTGCCCAACAGACCCAGATGCGGGCCGCTATTTATCAAAACCGCCTAGCACTGGACTGTCTAGCTGAAGAAGGTGGTGTCTGTGGCAAATTTAATCAGTCGGACTGTTGTCTACAGATTGACGACACTGGCAAAGCTGTCTCCACGAATATTAAAAAGATTGCCCATGTCCCAGTTCAAAAATAGTCACAATGGGATCCCCAGAGCCTATTTGGAGGATGGTTCTCCACCTCTGGGGTATTTAAAACGTTAATTGGAATCGTTCTTCTGCCCCTTGGGGCATGCCTTTTACCCTGCATTCTCCCCCTTGTCAGTCGCTCTACCTCTTCCCTTATAGAGACCATTGTAGAATGTAAGACTGCCGCTAAGGTCCTCATGCTATGGAGGTACCAACCCCTAGGCCAGCAGCCTGTCAAAGGAGATGATGCTCTCTAACCCACATATGGGTTCGAGCATCAAAGGGGGGAATGTGGCAGTGGGCCCCAGACAAAGGCCTTCCCAGACCATGTGGTCACTAAGGATTTCTCGCAGGCTTCAGACGAAGACATTCCTGGACTGTATGGTCAGCAAGACTTCCACATTTAATATTTCCAAATTCCTACCTCACCCGGAAGCCAGGCAGGAACTGGCACAATGGCCACATGTTCTAATAATAAATCTTAGCTGCCAACCTGGAAACTTCAGGGTATATAGCCCCGAGTCCCACCCGGGTCGGGGCTCAGCCTCTGGATGTAAATCCGCTGAGCCAGTGCCGGCATTAGTAAAAGTTGCTTCCCATGCCTTGGTGTCCTGTCTCTTTGTCTGGGTTCCCTGCAACAGCGGCACACCTCATTTCAGTGCACTTCACTTTGCTGTGCTTCTAGAAGTTAATTTTCATCACCATTGAGACAAGACCTTCCCAGCAAGAAGATTACGACTTACTGAAGGCTCAGATGGTGTTCAGCATTTTTAATAATAAAGTACTTTTTAATTAAGGTGTGTGCATTGCTTTTTTAGATATAATGCCATTGCACACTTAACAGACTACAATAGAGTATAAAAATAACTGTTATATACACTGGGAAACAAAAAACTCTGTGTGGCTTGCTTTCTTGAGATATTCACTTTTTTGCAGTGCTCTGAAACCCAACTCGCAATATCTCTCAGGTATGCCTGTTGTGTGATTTGATTAGATTTTATCCACTTCCTTTCACCTCTACTGCTGGCATCCCATCTCACTCATGTCTTCCCTGGAGTCTTCTACTTGGTCCCACCTGCCCCTCTCCAATCCATTCTCAAAGAGAAAAAACAACTCAATTAACACAATTGACAAAAACAACTTTCACAAATGTAAATCTGACCCAGCACATTCTTGCTTAACTACCTCCGCCCCAAGAGCTTCCTTGGAAAGAAATCCTAACTCTTTCAAAAAAAAAAAATCCCAGCTCCTTACCAGTGTCTAAGGCCCTGCAAAACCTAATCCCAGCACACCCTCCCACCTCCCATGTCTCCTCTCCCCAGCTGACCATAGTGTAGCTCAGGCCTCTCCATTTCACCAACAAGCCGAACCCTTCCCTGCTTCCAGGCCTCTCTGCTGATTCCTACACAGCTCCTATCATGGCGGTAATGACCCTGGGCATTTATTTGTTCACTTAGTTACTTCTTCCTCCACTGGTATGTAAATCTCCTGTCTTCCTCGAATTGCTGCATGCCTGGCAAGCACTCAATGAATATTAACTGAAGGAATGAATAATTCACTGATATTTTTCAAAGTATAGTTCTAAGCTAAATGCCATAAGAAAATGCTTTCCCAGATAAAGCATTTTAATTTTTAAAAGGTAGCTCCCCCCTAAAAAAAATTTTAAGATATTTTTATGTTACTTATGTAAAAATTATTAATATCCCATTTTAGAAATATGATAGTTTATACATACACACATTTACTATGCTCTTGGGACTATATTAAATACTTTATGCATCTAATTTAATCCCACAGCAATTCTGTGAAACAGGTACAATTATTATTATCATCATTTTACAGGTGCACCGAGATTATGTAATTGCCCAAAGTGAGATTATGTAAATACCCAATGGAAGTAAGTGCTTGTAAATAGCAGAACTACAACTGTGGGATTTGAATTCAGAGTCTGGCTCTAACCTGGGTGCCCTTAAATAAAGAAAGATACTGAAGAAACAAATTGATGAATTTCTTATATATTTCACATGGCTCTAGGTGTGTATCAGTTTAGATATTTGGAGGCACTGAACTGAACTTTTTATTTCATTCTTTTAATTAAGATATAATTGACGTAACATTAGTTTCAGGTGTAAAACATAATGATTTCATACTATCACATTTTGTGAAATGATCACCACAATAAGTCCTGCTAACATCTGTCACCACAGTTACAAAATTTTTTTTCTTGTGATAAAAACTTGTAAGATCCACCCTCTGATCAACTTCCAAATATGCAATATACTATTATTAACTATAGTCACCATGCTGTACTTTACATCACCATCACTTATTTATTTTATAACTGGAATAAACTGAAGAACTTTTTGATAGAAAAGAAAGGAAACATTATTTTATGACAAAATTACAAACAACCTTTTGCTTAGCAATGGAAACGCATCTGATTGCTTTAAATGGAAACAGCTTTAGGGACTGTGCAGTGCAGTGGTCCAGATGTTCTATTCCACAGCCTGTCTGAAAGGGGAGGAGGAGATGGTGGTGGTCAGGAAACAGTGGTTCCCTGGTTGTGATGGCAGCAGTAAGTGGCAGTGATGCTGGCATTTCGTGACCAGTAAGTAGCTAAGGATGGTGAACATACTGCAATGCACTGGGACAGCTGCTCACAGAGGAAAATGGTCTGCCCCAATGATGCTCCTACTGAGAAACACTGAACTGACGGGAACGCTTCAGAATCGGCATCTAGCTGCTGGGTTTAACCTGCTGGGCATTTCTCCTCCCTTCTCTTGGTTACAGCACCACCCTTTTCATTTAGGAAAGTCTCTCCCCTCTATTCCTCAAGTCTTGGAGGGTCTATTAATCAAGGCACCTCGTGCCATCAGCCAAGGGGTGGGGTGATGATTCAAGTTAGGCAAACCAGACTCTGCTGGGAACTTGAGTCTAGAGTAGAGTGACCTAAGGGTGCAACTAAGTCATTCAAAGGCTCCTTTGTCTAGAGCCCTGGAAGCTGCCCTATGTTACGTCCCTATCAAGTCACGGATTTTCAGCTCTCTCTTTAATTCTGTCAGCAGCCTAGGGGCCTTCCACAAAATTCTTTGCCCCCTTTTTTTTCCTTTAAATCAACCACTGCTGGTTTCTCTGATTTTCAATCAAAGAACACAAAAAACTGATACAAGTATAGTCTGAAACTGATAAGAGTATCTGGTACAAACTGATACCAGATAGTGGGCTACAGTCTACACAGAACTTTCGAGAAAGGAAGGGAACTGAGAACTGGTTACTGGCCCAAGTCATGGAAAATGGCAGGGAAACTCCTGTTCGTATTAGGGAATTGGAAACCAGCAGTCCATGGGACAAGGTGTCACCTGCAGTCAGGGCTTATGACTCATTATGCTCCTCTAGTAGGAATGGCCAGGTGAAAGTCACTGGACTATTAAAGAACAACAATGCTGCACATCTCGTTTGATGATTCACGGAGAAACCCCACCTCCCCAACTGAGGGGCCAAAGGGTCTCAGTCAATGGCATTAGGCTGTCACAAACCTAATCAAATGGTGACTCCTACTCAAACTTTCAGATGCGGGGCCTGACTGGAGCAAATTAATACCACCCTCAGCACCCAGAAGGCAGTTATGAAGCTGGTAAGTGTATTTCTCTGTTGGGATCAACTGAGGACATGAGAGAGCAGTTGCCTTTCACCTGCCTCAGGAATATCAACTCAGGACACAGCCCATTACACTGGTCGACCACATGGAAGGTATGAGGCTGACAGAACCTGGAGAGCAGGAAGACACAGGTGTCTTGCTTACATTTCAGATGGCAGGATATAAATCCCATGAACATACAGGGCCTGTACCTTTAGGAAGTTTCTTTTGATCTAATGTCTGTGCCAAGCCAGGACATGCCCTTTCAAATGAGGATAACACAAGAAACAGTGGATGCCTCCAGTATAGAAACCAAGGTAGCTGAATAAGCACAGAAAAAGAACTTGGGCTTTATAGTACACCTTTTTGTACCCCTTCAATTTGATACCACGTATACGTATTACTGAAAAATAGTAATACTGAACAAACGAAAAATAAAGTGAATGATAACTGCTATACCCTACAGCAGCTAAGAGGCAAAATGTTTGACTGATATCTCGGGGATTCTGAAGGCAACATATACTGCACAGGTTTTAGATCTTTTATCTGCATCTGACAAGCTGCCTCGCAATGAGAACATGTGCGTAGGGCCCAGAGCAAGAGCCGCTGCACAGCTGGCCCGTGCTGAAGCACTCTGCTTACTCAGTTCATCTGACCCGGCATACCCGATAGCGTCTACAGCATGTGCGGGTGATTTGGATTCTGGGAAGAGCCTATGGCAGGCCCGCCTGCAGACTGGGCCGATCTTCCAAGCCACAAAGCCGGGCGTGCCCAGCAACACTCTGTCATCATGTGCAAATTACGCCTGCTTGGTCAAACTACGTGAGTGAGGTTTCTGGACGCTATCTGTATATGCCTTGCTTCCTATGTCATGTAATTTTTTTTTTAATTCCCTTCTCTTTCATGTTTTCCTCTCCTACTACTGCACATAGGTAACATATTATTAGTAGATAAATTTTCTGAAGTCTATAATTCACAGAATAAAACAGAGATGGGAAGAGGAGCTAACATTATCCAGAACTCTGCACTTGAAGCTATCTATAGATGCATTAGCCAGGCAGTACTTTGGGTTAGTTCCCTTTCTTAAGGAAGAGAGAGCTAAGTTATGTTGTTGAAAGTATTTAAAAATTCTGTATGTGGAAAGCAGTAGGTTTGAATGTCCTGAGTAACTAACATGTCAAAGATAGGGGATATCAGTGGGTTTTGCCCACCTAGCACCCTTTTTCTGTTCTTTTAATCTATATGCACCCCAGTTTTGCTCTCAAAAACTGCTCTTCTTCCTTTCCATATAGTTTTAGTAAGACTATGGATCAAGGTGTGCCTCCTTAGAAATGGGAGAATTACACACTGACAGGTAAAATTAACAGCTAGGAAATATACTATTCAAATGAGGTTTATGCCCCTTTGTCTGACACCACTCATATACGCAGACATTCACCCAATGAGAGTAGCTTATGACATTCTTACTTAAACACAGGCTATGTGGTACAAGTGAAACTTTGTTTATGATGTTTCTTTTTTTGTACCTGTTTAATGAGCATTTTTAAATGTACAGAAAGTAGAGAAAACAGCTAAATGAACCCCTAT
Organism: Hipposideros armiger; assembly: GCF_001890085.2. Taxonomy (NCBI): domain Eukaryota; kingdom Metazoa; phylum Chordata; class Mammalia; order Chiroptera; family Hipposideridae; genus Hipposideros; species Hipposideros armiger. The sequence continues at coordinate 897,793 of NW_017731889.1, forward strand.
GTATCCATCAACCAGTTCAAGTATTCAAATTTTCCATATTTAAAGCAAATTACAGACATCATATCACGTTACCCAAAATACTTTGATTTGTATCTCTTTTTATAGGATTTTTAAAAAAGAAACTTAACTACAATAGCTCTTTCACACCCAATAAAGCCACTATACCATCTAATAGCCCCTCTACATTCAAATTTCTCAAAAATTTCCCTTTACATTGGACTGTTTATATTTCGACCTAAATACGATCTACACATTCCATATGATCATACAGTAATCATATTTCTCCTTTAATTTGTAACAAAATAATGTAAAAGAGTCTCATTTTAATGTGTAACAATTACCCCCTTTTTAAAACCTTTTCATATCATTTCTACCCTGGAAAAAACAACACACTGACCTATATAATATCTCACACTTGTGCACTTGGCTGATTGCTTTCCTTTTGGTGTTAACATGTTTTGCTAATATCCTATATTGCTTACAAACTGATAGCCATATCTAGAGGTTACATTAGATTCAGGGTGAAGTCTTTTGCAAGAATCCTCCCTTTGTGGTGTTTTGTTCTTTGAGTCAAATCTGAAGGCACATAATGTTGGGTTGTCCCATGTAGCATAATATTGAAACTGGCCAGTGGTTTCAGGTATTGTCAACCTAAGCCAGCCATTATAAAGTTCACCATTAACCTTTTCCCTTATGGTTTGGGATCTATTGATGATAATTTTAGATCCATGAGGGGTTGAAAAATAGTGATATTCTAATTTTATCCTTTCTCCTACTTTTATGTTTCTTAATGTACAAAAAAGTTTTACATTTTTAGGTAGTCAGATTAATATCTTTTCCTTTAGAACTCCAATGTATGTCTCTCCAAACCTATGAAACTGTCCCGTGAAATTGTTCAGCACAGGACCTCTCCAGGTTCTAGGTCTCTCCCAGATCTCAAGAAATGGCAAATGTCCAGAGGCTGCTATAGAATGTCTGCTCGGTATTCTTCCCTTCACTCCAGGATCTTAATCCCTTGAGTCCTGAGTACCTTTGCAGTTCTCCAGTGTCTTCAAAAGATGTTTTACCTGGCTCTCCTAGCCACTCTGAAATAGCTGGATGTGAAAATCTACAATAAGTTCTATTGATTGACCAGGATAAGCAAACAAACATATGGTACCGGATATATACATATAATGTAAACATACTTAGTTAAAATTGCATTCAATATCAATTCTATTTCAGATAATGGAAACCAACCTTCCTGCTCCAAGTTATTCTATAAGGCTACGTGAAATATAAAAACATAATTCAAAATCATCAAAGAATCAAAAAGATAGTGTGGAATTATCAGAGAAAGATCTTGGTACATCTGGTTGCACAGGCGTAGAGGTAAGTTAAAAGGCAACGCAGCTCTTTTGATAGCCTTGTAGAGAGTAAAAGTAGGCCAAGCCTTCCAACGTGATGTAGAGAGTAAAAGTAGGCCAAGCCTTCCAACATGAGTTCTTGGTTAACTACCCTATCCTCAGGGCTGGGCCCATTACCGTGCATCCTGAGTATGGGGGACTCAGAAGTAAACTGGCCAACAAAGAAACTATAGCCTAAGCGTGAAACTGAAAATGAATTAAAGTGGTCCTAGGTGGCTAGTGCTGCCAGGTGCCTGGAAGATGCAAACAAAAATCCTCCCTGGAGGAAGATAACATCATCATAGGTTTCTAATTGTTTCTAAAAAGAATTTTTCAAGTACAATAAAAATTACATTAACTTACTATTAAAAGGCAGTAATAATTTCCAAGTTATAAGAGGAAAAATTAAAGAGAATCAAATACCCAGGAAGAAAAGAACACATGAACAAGAACCCCACAACAATGGACAAAATTTAAAAAGCCATACTCCAGATAGCTCAAAAACTAGACAAAATTTTACAGTAATTTAGAGGGTCCCCCATGAAGATAAAACACACCTTTCATTAAGAAACTGAAAACTATAAAAAATGACCCTGTGAAGAAGAATACAGTAGAAATTCTAGAACTGAGAAACAAAATAACTAAAATTAAGAATTCAAGGGCTGGCCGAGTGGCGCGTTGGTTAAGAGCTGGCTTGGGACGCCAGAGAGCCCCGGTTCGGATCCCACATATGAGGGCCAGTGACACTGCCCTCTACAGCTAAGATGCTGAACACAGCTGGACCTGGAGCTGGGCTGCCTTGAGTCACCGGCGGCGGCCTAGGCTGCAGCCCCTGCTGCACTGGGTTGCCATGGGCTACCGTGTGTTGTCAGCAGCCAGCGTGAGCGGCCAGCAGCCGCAGTGAGCAGCCGTCAAGAAGCCAGTGACTGATCTGCCTCACCTAGGAAGAGCGCAATGATGGTGCCAACTTGGGCCAGTGAAGCAACGTCTTCCACAACTAGACTGAAGAACAAAAGGACAGCAACTTGTCTGTTCCCCTTCCCCCAATTCCCCAGCGCTGTTCCCATCCCCGAATTCCCCAATAAAAATCTTTAAAAAAAAAAAAAGTAAGAATTCAACAGGTGGGTTTAGTAACTGATTAGACCCAGATGAAAAGAAAAATTAGTGAACTTGGAGGTTATCTAAAGGAATTATCCAAAATAAAACACAGAAACTAAAAACAATGGAAAAATATAGAATGAGTAAGATACACAGAAATACAGTGAGAAGGCCAGAAAACATATCTTCGATGCCATGAAAGGAAAAAAGTGCCAACCTAGAATACTATACCCAGCTAAAGTACTGACCAACAATAAAGGTGAAATAAAGCCTTTCTGACACACTAAAATTGAAAGAATTTGCCACCAGAAACCTGCTTTAAAGGATGCTCTTAGGTAGATGAAAAATGATCCCAGATGTAAGTCTGGAAATGTGAGAAGAAATGAAAAACAACAAAAATGGTAGCTACATAGGAAAATGTAAATTAACATTAATTATATAAAATAAGAATAGTATCATTGAGGTTTCAAAATACAGAAATTTCAATATATAAAAACTGTAGTATATAAGCCAAAAGAATGATAGAGTTAAGAGTTCTAAGGTCACTGCATTTTCTAGGAAAAGGAGGATAAAAGAGCGTTAGACTTTAATAATTCAAGAATGCATATTGGAACATCTATGGTATCCATTAATAGATTAAAAGCAGTATATAATTTCCAAGTTATCAGAGGAGAAAATTTTATAATAAAAAAACACTTAACCCCCAAAGAGCAAGAGTCAACAGAAAAAAAGAATATAGAATAGGCGAGATAAATAAAAAGCACAAAGTAAGATGTTAGATTTCAACTCAAAAATACCAGTAGATATACAATACGAAAACAGATTAAGTTCTCCAAGTTAAAACCAAAAGATTAATCAGTTTTGATTTTTTTTTAAATGCTCTTACAAAAGACAATCTAAAACATAAGGATACAGAAATTTAGAGAGGTTAATAGAAGAACAGTGGGGGAAAAACCACCATACAAACCTAACCAAAGGAATCAACTAAACAGTATCAATTCAAACACACATTAGGGCAAAAAGCATTACTTGAGATAAAGAGGGTGATTTCATAATGATAAAATGTTCAATTCATCAGGAAGATGTAACAATTCTAAATTTGTATGCACCTAATAGTATGAAAATGTAAAATAAAATATAAAGTTCAAAGTATAACAACGAACTTGACATAACTACAAAGAGAAATAACTCCAATCATAGTGGGAAATTTTAACACAGTAAATCATAGAGTCATACAAAAATCTACAAATTGCACAATTCCTCTCAAAGAAAACTGCAAGCTTACTGTTTATTTATACTAGCAGAATGTTCATAAGCATTATTCATAATAGACCCAAATTGAAAACAAACCACTTGCCAATCAAGACTAGAATGAATAAATAAAAGGTGATATATTCATACAAGGAAATACAATGCAGCAGTGAGAAACAACCATTACAGGCATAGAGAGGAACTGATAATCATAATGTTGAGAAGAAATCAACCCATAAGACATGATTTCTTTACATATAAAGTTCAGAAACAGGTAAAACTAAACTTCAATGATTACCCTAAAAAAAGTCAGGAAACCTGCTACCTTTATTTAGAGGAAGGGAAGAAGTACCATTAAAGGGTATGTGTGAATAGCTCTCAACATTCCATTTCTTGACCTTGATAGCAACAACATCTGTATTAACATTTCAATAATTTATTAAGGTATAAATCATCTTTGTGTGCTTTTCTATATGTTACTCTCCACAATTACAAAAAACATCTAATTTCTAGATATGCATTTACCATATACACATTATCCCAAAGTAAAGGGGAAAAAATTGTAAATTATGTTAATCAAGACAGAGTACTTGATGGATACAATCAAAGGTTTTCAACATAATAAAGGCCATATATGATAAGCCCACAGCAAACATCATACTCAATGGGGAAAGGCTAAAAGCTTTCCCCTTAAAATCAGGGACAAGACAAG
>NW_017731889.1:904338-941638 GCF_001890085.2 Hipposideros armiger
TATAAGTGAATATATATATATATTGTCATGGGACGTGGAGTATAGTGTGGGAGTGGAGTCAAGGGAATTGTAATAGATATGTATGATATTGCGGGGGAAGTGGGGCAGCGGATTGGGGGAGAGGGGTTGTCACCTCGAGGGGTAAAAAGTATAACTATTGCACTGTGTTGTACAACTGAAACTAATTCTAAAAAAATGTGTATTTCACAATAATAAATTAAAAAAAGTAAATTGTTGAAATAGTCTGTATTTTCTATTTTTTTAGATGAGTTCTCTGAAAATGTTAAAGCCACCAGAACTGGCTAGAGATAGAGTCCCTGTGCTTGTTTCCTCTTCTTCCTTCCTGTCCTCAAATGATAGCTCTATATTCACAGTCCTGGCTCTGAGGAAAAAATTGATTATCTTGTCCTCTCACATCCCCCACCCCCTTTTCCCTTAGCATTGTGTCTACTGCTTGCCCAGACAGGGCTATCGTCACAAAGAGGGAGAGACATCCAATTCACCAATCAGAGGAGGATAAGAGGATGAGAGACGGTCTGTGCTTGTGGATAAAATGGAGCAGCAGCCATACAGCTCAAAAAGAAAAAAGAAAATCATACCTTGTAAAATTGAGATAATTCTTCAGATTCATGGTGATTTTAACATTTTTCACAAATGCACTAATTTTTTTATCCCAGTTGATCTAAACACTTATTAGACAACTTAGATCTGACCATATATCTTTTGAATGATAACAAAATCGATGTGTGACACTTTAAAACACAACTTCTCTCAACCATAGCTCACACCTGCCTGACTGCACCAAACAAGATAAAACTTGTCACACACTGTTACTAAGGTTCGACGCGCCCTTCCTGTACTAAAGATCCCTGCCTTACCATTGGGTAGCACTCAGCAGCAGCATTCACCGTATTTTGTGATCACAACGGAAAGGCTCTACGTCACATATTGCTTCTGGCATGAAAATTTCTGTCAAATAAAAACATTATGGTGTGTCCTCATCCACCTTATTCACCATATCTGGCACCATGCAACTTCTGGCTCTTCCCCAAAGTCAAAATGACCATGAAAAGTAAATGTTTTGAATTGATTCAGGACATCAAGCAGCCACAATAGCACAACTAAAGACACTCACAAAAGAGGACTTCCAGAACTGCTTTAGAAAGTAGCAAGAACGATAGGATAGGTGTATTTGAAACAAGGGGGAGTATTTTGGGGGGATTAATGGCAATGTGTCTTTTACTGTAATATTTTTTTAATTTAAACATTCACTGTATTTTTTATCATACCACATATATACTAATGTAGCAAAAGCAAATAGCATGTAAAATTAGAAGAAATTCCCATTTTCCAATTCTTGAGTATTTCTCTTTTAGCACATTTACCCAGCCCTAAGGAATCCAAACCATTTCACCTTCTTCGCATATACAGACTAAAAACAACAGAGGTTATTAGTTCCAATATGTATTTCCAGGAGACAATAAAATGACTTTCAGAAATTTCTATGTAGAAGGGGCTAAAGGAATGTCCTATGAGCAGAGAGATCTAGACATCCAAAAGAAAATGACCGTCCAATTAAAGATTCCCATATGCTTTTCATGTGCCTATTTCCTGCTGATCAGAGGGAAGCAGGTGGTGGGAGGGAGAGGGATAAAGTGGCAAGGGAAACTGGCCATGGAGGCCAGCAAACATCAGAGATAATGAAAAGAGACTGGTTCAAAATGGTGTCAGCTTAGGATCACTGCATTTGCCCTTCTTCCCTCATTTATATATTGCTTGAAAATTATTTTGTGCTTGCTAAGTACTGTTTTATGAACTCAAATCACCATGGTACAAAGATATATCATAGTCCCACTGTGGCCCAGGAGGGTAAATGTCTGAGTTGCCAAAATCACATGGCTCAGATTCAAAGCAGAGCCGGTGAGAAAGAGGTATATACCTCAAGTGTAGAAGGTTCCCCATTTTGGTGATTTCTGTTCTTTAGGGAAAAGATATATTCAAAAATTTCATGGAAATGTTCATTACAAGAAATGCGAAGTGTAGCAATTACAATTCATTAGAGTGCAAGAAGGAAATAAAAGCATCAAAACACTTGAGCAGTATCTGAAGAAAGGTGACGAAGAGGGAAGAAACGACTGGGTGACAGACTGTATCAAATAGGCTAATTCATTAAAAAACAAACAAAAGTATTTCCCTTAATCTAGAAATCAAGAAGTGTAAGAGCCTGGCAAGGGACAGCCCTACACCAGTGGTTCCCAATTTATCTTTCAGAAAACAAGGTGGGTTCCCCAAGTTCCGTGTTAACACCTGAGCATTTAAGTAGCCCCAACTTCAAAAAGCAGATACCACAGACACAAGCAAGGCTGTGTAGGATGTCCAGTCTACCACAGCCCTGGGACCAGTGACCATTATGGCATGAGCCAGCAATTCCTACCTCTCATTTAGCGTTATGTGAGATTATTTCCCTATCCTAATGTACTAAGCTTCAGGATGGAAAAAATCCATTCTATAATTTAACCTGCAATTTTCTGGTCCTTCATCAGCATTGCTGTTGAAAGACACTTTCATATTTCAAATGGCTGTCCCATCTAGAAACACCTTAGAACTCAACCCTTTTAGATTTTCTGGAAAGTCTAAAAAGAATCCCCATTCAGCCGATATGATGAAGAATCTGGTACCTTTAAAGGCTACAATTGGCGCAGATGTAAAGGGGAAATATTTTTAAAATCATTTACTCAATCATCATTGTTTTCTTCCATGGTAAATAGGAGGTAATCTATAAAACCACGTATGCAAATAAGTATATCCAGGGCTACATTTTGAATAGTGTGAGAAATTCGAAGGTTGTCATTATATATTACCATGGGCAATAAAGTAATTACCAAGGTCCTACCATCTGTACCTTCCAAACCAGTGCAGTGGGTAAACAGGTAAATATCTAGGATGACAAAAGTGACAATGATGGCAGCGATGATACAGAGCTTCAAAGCTTTATCAAAAAATCATTTGTAACCTTGCATAAACATTCAATATACAAAATGGACAGACCTGTGCAAATCATATATCTGGTATGGGAATGAGCAAAGAACTTGAACAGACATCTTTCCAAAGATATACAAATGACCAATAAACACATGAAAAAGATGCTCAACATCACTAATCATTAGGGAAATGAAAATCAAAACTACAATGAGGTACCATTTTATACCCATTAGGATGGCTACTACCAATAACCACAGCAAACAGCAAGTGTTGGTAAAGATATGAAAAAAATTGGAACCCCTATGCATTGCTGGTGGGAATGCAAATAGTGTAGGCACTGTGGAAAACAATATGGTTTCTAAAAAAATTAAACATTCAAGTACCATATGACCCAACAATTCTACTTCTACGTACATACCCAAAAGAACTGAAATTAGGGACTCAAGTGAATATTTGTATACCCATGTCCACAGCAACATTATTCACAATAGCCAAAGGTTAAAACAACTCAAATGTCCATTGACAGATGAATGGATAAACAAGGTGAATACACAAGGTCTGACAATTAAGTTTGCGAACCCTTCCTATAAAAAGTGATACATACCTCATTGCTGAATATCACTATCATCACCTTCAAAGTATTCCCCTTGGCTATGCACCAATGCCAGTGCCTAGTTCACCCTTCAAAGCAATTTTGTAACATTTTTCCTGGAATGGCCATCAGAGCTGTCGTCTTATTATTACCCTGGGTGTCCTGAATGGCATCAAAATGTCTTCCTTTCAATATTTCCTTTATGTTTAGGTAAAGAAAGAAGTCATTGGGGACCAGATCAGGTAAGTAGGGAGGGTGTTCCAATACAGTTATTTGTTTACTGGCTAAAAACTCCCTCACAGACAGTGCCATGTGAGCTGGTGCGTTGTCATGATGCAAGAGCCATGAATTGTTGGCAAAAAGTTCAGGTCGTCTAACTTTTTCATGCAGCCTTTTCAGCACTTCCAAATAGTAAACTTGGTTAACTGTATGTTCAGTTGGTACAAATTATAATAAATAATCTGTCTGATATCAAAAAAGGTTAGCAGCATCGTTTTGACTCTTGATTTGGACTGACAGAACTTTTTTGGTTGTGGAGAACTGGCTGACTTCCATTGTACACTTTGACACTTTGTTTCAGGGTCGTATTGGTACACCCATATTTCATCACCAGTAATAACACGGCTCAAAACATTGTCTTGCCTCTCCAAAAGGTCTTGGCAAACTTCATCTCTCCTTCGCTTTTGTTCATCAGTGAGCTCCTTCGGGATCTTTTTTTTTTTTTTAAAGATTTTATTGGGGAATTGGGGTTGGGGAAGAGACAAGTTGCTGTCCTTTTGTTCTTCACTCTAGCTGTGGAGGACATCGCTTCACTGGCCCATATTGGTATTATCATTGCACTCTTCCCGGGTGAGGCAGATCGGTCACTGGCCACTGGACGGCGGCTCAGAGCGGCTCTTGGCAGCCCATGAGGGCGCAGCGTCACAAGCCCTAATGTAATATCCGAACCAGGGTACTGCTGCTCAGAGCTGTCATCCCAAGCCAAATGCGTCACTCGGCCGGCCCTCCTTCAGGACCATTTTTGCACACACCTTTCTCATGCTAAGATTTTCAGTTAAGATTATCCTGTTTCTCTATAGATGTTTACTTGGTCTGCTATGCTTCTCACAGTCAGCCGACGATTCTGATGCACAATTTGACGAATTTTTGCAATGTTTTCATTAGTTCTGCTCGTTACTGGCCGTCCTGACCTCTCTTAATCAATGACGCCTTCTCTCCCCTCGGAAAAATATTTAATCCATTTGTACACTGCCATTTTCTTCATGGCATTATCCCCATAAACTTGGACTAACTTGTTCCTGATTTCGCTTCCGCTCTTGCCAAGTTTAACAAGAAATTTAATGTTTGTTCGTTGCTTTAATTCAAGCTCAGACATTCTTGCGACGGCACACTAAAACACGCAACAATATTAATGAATGCCGTTCAGCAAGATGCTGCCACATAGTGACACAAACACAGCTGTGAGACACTGATATACCAAGGTTATAAAACCTTACCACACTCAGTGGGTTGCCATAGGCTACCGTATGTAGCCAGCAGCCAGCGTGAGCGGCCAGCAGCCGCAGTGAGCGGCCGTCCAGAAGCCGGTGACTGATCTGCCTTGCCCGGGAAGAGCGCAATGATGGTACCAATTTTGGGCCAGTGAAGCAACGTCTTCCACAACTAGACTGAAGAACAAAAGGACAGCAACTTGTCTGTTCCCCTTCCCCCAATTCCCCAGCACTGTTCCCATCCCCCCAATTCCCCAATAAAAAAATCTTAAAAACAAACTAACAAAAAAACTATAGTTTAAAACAAACAAACAAAAAAAAAACCTTACCACACTGTTTGTACAGTGCTGCCAATGTAAGCACACAGTGGCAAGTTTGTTAACTTGTCAAACCATCGTATACATACAATGGAATATTACTCAGCCTTAAAAAGGAAGGAAATTTTGTTACATACTTGGATGAACCTTGGAAACAACATGTTAAGAGAAATAAGCCAGACACAAAAGGACAAATATAGGAGTCCACTTACAGGAGATACTTAGAGCAGTTAAACTCAGAGAGGCAGAAAATAGAATGGTAGTTGTCAGGGGCTAGGGGAAGTGGGAGGTGGGAAGTTAGTGTTTAATGGGGACAGAGTTTCAGTCTAGAAAGATGAAAAAGGTCTGAAGGTAGATGGTGGTGATGGTTGCACAACAATGTGAATGTAACTAATGCCACTGAATTGTACATTTAAAAAAGGGTTAAATGGTAAATTTTATGGTATGTATATTTTACCACAATTAAAAAAAAAAAAGAAAGGCAGACTTGGCGTGGCTCCAATCAAAGCAGAGGCAGGGCCTAGAGCACCCCTGCATCCCTGCCATGGTGCCCCCAAGGCCCTTCCTCAGAACAGTCCTGCACACACTGCTGGTTGCCCACTCAACAGCCCTAACCGCTCTGCTGCTCCTTTGTTAACAGGAAATGTTTTATCCAGGAATCTCACAGACGCAAGTCTTGCAGAAGTCTGAGATCTTCCCCAACGCCATGAGGAAATCTTGATTAGTGCAGATCAGTGGATCTCAAATGTGTTATTCTCAGGACCCCTTTATCCTCTTAAACATTACTAAGGACATTACTGAGAGGTTTTGTTTATATGGGTTATATTTATTGATATTTATCACATTAGAAATTAAAACTGAGAAAAATTTAAAACCCAAGCATACACACACATTCCATTAGCTGCCAGATCGATGACATCATCATATGTACATCGTGTAAACTCCTGACAACTCCACTGTACAATAGTGAGAGAATGAGACACAAATAATGACTTCAGCATTATTAGAAAAATACTTGTGCCCTTGTGGCACTCCTGAAAAGGTCTTAGGGAAACCCAATGACATATTTTGAGAATGGCTGGTGGTATCTATTTGCCCTCCTACTGATTTAGGTACAGGCAATGTTATGCAACTCTGAAAATGGAACTGAGCTTCAGCGGGAGGGTTTCTGAGAGAGTCTTTCTCAATCTTAAATAAATTCATGTTTTTCCATATTAGACACTGTAGTCGTCACATGACAGAACGGCAGCAGTCACCTTGGGACCCAGGAATTAAGTAAGCATAAGAGGACAGCCAACATGCTACAGGTAGCAAAGCAGACAGATGGGCCTGGGTCCTCTCAACTAGCACAGCTGAGGCACTGAAGTAACCAAGCATGGAACTTTCCTTGCAGTTAAGTCACCTTTCGTTGGGTTTGGGGTTACTTGTAGTCAAACATGTCCTAAGCTGGCACGTCTCCTCAGAACCTAGTGTGCTGAGCACATTCTGAAAACCACTGCTACACACAGTACGTGGCACATAGTAGGAACTCAATAAATATTTGTTGAACAAATGTGTGAATAAATAAATAAGTAAACAAAGCCTTAGTGAATTAGGTAAAATTTTAACTGACTGTTTGTTGACAAAACCTCGTGTGGCTCCCAGATTGTCAACATTTCAAACAAAGCTCATTAAAAACCTCACAGTATCAAAAATGGTTGTGTATCATACCTGTCAGGGGGCCAAGAGAATTCGAAAGTGCTTTCCTTTGGTCTGTACCATCTTTAAGCCAGAGGTATGAAAGGTAAGTCTCTATAAACCAAATATAGACCATAACCCACCTACTCAAAGTGGCAACCTGATAAAGAGGACTATTTTTGTGCCATTTCCCCTGAGCCTTAGTCAACTGGAGTTGCTTCTCCCATGTAATAAGCACCAAACATAGATTTGTGGACAGAATGCTACAAAACACACTGTTTACTAAGAAAAAGAAACAAATCAAATATCTAGCCTCCAATCAATGTCAGCAACTAGGGGCCCAATGGCTTTGTCAGAAAATATTTAAAACCTCCAGAAATATAGCTCAATATAAAATTAAGAAATTTATATTCAGCTATACTTAAGCTTGATAACATTCTTCGTTTTCTTTACTGAAAGCCTGATACCAGTATTTTTCATTTAAAGTAATGTTTCTTTGCTTCATTATTTTAAGTAACATTGGTGAATCTGTCACTGTGTTCACTGTTTTTAAAAGGTCACAAAATATTCTCATTCCCATAAAGTGCTTATGAAAAGAAATGATTATTTTCCCCCCCTAAAAACAATGAGGTTTTAAGAACATTTCCACTAGGAGGAGCTGGCTTTTTCTCTGTTGAGTCAGCAATGCTTTGCCTCTGAGATAGTCTAAGCAAAAACATAGACCTGAAATTTACAGGTAATTTCAAACAAACCTAATCATAAACAAAAACTGAGTCTAAGGAATCAGTGGAGACAACTGCAACCCAGGTGCAGAGTGCACATACACACACTCTTCAGATGGCTTTGCAAAGAATTAAAGAAATTTAATCTAAAGATAACTGTCTGGGGATTTACTGAGCTCCATTCTCCCACTCATTTCCCCAGCCAGGTGGAGAAGAAAGCTGCTCTTTAGACCTGGCTTCCAAGTTGGGGCATCCCTTCGCGATACTGCTGCCCTCAGAGCTGCCAAACTAGAAACCCTTGACCTTGTTCTCGCTCCATCAGAGCACCAAGAAGCTATCACTGGGACTCCAGAATTACTAGTTTTCCCGCATACATTCTGTTAGAAATAGTGGTTACTTACTTTCCTTGAATTCCTGTCCTCAGTTCACTTATCTGACAGTAAGAACTGTGAGCTTTTGGTGAGACCAGTTAGAAAAATGGGCTGAGGTGCACATTAGATATTAAAATATTAGAAATCTTCTTCTTGTCTCTGTCACTAGTGACTTGGCTCTAAGTTATTTCTGCCTCTTTCCACCATTGGTTTGTTCTACTTGTAATTTATTACTAAATCAACAAAAACAAACAAACTTACTAGAAACTTACTTTATGACAGGAACACTGAAAAACATTGCAAAAAAAAAAAAAAAAGGCAGTGTTCCCTGCTCTAAAGCAACCTGAGGCTAATGAGGAAATCAGGATCTGTGAACAGATAAAACATCATCCCTGTGGGACGGCCTGGGAGGGAAGGAAACATGGGGTGCTGCAGGGGGAATCAAGAAGGGCACCCCACTCAACACAGAGGTGTCAGGCACCTCCAGACAGAAGTGACACCCAAGCTAAGCAAAATCATGAAGTATGAGCAGGAGGGAGCCAGGCAAAAACATCAAAATCAAACACAGAATGCTACTCACTACACTTCATAGGAAGAGTCAAGTTACCTTGTGATCCATGTTTCTCAAACTTGAAGAAAAAACTCTTCAGAGCTCCCAGACTTGTCTAAAATCATTATTCTGTTAAATACTTAACAAACATAAAACCAGCAAAATGTTTTATGCTTATAATTTATACAGCTATAATTTTTTGAATGTACAAATACCAACAAATCTACAAAATGAATAAAATTTCACTCGACCAAATGAGTTCAATGTGATCAATGATGGTGGTTACTGAGCCTCATGTGAACCCGGCACTGGCTGCTACTAGCAGCTTCTGTTGAGTTGGCTGGTCCTGCCGTATGCTGGGGATGGCTAGATTCGCCCAACGCTTCTCTTTTTGAACTACTGTGAAACGGCAATCTCACATTCAGCTCAAACACATTATTGACATTTTCACCTCTGTTCTTTTCTCAATATCTAAAAGCAGTGCTACTTGGCACCAATACAAACACAACTGCAGGCACTGACATCTTAAGACTATTTAGTTAGAATTTAGGTGTTTGGAAACAACTGAATTTTTTAAATGACCATCGAAATGAAAACTAAAAGGTAAAATCCTGTCGAGAACCATGGCGTACTAATAAATCCCACCTGCTGAACCCCACTCATCTTTTGGGGGCTGCCAGTCTCTGAAGGAGGAGTTTAAATAACTGTATGCTATGGGTCACTGAACTCACACAGAAAAGCATTTTTGTGGTTAGCTTTTAGTACTATGTAAAACCAAATATCTCACTTTATTTCCTTTAAACCCTCAGCCCACATGACTTCCAGTTGATAGCACAGTAAATTCACTCTTTGATGGATCCTCTCTACTCCAAACACACAGCAACAAGAGAGGAAACATAAGAAGATAAAACTAAAAGGATGCAGGCAAGCTCAAAAATAATATAAACATTTCTGTGAAATGGATATGGGGCAGAAACTTAAAGAGGTAAGTCCTCCAAGTTAAAGCCTTGAGCCTCCCAAGCTCAAGATCCAAAAATAGGCACCGAAACTGGCAGTATGAATCCTACCAGGGTTTGAGGCTAAACATAACCTACAAAGGACAGAGTGGGACTTAGCATCACTGTTTGAAGGCAGGGTCAAAGGTGATAGGTGGAGGAGGGCTCCCCCATTCCTGAAAGAAGGCTGGCAGCTCTTGGTCTCCTATGAAGAGGTGGTCCAGGGAGGGGAGTGGGATACAGGCCAGCCAGCGACCAGGACCTTAAAGCAGCAGCCTCTGATTGCCCAAGAAACTGAAGCCCACTGCGGCTCTGGACTAGGATCCCACAAGGAAGTCAGACAGAAACAACCATAAAACTGCTAATCAGGGACAAGTAAGCAGAGAGGGAGAAAGAATGGTGGAAATAAATAAATAAATGAAAATAATAAAAAATATATCTTATTCAAAACACGCCAGTCAACCAAAGTTCTAAAGTACATAAGGAAATCTAATGCCAATACAGACAACTAACAAAATCAGCCCTCACATCACTAATTTACTTCATATGAAATTAATATTATAAAACAGTCCAACAAAATAAGTATATTTAGATAATTTTAAAAGAATAAGAAACTATAAAACAAAAGAGCAGAATTAAAACGAGATGTTTTTAAAAGAATCAATTGGAAATTATGTAAATGAAGAGTACAGTCATTGAAGTTAAAAACTCAGTACACGAGATACTTTAGACTGCATAGAACTGAAGAAAGAACTGGTAAATCTGAAGATAATACTAAGGAATTCACTCAGATTGCAACTCAGAATGAAAAGAAGAAAAATATGAAAGAGCAGTTAAGAAACATGAAGGATAGCTCCACAAACATCTAGGAGGCATCACAGCAAAAGAAAGTGAAGAGAATGGAAAAGCAATATTTAAAGAGATAGAGCTAAGAATATTTAAAGAGATAATCTAAGAATGTCCAAGAAATAGATGAGTTAGCAGATTAAAAGTACATCTAAATACAGAGAAAGATAATTTAAATAAACAAGTAAGCAGATTAAATAAATCAATTTTAAAAGTCCACACAAACTAAAATACTAGTTTTTTTGTTGTTGTTTGTTTGTTTGTTTGTTTGTTTGTTTGTTTTAATCTCAAAAGCTACCAGAGAGCACCCTGAACATCCACGGACGTGTTGGGTCACAACCAGCTGAGCTCATGGAGACCTGGCAGCCTGTGGGGAAAACCGGGAATGGGCAGCTCAGAGCATCACACCCAGACTGTGCAGAAGGCCCACAACCATTCCGCGTCTTCCTTAGCAGTTGGTGAATACATGGTAAAGGAACTGTCTTTCACAGTGGAGACAACCCCAAGAAATTTCCTAAAAAGCAGTCCCCTAAATGTTTACAGCAACTTCTGGTAACAAGAGACTTGTCCTCTCTGGAATGGACACTCAGGTCTGGATTTAAATTCCTCTTCCTTGCCCACCAAACTTCTACCAGCAGCACCACACATGGACTTTCCTGGATGCCTTGTTCACTCCCGCTCATGGCGTCAGAACCAACTTCAGACCAAGAAACTCACTGCATAGTAAAAGAAGGGAGGAAAGGGGCTGCTGCCGACAGGGTTCACTGTCAGCTACAGTTATTACCAGCTGCTATTTGAACTCATAGTTTTTCATCTATATTTCCTCATCACTTACAAATTTCTCTACCACATGTTATTTCATTCTACTGTATCTTCTCTGAAGCTAAAGGAAAAGAAAACATAAAGAAACAAGAATGATAGACTGAGTTATCTGGAAAGGAACTTGGAAGATCACAGATGATTTCCAATAGGAAAGAAAATGGTCTCAGAAAACTGGTAACACACAACACACATCATAATTGTTCAGATAAAGACTACAGCCACATTTAAAGAAGAAGAAAATAAAAAGGTTAGTAAACCTCTCATTTAGGTTCCCCTTAGAAAGCAGAGCTCAAACAAGCTAGAGAAGGTTAAGACCAGAATTCACCTCATTTCCAGACAGAAAAATCTCTCACCAAAACCATCCAGATGGTGCTTTCCAAATTGTACCCTGGCAGTCACCCAAGGAGATGGATAGGCAAAGAGCCCCTAGAACTAGCCACCATAGCTTCAAAATCTTTCTAAAAACTGTTACGCTATGGCACAAGAGCACCACCTACTGAAATACTTCCAAGGGACAACTCAGCCCATTAACTGAAAAATGGCTACACAACCCACCTCTACCCAACTGATCACCTTGGCTTCAGAAAAATCTAACTATGGAGGGATGGACTTCAAATCATTTCAACCTAACTGGCTGTCTCTTTTTCTTTTGAAACTAAGGCCTTTGCCAAGACCTCCTGAAAAAGAAACACCATGCCTTCTCCTTGCATCCCCATTTTTGCTTTAATAACCGCAGTAAAACAAATCTTGCTACTGCTCACGTCCTCTTTCCCCGTACACGGCTTCAGCTATCTTAGTGAATTCTGCCGTAGCTAGAGCTCGTCCCTGCTCTGGCTTCCAAGGGGCAGAGAAAAACTCAAGGGAGGAGCTGTAGTAGCTCTAACGGGTCTGGGAAGGATACGTGTAAAGTCAAATTTTAAGCCCTCCAAGGCACAGTACTAAAATTGGGGGATTGTGCTTTTTCAAACTCATTTCAAGGTCATTACAATAGTCCCCCTCCCCTCAGGAGCTTAAGATAAACACAGAGGTTCTAGACCAGCAAAGTTGGAGGCCAAGTGAACTACTAGCAAAACAGAATAAAGAAGAAACTATGTAAGGAAAGACAATTTATGGGACATTATAAGTAACAGCAGGTAGAGACGACTGTTTCTGCTACGCTATATACACACACACAACATAATTAAAGTCATGGCACGGACAGGGTTCTCTCTCTGGAGCCCTCATGGCTTCCGTGAAGCTCCTAGGTACTGCTAATTACAAACACCTGACAGACTCACTTGAACAATTCACATAAATCCTAGCCTGTGTGTCATTTAGCTTTGTTCTATTTGAGTGGTCTGATGGGGACACGCCACGAGCCACTGTATGTGTAGACTCTACGTGCCTTGGTCATGAGGAAAAAGCAACTCATGTTTATTACTAATCATTCTGCACACCCTCTCATCCAGGACCAGTCAGGGTTTCCATTACAGCCGGAGCATGCCTATGAAAACAGAGAGGCGGTCGTCTCCACAGCACAGTCAGGGAAGAAATAACACGTACCCCCAAAATATCTGGTCACCTGATGCCTGTAAAAGCACAAATTTGTTAATTTGGAAATCATAAAAACTTCAAAACAATAAAAGTGTCTGTGTTCTACTGTATTTCAATTACTTCACAGGAAAAGAAAAATGATACTTTAAAAAATTCCTATCACAGTTCTCTGATGCATAAACGGCTAGTTAATTGCTTAGTCTGTAGAACAGTCTGCTGATGCCCCAGGGCAAGGGGAAGAGGGCAGGCAGTATCACAGGGAGGGGAAGTTCAAGTGGATGTGAAAACCTCAGGGAATAGACTTGTTGGAAAAGAATGAGCTTATAGAGAGCAAATTCTAAGATAAAGAGCAAGTGACTGATTGACATAAGTAAAGCAGGAAAAAAAAAACCAACATAACCTGGGATTGATAGGCTCATAGAATTTTTAGAAAGTGCATAATATTGCATTTTAGTTGTCCAATATAAAAGACTATAATAGTAGAAAATACTAATAGGGGTCTAGCAAAATTTTAGTAAGCCTCCTAAATTTGACCCAGTTTGGGTCCTCATTAGTATTTCAGGTGAAGTGGCCATTGCCGTTAACCTGCCCAGCACACATTCTCTGCCTTCCTCTTCCTAACCAGACTCGCAATTTCCTAGCTGGAAGATTTTGGTGAGACAAGAATGGGCTCTTGTATTAAAGCAGCAGTTCTCACTCAAGGGCAATCCTGACCCAAAGGGTATCTCTGACAATGTCTGACAACACTGTTGGTTGTGGTGACTGGGGAAGGGTGCCGTTGGCATCCAGTGGGCAGAGGGCAGGGATGCTGCTGAACATCCCACAATCAAAAATTATCTGGCCCTTAATGTCACTCCTTCACCCATACTACAAGGAGTTACTGGAAAAAAACCTCTCCTCGCCAAGTGTGAAGAAAGAAACAAGAGCTCTGGCTGCTGGACCCCATCTCACACCACCAGGAAGCCAGCCTGAGGACTAAGCATGGGAGGCACACAGACTGCAGGTGAGGACTTCTTGCCACAGGGCTCTTAAAAAGACATACCACTTGTAAGACAATGACTCATTCCCTCCCATCCCCCCCCCATCACTAAATGACCTTTTCACCCCACAGCACACTAAGTGAATCACTATAACATATTTCAACATTATGGTTTCAGATAAAGAATGGGACTCACTTATTTATTCAACACAGCAGTTTCTTGTCAAGACTAGCATATGGAACAAAAAGATTTTTTTAAATGGCTCAAACATCCCATCTCATCTGTAGTAGGCTAAATGGTGGCCCCCCAAAAAATATACGTCCATGTCCTAATCCCCAGAACCTGTCATTATTACCTTAAGGAGTGAATTCATACTCACCTTGTATGGCAAAACACATGATTAAGTTAAGGATTCTGGGAAGAGGTACTTATCCTAGATTATCAGGGTAGGCCATAAATGCAATCACGTGTATCCTGATGGGAGAGGGAGTGAGTTTGGAGACAGACACACAGAGGAGGAGGCAATGTGAAGACAGGCCACAGGTGATGTGGCCACAAGCCTAGGAATGCCATGCTGGCAGCCACCAGGAGCAGCTGGAAGAAGAAAGGACGAGATTCTCCTCTAAAGTCCCCAGAAGGAAGTCAGCGTTGCCACATTTTGGGCTTCTGACTCCAGAACTGTAAGAAAATACATTTCTGTTGTTTTAAGTCACTAAGTTTGTAGTAATTTGTTACAGCAGCCTTGGGAAACTAATACAACATCCTTCAAGGTGTACGAATGGCAGGCTATAAGAAGGGAAGTAAACTTACGTCTTGCCTTTTTTTTTTTTTGGACCCAAAGATTCTTCTTCTATAGACATACCAAAGATTTCCACATCAGGAGTTTCTTCTACTGTCAAATTCCCAGAGGAGAAAAAAAATGATCGTTAAGTACGCCGACACTGAATGCATGCCTGAAAGCCTATCGCCTGGCTCTGCACCATCTTCCAAACAACCACTCCTTCCCTCTGCCATCAATCCCCACATCCGGTCAGGCCTTCTCTTTCTTCTTTACTGAGGCAACAAAGCAACATTTCATTATATTTATGTACAAACTGTATTTATTAATTTTCAAATTACTGTTTACTACTTATATAAAAATGTTTTCATTGCTCAATGATCTAGTTTTCTATTTGTGGAAAATGCTTGGGTATGGGATGGGATGGAACACATTATAACCTTTCCCATTAAAATTAACATAAATAATTTTTTTTACTAGCTTTTCACTTAGTGACAGTTTTATAGGAATTAAAGTCTTTAAGTAAAGAATAGGTATATTTATTTCATCTATAGCAAATGCCTGGTAAGTAGCTTGATTTCTTGACCTTCTTCGTTAATGCCTTGCCAAGAGTATCACATGGAACAAAAGATTTTTAAAATGGCTAAATGATGCCGCGCCCCCCCCCTCCCCCCAATATATGTCCACATCCTGATCCCTGGAACCTATTAGTGTTACCTTTATGGAGTGCAGGAACTATAGGTCGGAAATCAGTAATTCAGCCCATCACTTTCACCTCACAGAAGAGGTAAGAGGTGCAGAGAGATGAAGTACCCTCCTTAAACAGACCATCCACCTGGTTAGAATCCCAGCAAGAACAGAATCCAGGTCTCCTAGCACCTAGACAAGTATTCTACCTGAAGTTATATGAAGAAATTGAAGAAAAATGTGAATAAAGAGGCAGAAAACAGCATGAATTTTCTCCTTTTCAAGAAAAGATGAAATGATACAGGCAATTCTTTAGCTTAGAAAAGGGAAGCTTGGTTAATGAGTTAATAAATGCCTTCAGGCTAAGAAAACATCAGCTAAAGGCTACCTCGACTTAACTTATTTTGCACTGATAATCAGACCTTGGGTTTTCTATCTTTTTGTGTCTTACAATCCAAAGAGTCTTTAAAACTTTAATTATTGGGTTTTAGGAAAAGTCACGATGTATTTTTTCTGTTTTTCGTTGCAAAACTGCATCATGACTTTTCCAACAACCCAATATATATAAGACTCTATTATACTAGATTTTACTGGTACTGTATCTCAGTTGTAGAACAAAAACCCATACAAGTAGCTCAAGTCGAATGGAGGTGGGGTACTATGAAAAGGCTACAATAAAAGATCTCATAGATACCCAAGGAAAGAATACAGTTTAGCTGGATCAAATGAAAACTGTGACTAGAATCTCCTGCCACCATCTCTTATGGGTCTCCATACGTCTGCTGCACTCTACCGCTTCTCTCTATAGACTAGCTTATGGTGCTCAGAACCTGGTCACAACTCTATATGATCTTTCAGCCCAAGGATTCATCATCATCTAATTAACTCAGTATCTCAAGGTTACCATTCTCAGGGAAGAAAATCTAATTGGCTCAATCCAGCCAATGGAGTCTCTAGATTGGCTCCTACTGGGTCAGCTGCTCACCCCACAAAGACTAGTGGTAGACAGGTACTAAACTTTGGACAGATTCTTCAAGAAGAAGTGCAGCAAAGAGGAAATGATCAGAATGTGCATTAAAATACTCAAGAGTTACATAACCTTTTAGTAAAGGATACCCAGGACGATTATGTCATCTACGTATATGAAAATTGTGGAAGGGATGACCATAACCTGTAAATCGAGAGCAGGAACCACTTTTAAATTTTCTTCCAGCTTTATGGGTCTAGAGCAAAACCTTACAACTTAGGGCTATATTATCAGATTTTATCATTTTTCAGAAATATCTCCAATTAGCAGATCATCAAAGAAATCTCAAGAAATAAAAGAACATCTTTTCTTTTATACAATATGGTCACTGACTTGCCATTATTTGGGGAAAGCAAGAGAGGAAAGGATTAAACAAAAGATATCAGCAGTTCTTACATAAGTAGGAATTCTCTAAACTACATCATGGTTAAAGTACAGTTCAACAGTTTGGCACAGGTGTAGAGTTCTAATAGAACTGGTACCTCAAGTAATTTTTAAAAATAAAAACAAAAATGCTGACGGGGTTGAGGGAAAGGGGAGGATGAATAGACAGAGCAAAGAGGATTTTTAGGGCAGTGAAATTATTTTGTATGCTACTATTATGGTGGATACATGTCTTTATACATTTCTCTAAGAATGTACCACAGAATGTGCCACCTCAAGAGGGAACCCTGAGGTAAACGATGGACTTTGGATGATTATGATTTGTCACTGTAGATTCATCAATTGTAACAAATGTTCTCTCTGGTCAGGGTATTGATAGGAGGAGGCTGTGTCCGTGGTGGGGAAGGGGATACATGGGACCTGCATACTTTCTATTCAATTTTGCTCTGAAGCTACTAAAACTGCTCTTTAAAAAAGTATATTTAAAATAAAAAGGCCATGGTGATGGGAGCAACCTTGGCCTAACTAAACTAAAACCTACTCTCAACACTCTGAGCATAAGGATCAGAAATAGCAGGAGCAGAGTTAGAAAGTCAAGAATAGATCTCAATTACATCTGGCAGCAGCCGCAGCCCTCACACCCTATATAATAAACTTAATCAGTTCCCCGAGTTACAAGTTCATAAATTCAGACAACCAGATGCTTGGTTTCTCCAGACAGAGAAGATAATTCCTCTTGGTTGTTCTAGGAGGTATTATTCGCCTCCAAGTCTAATACATGAACTCCTCAACACCAGGAAATTAAATACAAAGCTTTTATTGGGTCTCTCTCTAACTCTACCCCCAAGATAATATTCATTTACAGTGTCAACTAAGAATTCCATAGGGGAGATCTCCTCTTACATCTATGAAGTTTTTGTTGCTGGGTTTGTTCTTGAAGAAGTTTTCATCTCGACTCAGACTGTGGGATACTCTAACAGTACCATATGGCTTCCGGCATTAATGCCATGGGCCAAATTTTCCTTAAATCTTTCCTCTGACAGATGGTCTTTCTCTTACCCTCTCTGCCTCATCTTCAAGACCACTCATCTAGGAGCAAGGTAATCACAAGAAACACTTGATTAGGTATGTACATACGTAGCCTGTCTTAATAAAGTACTACTGATCATTCCTTGTCATATCCCTAAGAATTGTATTTTTGGTCTGGCAATCCTCAAAAGGTTTAACCATATACATTTGGGTGAGATCTCAAAAAAAAAAAATCAAAGAACATGTATGAGTCCTTTTGCCTACTGCTGTGGACACAGATCTTGAAATTTTTTTCACTAGCTTAAAAAGCATAATTGTAACCTTTAGTTAATTAAAGATAAGTTTTGAGAATAAACCAGTCCACACATAATTACTTTTGTCTATGTTTTCATCTTTGTTTCTATGCCTCTTTCCCTATAGTATAGATTTCCTCCTGTAAGCATTAGGGAAGAAAGATGTTATGAAAGTATAATATGAAATGTTTACATGGTATTTCCTGGCTTGTACCCTTCATTTTCATTAGAAAAAAGAAATTTACCAAGTCATATTTTTACTCATCTAAAAAACACTTCCCAAACACTAGTTCTGAGGTATTTATAGGGACTCCACAATCAAAGGGTTCAGGAGAGTCAAGTGAGGTTTCTAACTGTATGCTGTAACTTCTCTCAGGGCATCTCAGGAAACTGTAACTTGTTAAACACTCTGAGAAGTCCAACATTCACATGGTCACTCAACAAATATTCAATAAGTGCCTACTGTGTGCCAGGCACTGTGCCAGAGATTAGTGATAAAATGTCAGTCCCAGTACAGTCCCTTGCCTCAAGGAGCCTGAGTCTAGAGCAGCAGTTCTCAACCTTCCTAATGCCGCGACCCCTTAATACAGTTCCTCATGTTGAGGTGACTCAAACCATAAAATTATTTTCGTTGCTACTCTATAACTGTAATTTTGCTACTGTTATGAATCGTAATGTAAATATCTTTTTGTTTTCCAATGGTCTTAGGCGACCCCTGTGAAAGGGTCGTTCGACCCCCAAAGGGGTCGCGACCCACAGGTTGAGACCCACTGGTCTAGAGGGTGTTTTTCAAATTGCAAGTTGTGAAATCAATTAAGTGGATAGCAACTAAGTATTCTTTTTTAATGAAGAAAGAATGGAAAATATCACAGCATATCACACAAAGAAAAAGTAGATGCTGTTTGGTGAAACGTTTGTGAAAACTAATATATGTGTGTTCTAAGTAGGATATAAAGTAGATTTCTTATTGTGGAACATACTCAAAATGTTTTAGAAAATCCTGCTCTAGGACAGCGGTTCTCAATCTGTGGGTCGCGACCCCTTTGAGGGTCGAACAACCCTTTCACAGGGGTCGCCAGGTACTCGTATGTGGGCGTATCTGCATGTGGGCCTGGAGACGGATAGAGGAGCAGTGTCTTGGTTCCTAAGACCATCGAAAATATGTGTTTTCTGATGGTCTTAGGCGACCCCTGTGAAAGGTTGAGAACCGCTGCTCTAGAAGAAATATATTACACAAGATATGATAATAAAATATAAAGAGTGATATAAAAGAGTACTATGAGAGTATCAAAGAGCATTTCCAAAACTTTTTTGAGCCTACACACATTATCACTTCACACTGGCTAAAAATTGACAAGAAGGAGGAATGGACTTCCAGCATGACAGTGTGAGGAGCTCAGCTGATCTACTCCCCAGGGAAACTGGTGAAAATTATTAGAACCACCACCATTTTAAAAGTCTCTGGAAATGGTCCCAAGGGCAGACAGCACAAGAAAAAGAAAAATATCTATTCATGAAAACTTAGCAAGAAAAGAGAGAGTCTGTGGTATTGAACCACAACCACTCCCTATCTCCCTCCTATCAACTTAGCAAGACTCCACGCTTCAGCCATTAGTGGAGCTCAATAGCTGGGTGTAGTCAGAGAAAAGTTGAAGAGAGCCCTACTAGTATCATTATCATTCAGGGTGACAATGGGCATACCCAAGGCTGCTGAGGAGCAACATGAGAAGCTTCACACTGAGAGAGGGGAAACAGACCAGCACCTTTAAAGAAATAAGCAAATAACATAACAACCCCTGAAGGTGGGGGAGTGGGGGAGGACAACAAGTGTCCAGAGTTGCTACACTACATATCTAAAACGTCTAGTTTCCAACAAAAAAAATTATGAAGCATGCAAACAAACAGGAAAGTATGACCCATACACCAGAAAAAAAAAGGCAGGCAAAGAAACTGCCTGTGAGAGCAATCAGATGTTGGATTTCTCATAAAAAGATTTCAAAGTAACCATTATAAACATGTTCTCAGAACTAAAGAAAAACCTGATTAAAAAAGTAAAAAAAGGTATGATGACAATGTTGTATCAATAAACTGACAGAAACTATAAAAAAAAGAACAAGTGGAAATTCTGGAGTTGAAAAGTATAATAACAGGGCATGGCGGGAACTCCCTAGAGTGACTCAATAGTAGGTATGAATTGACAGAAGAAAGAAGCAAATTTTAAGATAGATAAATAGACCGATAGATATAATGGATAGATATAATTATGTATATAATGTCTGTTGGGCCTATAAAATACAAAAATGTAAGATAATGTGTGATATATTTTCAAATACCTGTGCAAATGAGGTGTGTGGGAGCAAAGCTGTGTTGGGCTAAGGAAATAACTATATATAGTAAAGTAATATCTACTATAACACACTTATGTTGGGTTCATAACATTAAAAGATGCAAAATGTATAACAATAATGTCACAAAAGGGGGTGAGGGAGAGAGGAACAGAGCCATACAGGATTAAACATATAGCTATTTATACCACTGGAATTAAGCTAGTATAAAACTGAAGCTGATTCTGATAAATTAAGCTGTACATGGTAATCCCTAGAGCAACCACTGGAAAAAAAAGTACTCTGAAAGTACAGTGAAAACATCATTAAAGAAATTGAGATGCTACATTAGAAAATATTCACTTAATGCAAAAGAACACAATAAAAAAACCAACAGAGAAACATAAAAAGACGAGACATATAGAAAACAAAAAGTACATGGCAGACAGAAATCCAATAATATCTTTGAATGTGAGAGGAATAAACAAACAATCCAACTAAAGAGAGATTATCTGACATTAAAAAAATATATAATCGATTATATGCTGTCAACAGGAGACATGCTTTATATTCAAAGATACAAACAGCTTGAAAGTGAAAGAATGGAAAAAGATGCATCATGCAAATATACAAAAACAAGAACGTTGGTGTGGCTATACTGACATCACAAGAAAGTGTTACTAAAGATAAAGGGAGCTATTTTATAATGATAAAAGGGTCAATCCATGAGGAAGATATAACAATTTTAAACATGTGTGTACCAAATAACAGAGAACAAAACACATAAAGCAAAAGCTGACAGAAATGGAGAAATAGTCACTTTAATGTTAATAGTTGAAGACTTCAAAACTCTGCTTTCAATAATGAACAGCATACTAAACAGATCAACAACTACTGACTTAACACTATAAACCAACTAGACCTAAAAGGTATCTATAGATATCTCCACTCAACAACAGAATATACATTCTTCTCAGGGTCACAGGGAACATTCTCCATTCTCCAGGATAGACAACATACTAGGCCATTGAAAAAACAAAATACACACACATACACACACACACACACACACACACACACACACACACACACACACACATATATATATATTTAAATTTAAATGGATATCTATATTTAAATGGATAGATAATATAAGCAATGTTCACTGAACACAAAGCAATGAAATTAGAAATCAGTAGTGGGAAAAATTGGGGGAAATTCACAAACATGTGCAGATTAAACAATGTACTGCTAAATAACCAATATGTCAAAAAAATCAGAAGGGAAATTTAAAAATGCTTGGAGATGAATGAAAATGAAGGCACAACATACCAAAACTTATGGGATGCAGCTAAAGCAGAGCTTAAAGGGAAATGTATAGCTGTAAATGCCTATATTAAGACAAAAAAATCTCAAACCAAAAACCTAATCTTCCAGCTTAAAACACTAAAAATAGATCAAACTAAACCTAAAGCAAGCAGAAATAAGAAGATAATAAAACTAGAGAAGACATTGTAAGAGATAGAGAACAACAAGGAAACAAAGTCAACAAATACAAAAGTTGGGTCTTTGAAATAGCAACAAAATTAATAAATTTGTAGATGAACTGATCAAGAAAAAGAAACAAGACTCAAATGACCAGAATCAGAAATAACGGAGGGGACATTACTATGAACCTTATGGAGATAAAAAAGGATTGAAAAGGAATACTATGAATAACACACAGCAAATCAGATAACTTAGATGAAATGAACTAATGCCTAGAACAACACAAATTACCTAAACTAACTCAAGAAAAAATAAACAAACTGAAAAAACCTATAGCAAATGAAGAGATAAGTAACCAAAAAGACTACTCACAAAGAAAAGCTCAGGACCAGATTACTTTACCTGTGAACTGTACCAAACATTTAAAAAAAGAACTAATACTAATTCTTAATAAACTCTTTCAAATAGTATGAAAAAAGGGAATACTTCCGAACTTATTTTATGAGGTCAGTATTACCACCATACCCAACACAAGAACTAGACATCATAAGAAAACTACAGACCATTGTCTTTTATGAACATGGACATAAAAATCTTCACCAAAATACTAGCAAACCAAATCCAGCAACATATGAAAAGAATTATATACACCATGACCAAAAAGATTTATACCAGAAATGAAAGATTGGTTTGACATGCGAAAATCAATTAATAAAATATATTATAATAGAATAATTAAAATCACATGATCATCTCAATAGATGCAGAAAACCTGTGTGATAAAATCCAACACCCTTTCATGATAAAAACACTCAACAAACTAGGAATAGAAATAACTTCCTCAACCTCATAAAGGACATTTGCAAAAACAAAAACACAGCTGATATCATACGTACATACTTAATGGTTAAAGAATGGATGCTTTCTTCACCTATCAGGAACAAGATAAGGATGTTCACCTTCACCACTTCTATTTAACATTATACTAGAGCTTCTACCTAGGGCAAACAGGCAAGAAAAATAAATAAAAGGTATCCAGATAGAAAAGGAAGACGTAAAACTATCTCTATTTGTAGATTATATGATCTCATATTTAGAAAATCTTAAGGAATCCACAAAAGAGAAACTATTAGAATAAATGAGTCAGCAAGATTGCAGGATACAAGATTTATATACAAAAGTCAATGAACAATCTAAACATGAAATCAGAAAAAGAATTCCATTTACAATAGCATCAAAAAATAATAAAAACTTAGGAATAAATTTAACAAAATAAGCGCAAGGTTTGTACTCTGAAAACTATAAAATATTGTTGAAAGAAATTTGAATAAAATCTAAATAATTGGGAAAATACCCCATGTTCATAAATTAGATGACTTAACATTATTAAGATGTCAATACTTCACAAATTGACCTACAGATTCAATGCAATCTCTATTAGAATCCCAGCTGACTTCTTTTTAGAATTTGACAAGCTGATTCTAAAATTCATATGGAATTTCAAGAGACCTAGCATAGATAAAAACAATTTTGAAAAACTTGTTTGAAAAACTAAAGAATGGAGGATTCACACACCCTGATTTCAAAACTTAATACAAAACAACAGAAATCAAGACAGTATGGCAGTGGCACATGGGCCAAAGGAGATCAATGACTCAGAGTCCAGAAATAAACCCATTCATCTATAGCCAAGTGATTTTCAACAATGATGCCAAGAACATCCAATGACAAAAAGAAGAGATTTTCCAACAAATGGTGCTGGGACAAAGAGATAGCCACATGCAAAAGAACAGTTGGACCCTTACCTCATACCATATACAAAGAACTCTAAATGGATCAAAGACCTAAGTGTAAAGCTAAAATTAGAAAAAAACCTTAGAATAAAATATAAGTGTAAGTTTTCATGACCTTGAATTTGGTGAAGGTTTCTTAAATATGACATGAAAAGCAGAAGCAACAAAAGAAAAAATAAATTGGACTTCATAAAAATTAAAAACTTGTGCTACAAAGGACACCATCAAGAAAGTGAAAAGACAACCTATAGAATGGGAGAAAACATATGCAAATCGTATGTCTGATAAGGGACTTGTACCCGAAATATGTACCCGAAATATATAAAAAACAGCTTAATAATAAAAATAGTAACCCAATTTAAAAAATGTGCAAAGGATCAGAATAGGCATTTCCCTAAGAAAGACATACAAATGGCCAGTAAGCACCTGAAAAGATACTAGCATCATTGACTAGCATCAGGGAAACGCAAACCCAAAACACAACAAGCTACCACTTCACAACTATAAGTCAGGGTAGAATTTTAAAAGTCAGACAATAACAAGTATTGGCAAGGATGTGGAGAAATCAGAATTGTTATACAATGCTGACAGGAATGTGATGATGCGATTGCTTTGGAAAACACTGTCAGTTCCTGAAAAGGTTAGATATCACCACATGACCTAGCAATTACACTCCTATTTACACACCCAACAGAACTGAAAACACACATTCATATAAAAAAATGTACATAAATGTTTATAGCATTATTTGTAATAGCAAAAAATTACACACAATCCAAATGTCCATCAATTGATAAATGGATAAATGAAACATGGTATATTCACACAATAGTATGTTATTCAGCAATAAAGTAGAATGAAATACTGATAATTCTACTACATGGATGAATTCTAAAAACATGCTAAGTGAAAGTAGCCAGTCATAAAGACCACATATTATACTATTCCATTGATATGAAATGTCCAGAATAGACAAATCTATAAAAACAGAAAGTAGATTGGTGCTTGTGTAAGGCTGGGATAGGGAAATGGTAAGTGACTGCTAGTTAGTATGGGGTTTCTTTCTGGGGTGATAAAAATATTCTAAAATTAGGTTGCAGTGATGGTTGCCCAACTCTGTGAATAAAATAAACTACACTGAATGTATGTTTTAAGTGGAAGAATTTATGGTATTTGAATTATATCTCAATAAAGTAATTAGATACTATAGAAAAGTATTTGTAGAATACCAGTTTAAGAAACAATGCCCTAGTTGCATTTGTATACACCAATAATAAACTATCAGAAGGAGAAATTAAGAAAACAGTCCCATTTACAGTTGCTTCAAAAACAATAAAATACTTAGGAATAAATTTAACCAAAGAAGTAAAAGACCTGTACTCAGAAACTATTATAAGACATTGAAGAGAGAAATCAAAGAAGATACAAATAAATGGAAACACATACCATGCTCATGGTTAGGAAGAATTAATATAGTTAAAATGTCAGCACTACCTAAGGCAATATATAGATTCAATGCAATTCCTATCAATCTACCAATGACATTTTTTGCAGAAATAGAACATATAATCCTAAAATTTATATGGAACCAAAAATGACCCCAAATAGCCACGGCAACCTTGAGAAATAAGAACAAAGTGGGAGGTATCACGCTACCTGACATCAAATCATACTACAAGGTTATAGTAATCAAAACAGTATGGTACTGGCATAAAAACAGATGCATAGATCAATGGAACAGAGTAGAGAGTCCAGAAATAAATCCATTCTTATACAGTTATTTAATCTATGACAATGGAAGCAACAACTTACAGTGGGGTAAAGACAGTCTACTCAATAAATGGTGCTGGAAAAATTGGACTGACACGTGCAAAAAAATGAAGCTGGGCCACCTCCTTACACCATATATGAGAATAAATTCAAAATGAATTAAAAACTTAAATGTAAGATCCGAAACTCTAAAACCCCTAGAAGACAATATAGGAAGTAAATTTGCAGACATTATCCTGAGTAATATTTTTACTGATATATCCCCTCAGGCAAGGGAAGTAAAAGAAAAAATAAACATATGGGATTATATAAAACTAAAAAGTTTTCTCTCAGCAAAGGAAACCATCAATAAAATAAAAAGGCATCCTACTGAATGGGAGAAGATATTTGTCAATGATACATCTAATAAGGGGTTAATATCCACAATTTATGAAATACTCATTTGACTCAACACCTAAACAAACAATTAAGAAATTGGTAGAGTATATGAAAAAATGCTCAACTTCACTAATCATTAGAAAAATGCAAATAAAAACGACAATGAGATACCACCTTACTCTGGTTAGAATGGATATCATCAATAAATCAACAAACAACAAGTGCTGGCGAAGCTGTGGAGAAAAGGAAACCCTGATGCACTGTGGGTGGGATTGCAGATTGGTGCAGCCATTACGGAAATCAGTATGGAGGTATCTCAAAAAACTGAAAATGGAACTACCGTATGACCCAGCAATTCCACTCTTAGGTATCTACCCAGAGTAACCCAAGATGCTAATCCAAAAAAAATATATGCACCCCTATGTTTATTGCAGCGCTATTTACAATAGCCAAGACTTGGAAACAACCAAAATGCCCATTGGTAGACGACTGGATTAAGAAACTTTGGTACATTTACTCAGCTATAAAGAAGAATGAAATCTTAACCATTTGCAACGATATGGATGGACCTAGAGAACATTATGCTAAGTAAAATAAGTCAGTCAGAGAAAGACAAATACCATATGAGATCACTTATATGTAGAGTCTAAAGAACTGAATAAATGAGCAAAGTAAAAAGAAATAGTCTCAGAGGTATAGAGGAAAAACTGATGATTCCTAATTGGGAGGGTGGAGAAGGTAAGGGAATTAGAGAGTACATGTTGGTAACCACAATATTGCCATGGGGATATGATAGACAGTTTGGGGAATATAATAAATAATGTTTTAGAGATTTTGTAGGGTGTCAGACGGGCACTTGAGAGACCACTTCGTGGACAGTGTCGATGCCTGACCACTGCCCTGTACACCTAAAGCTGAAAATGAATAATACTATATGTCAACTAAAATTTTATATATATATATATGGTCAGGGGATGTGAGTACAGCATAAGGAATAGAGTCAGTGGAATTGTAACAGCTATATACGATGTCAGAGGGGTAGTAGATTGGGGGAGGGGAGTTATCACTTTGTGAGGGGTGTACATGTCTAACTATTACATTGTTTGGTACACCTGAAACTAATGAGAGAGAGAGAGAGAGAGAGAGAGAGAGAGAGAGAGAGAGAGAGAAGGGAAGAAAGAGCCCTAATGAATTAACTTTACCTCTCATGGCTTAATAGTGGAATCACAGAAAGAGGAAGGCTTTTTCTTTAATGACTGTCCTAAAGAAGGAACCATTTCTGGTCCACTTTGGTATTAGAATCAAAGAGTTTTCAGCAATGTCTATAGCAACCCTGAGTTTTCCTCGTTATAAATCTGTGAGACACAAAATTAGGTATTACAGGACCAACTCAGGGACCCATTCTAGGCTGAATATAGGGACTTGGTTCATTCCTAAAATCCAGGATTCACCCTAGAATAGGCTGCATCATAACCCCCAAATTCTCACAGAATCCTGAAGTTCACCATAGTTTGGACTGAAACAAGAACCAAGAACAAATCCTCAATATTACTTCTTTAAACGTCTTTAAATTTTAAAGTCAGATGGAAAAAACCTGCAAAACTCTTATTTTCTGAATTACGTTTTGTTTTTATTGTATTGACTTTTTGCTAATACCTCCAACCTGCTCCATGAAAATTTAAAGTTAACAATTACCCATCCAATTAAACATCATAAAATGTAACCTAAGGCAAATGGATGGAAAAAAACAGGACAAAGAAGTCCTAATCCCTAGAACCTGTGATTATGTTACCTTACATGACAAAAGAGGCTTTGCAGATGTGAAGAAGTTAAGGATCTTGAGATAGGAACATTACTCTGTATTACCCTGGTGGCCCCAGCACAATCACAGTCCTTGTAAGGAAACGAGGGAGGCAGGAGAGTTTGAAAAGATGTGACAATGAAAGGGAGGTGGGAGTGAGGCAGGGCCAAGTGCCAAAGAAAAAGGGTGGCCTCTACAAGCAGGAAAAGGTGAGAACACAGATTCTCCTTGGAGCCTCCACTGGGGCTCAGCCTTGCCAACACCTTGATCATGGCTCAGTGAGACTGATTTCAGACTTCTGCCCTCCAAAAGTGTCAGATAAGAAATCTGTGGTTTTATTCCACTAAATTTGGAGGAATCTATTACAGAAGCAATGCGAAATTGATACAGGTTAGGATAAAAAAAATACATCCTGATGGTCAGTGGTCGGCACCAATTGTCACTGTCTTTTTTTGTGGTCAACTCAAGATTGGCAAACAAATCATGACTCAATTTGACCAAGATATAAAGACAAATCAGTTGTAAAGGAAAAGCACATATTCCTTGTACTCTTTCCAAGGAGAATCTCTCAGGCTGTTTATAAAAAGATGTTTTGCCTACTTAGGTAACGGCAAATCTACCTATATACTACTCAGAATTTCCAATTTTAAAATGTTCCAATAATAAATGGTTTGTCTCCAGGTTGCTTTATGCTAGGTCAGTACATATCTACCACTCATTATCACATTCTTTCTCTTTGGCAACAAATCTCTTCATTTATTTCACTTTCTTCCAAATATCAAAATATTTTTTCCTCTGTATAGGAAGTACCCTAATTTTTTTCGACTTTCTCTCTTCCTTCTAAGCTCAAAATCCTCAGTTTCTTTCATTATAAGTATAGGAGGGGAAGAGAGGAGGGAGTCTTAATATTAAAAAAACAATGACAATAACTACCACATCAAACTGGACACAGGCCTGGGGACATGGGTTACCATTAATTAAAAATATCAGTTCTCTAACAAAGTATCACCCACAAGCAACAGCCAAATATGTGTACACCAACAGCAAGGAATACAATTTAATTTTAATATTTTTAGAGATGACCTTTTTACCCACATTTTTTACAAGCAAAGTCCAAAAATCATTCCAAAGTGTTCAATCACATAATCATTTTCAACACATTAGAGTACAGAAGGGAAAAACTAACTAGATTTACTTTCATTAAAAAGAAGGAAATGAGATAAAACTGATCTCAATTTATATGTTACCCAATTTCAACAGTGGCCTGTACAAATAATTAAATCATAAAATCATAGTGTTTGAACAAGAAACAACTTTAGGGATTGTCTAAACTCAAATTCCCAAGCTCACAGATAAAGAGACTCAGAGCCTATACCGTTAAGTCACTGATCCAACTAAACCTAGACTAACATGAGGCCACTCAAAGCCATGTATTAGAGAGCAGTAAAAACATTGAAGAGAGGAGGAAGATTCTGACCCAGCTTTGGCCATGCCAGGCTTCTAGTCTTTAGGCTATATTACCGGTCTTCAGTGTGAGATATACTTAGCACTGGGAACAGATAGTACAGAAACTGTCCAAGAAGTATGCAGGCACAATCACTTTTAAGATCAATTTCTATATCTTCAGCTTTCATATATACTCTGTCTTACTCCGTTCAGGCTGCTATAACAAAATACCACAAACTGGGTAGCTTATAAATAACAGAAATTTACTTCTTAACAGTTCTTGAGACTGCGAAGTCCAAGATCAAGGTGCCGCAGGTTTAAACCTCCAGTAGAGACCTGCTTCTTAGTTCATAAACAGCCATCTTTTTGCACTGTCTTTATGCACTGGAAGGGGTTACGGGGCTAAGGGGCCTCTTTTATAAGGTACTAATCCCATCATGAAGGCTCCACCCTCATGACCTAATCCCCTCCCAAAGGCCTACCTCCTAGTACCATCACTTTGGGGATTAGGTTTCCACATATGAATGGGAGTGGGAGGGACACAAAATTCAGTCAGTTGTATCATTCCATTTCCTAAAAATTCTGTGAGAACTGAAGTGGAAGCCTCTCTTTTCCTCCCTCTCCTGTCATAATCATTTTTCTCCCACTTTGTAGAAGGAAGCTGTGGTGCTGTGATGTGTAATAAGAAATATATATTTTGGTCTTCATCCAAGGTTCCTGGCTCACAACTCCCAAAACCCTTGGAATTTCCTAAGTGATAAGAGCAATGGGAGTATCTTTTGTTACAGTATTTGGTCTCTATTTCTCAATTACTGAAATAGCTTCAGAGCAATAAGGTGAAAGCATGTCTAGTTATTCATAAGGAGCCCCTTTCAACCACACCTGAGTTTATGTTAATGTTTTTGGAAAGCCCCTAAGGATGGAGGTTGGTTATCAGGGGACCAACCATGATAAATGGGTTGGAACTTTCAGTCTCACCCCTCCCACCCACCTCCAAGAAGGGGACTGGGGGCTGGAGGTGGAATCAGTCACCAATGGCCAGTGATTTAATCAATCATGCCTACATAATGAAGTCTCCATAAAAGTCCCTGAACTACAGGGTTTGAAGAGTTTCCTGGTTGTTGAAAACTAATGCAGTCACTTGTCCAAGGGGGAGGGGTGCACCCCAAACTCCACAGGGACAGAAGCTCCTTTGCTTGGGACCCTCTGGACCTCACCTTATGTATCTCTTCATCTGGCTGTCAATTCATTTCCTTTAATATTCTTTGTAATAAACTGGAAATCTAGTAAGTAACTGTTTTGCTGAGTCATGTGAACCAGCCACTCTAGCAAATTAAACAAACCCAAGAAGGAGGTCATGGGAACCTGCCATTTACAGCTGATGGGTCAGAAGCATGGGTGACAACCTGGACTTGTGATGGTGTCTGAAGGGGAGAGGGGCAGTCTTGTGGGACTGAGCCCTTAACCTGTGGGATCTAATGTCATGTCTAGGTAGATAGTGCCAGAATTGAGTGAAAATGACCCTGGCTGGTGTCTGAGAATTGCTTGGTATGGGGAAACCCCTACATATTTGGTGACCAGAAGTGTCAGAAGTGAGTAGAGTATTAAGAGAAGGGGAGATATTCAGGAAGGGAAATTCCATAAATGGCTCCCTTTACGGAAGCCATTCCTGACTCTTACTATGGGACACAATAGTCCTAAGTGTAAAAACCAGGGCTTCAAACAGGGACCATTCACAAGACTAGTAATGATACATTTCTTGAGGCACCCACAGAATATATCACCACCACCCCATCAATCTCATTAAGAGCTGCAGGTCACATAAAATTTTACTTTTATATGTTTAATAGTTTCAAAATGTATAAAACGTTTACATTATTTTAACTAACTATATCCTAGAAATAAAAAGATAAGACAATTCAGAACAAGTTTCAATGCATAATCTTAAATTACATGCACTTTTATTGCAGAATCTTTTGAAACTCCATTGCCTGTATTCCTGTATTCACTGTATTCTACTCAGTCAGAAGCAGTTTCTCCATCTTTGGAACTGTCTGAATGTCCTGAATGTCCTCAGCTTCTGCACATCTGTCTCATTTCCAAATGAAACTGCACCCTTCCTGATTCCCGGAGATCTCTGGAATGCCTCTTTTCCCACACATGCTCTATTCTCATTCCTTCCTGTCTTGTTTAAGACTTTTCTCCATCCGTTGTTCTCCCTGTTCATCACCTCCTTTTCTCTTGGCCTACTAAAAATTCTTTTTTCCCCATCTTGAAAAAGGATAAAAGTAAGAGCCTTTTCCTTTGTCATGTCATTCTATTTCCTTCATTTCCTTCCTAGTCAAATTTTTTGAAATAACAGTTTATCCTCACTCACTGCTGTCTCTGTTTTCTCTGTAACTGTTTGCTAATCAGTTTCCAGAAACGACTCCTGCTGCCTATCCCCTTACCAGTTTAAACACCGAGGCTGACATTCTCACTGTGTGCTTGCTGGTAGATTGGTCTTGACCGCTACCAAAGAAAAGGCTCTAATTCTAACTTCAAAGAGATTATGTTGCGGGGAACCCAGACAAAAGAGACAGGACACCAAGGCGTGGGAAGCAACTTTTATTAATGCCGGCACTGGCTCAGCGGATTCACATCCAGAGGCTGAGCCCCAACTCAGGTGGGATTTGGGGTTATATACCCTGAGGTTTCCAGGTTGGCAGCTAAGATTTATTATTAGGACATGTGGCCATTGTGCCAGTTCCTGACTGGTCCACGGGTGAGGTAGGAATTTGGAAATATTACACGGGGAAGTCTTGATGACCATACAGTCCAGGAATGTCTTTGTCCGAAGCCCGCGCAAAATCCTTGGTGACCACATGGTCTGGGAAGGTCTTTGTCTAGGGCCCATTGCCACAATAATGGGAGGTGCCTCAACAAAAGATGAAGGACTAGGATGTATTTATTTCTCTGCATCCCTCCACTCTTCCCATGTTACTCATGATCCTAACGTTACATTCTCTCCCAGGCACCCTGGTGACACCAAGCAGTGATACTAATGACATGAGTTCAGGCCAGTAGTTGACTCCATCACATACCACGGCTTTATGAACAAATGGAGGAGCAACTGTGCCCATCTGAAGTGACCGATTATTATGTGACAAGGGCCACTTTAAGTGACAGCCTTCCAAATAGACAAAAACTATACAATGAACCATTTGCAAAAAGTGGGTTGGGATCATTAGTTTAATCTAATTCACCTACCTCAATAGTTCCAATGAGAGACCGTGAGGAAGTGTGGTATGGGACACGGGGTAATATTAAACATCAAAAGATGATAACGCCAAGTTTTCATTTATTCATTACCTCTCAACCATGAGAGAAGGATGGTGAGATCAAACTGGTGCTCAACAATGAATCAATTCCACCCTTCACCATTGTCATTATTAGGTATGCCATTGGTAGTAAGTTGGGTCACCCAAGCCTCCTTCTTGAGGCCTAGACTTGGCAGCAAAACAGACTGTGAGAAGAGAGACATGGGTGTTGCTGACAGTGATAAAAGGTGGTTAGGCACCGCACCACACCTAGTAATGGGGAAAGGCATAAGAGACCAAAGTGCCAGTGATGGGTGAAAGGAGAAGATACCAAAGATAAATTCTGCCTACAGCCAGCCTGGGCAACTCAAAAATATTTCAACTGCCATTTCTGGAATATTCAGTTATAAAGGATGGAGTACAGAACCAGGAAAGCATGGTCTACACTATTTACTATAGATCATTAACCAGATTAGTTGATTAATCTATGACTGTTACTTTGACTCTCAACCCACTCTTCAAAGTTTTGTTTTAAACACTGTCGTTGTAGGAAACCATTTTGTTTATTGGAAGTACAAGCATACCTAAATTTGTATAAACACAAAAGAGTATGTTTTACTCAGTATGGTCCACCATAGTATTAGGTACAAGACAAATAACTCATTTTATATGAGTTAAGAATTTAATGACTGGCAGTCATTTAACTATTTTGGGCTGCCACAAGGCATACAGTCAAACCTCTTCCCAAAATAAAAACATGATCAGCTATTTAAGAGTTACCCATACTGTTACCGGCCAAGAGCGTGCCCCCCCCCCACCCCCACCAAAGACTTTTAAGTTTTCTTTCCTATAGAAATGTTAATATAGGAAAGTTAAGTCTCCTCCCTACTTTCTTAGTTTCTTAGCCCCTGGCTTTGATTATTCTTCTCATCAGTTTGTGAATCCTAAACTAAAGATTACTCCTAGCCTGAATCCTAGAATTCAACTATTTCCCCCCACCCCCATTTCTTGATTGCTTTGTAAATCAGTTTCTGATTCCTAAACAATAGAAGTCTCCTTACCCCTGCTTCAGATAACTATTTGAAAGCCTGTGACTTCCTAATATCCCCCAGGCCAGTAAACTGAATGCCAAACCCATTCTGGGCCCAGACAACTGACGCCACCTGAGTAACAGGCTGAAGGCAACAGGCTTCATGAGAGCTAACAGATTTATTAATTAAAATCTGTTTCTCCTCATTCAGGGGCCTTGGGGATACAGATGATACCCCAACAAGATTGCCAGTCACAACCAAAGAAGCCAGTGCGGTCTTCCAGGTGATCTCAAGACCCCTTCCTCTCATCTGAGATCAACTAGGGTGAGAGTTCCATGAACCCCCAGTAGGCAGGGACATCTCTACGCCCCTGCCTAGCAGGAAGCCAATACGGAAGAAGAGATCTCCTGTCCCGCAACTTCCCATAGAGATTTAAATGGGGATCATGTATCTCAAGGGGAAAACTATGCAGGCAGTTAGAGGTAGGCATTGGGTCTCTGCATTCCTGCACATCCCACAGGATGTGACTGCCCGGTGACCTCCCCTCTCATCCCAAAAATTCTTTTCATTGTAACTATCTATCCCTGAAACAAATGGGTGCGAAATACCCAACTAGATCAGACCAGTCACTGGGCCCTGATCAGTACCTCTTGTCAATCACAGGTGCCAATCAAGTGGTCCCACACCCACAGGGGAAAAGCCCATTCTAGAGAAGGGATAAAAACCCAAGTCCTAGGAAGTCCGCCCTTTTTTCCCTTTTGAGACACCCTGCTCTTTCGATTGCTTCTTCCTTTTTGAGCCTTTTGAGCCAAGCCTTTGCACGTGGCCCACTCCAAACTCTTTGGAATGTAATTTCTCTTCTAATAATGGGCCCTTGAGCCATTCTCTACTGCTCGGGCCTACTTCTACTCTTTGAAATGTACTGTTCTCTTCGAATAAACTACTTTTTCAGTACTTTACTCGGGCATCTCGTTCAATTCTTTGCTAGAGTTCCCAAGGACCTGGACTTTGCGCCGAGAAGGGCCCACTCTCCGACAACAATACCTCTGTTTTTTTCACCTAATAGATATCAGCATAACAGAACAATTAAGGAGGCACACTCTGAAGGCAGACTGCTGAGGTTTGAATCACTGCTCTGCTATAATACCAGCCCTGTGACCCTGGGAAGTTATTTAGCCTCTCGGCCTCTCAGTTTTCACATCTGTAAAATGGAAACCTAGTAGGATTACTATGAATAATAAAATGCATAAATATATAGAAAATATACAAAATTATAGAAAGCACTCATACCTGTGCCTGGCACATTGTAAGCACTCAAAAAAACGTTAGCTATAATCATTAGTTATTGCATTTCTAATAAAAAGAAGCTGGTGGCTTTCTCAAAAGTTTCCACACAGACATAATCTCTCTTGGCAAGCCCAAACGCCTGTCAGCAAAACTGCTCGTGAAAGCAAGGGAGGGAACAGTGAGAAAGCACCGCTGTCCTGGACAGGCCGTGCACCACACAAACCTGAAAACCCTGAAGCTGTATGCTTTACTGCACCACAAGTATTAGAGTCGGAGGTTTCAAGATTTTGCTAAGCCAGTTCCTGCTACATTCAAAATATGGTAACATAAGATGGTTTGGTCAGCTGTCAAGTCATGGGTTGTATAAACACCAGTTTACAACAAAATGACTATAAAAGTGGTTTGGTCCGTATTGGTTATATTAAATTATATTTAAGGCTTATTCTTTTTTCTAGCTAAATAACAGGGAGAAGAGTCTACTTGAGAGCAAGAACCAAATTTAAATAAACTGTAAATTTCTCAACATAACTTGGAAGCTTCAGTTCAGCCTGTTTTTATGTGCAAGACCAAACATGGTGCACTTTATAATTTGAAATCCAAACACATCCCTAGCAAACTAGGTTCCAATCCTAGCTCTACCACTGTTAGCTGTGTGGCCCAAAATATTTCATTTCTCTTTAAAAGAAAGGGGTAATGATACTAATTGCATACAACTAAAAAGAAGATTGAGACAAATGTTAACAATAACCAGTAGTTACAACTGTCAATAATTAACATGGGAAAATATCATTTACTCAAGCTCTGAGACTCCTCCTACATACACACACACACACACACACACACACACACACACACACACACACACACACACTTATGATACAGGAAAAAAAAAAGAATCTGAGCCAAAGAATAAGGGGAAAAGCCTAAGAAGAAAATAACTGAGAATTCCTTCTATATAGGGGCAAAAGATTTTGATACCAGGGAGAAAGTGAAGATAAATAAAATGCTATGTTACCAAAATAGTGTGAGGAAGAGTCATAGACATTTAGTAAATAACACAGAGGAATCTGGAAAGGAACAATTTATTTCTTAGTCATTATGAAAGATGACGTCTATATGTAATTAGGAGCTCCAGAAAGGATATAACTGTGATGGACTCACTCACCCAACAAAGTAGGCTCTAAGATAGTTATAAACTAAGTAAACTACTATTTGGAATAAAAAACTTAAAATAGAATGTTATAAATTCTATGGATTTTATACTTCCCATTAACATACTTCATGTTCTTTGTGTTATGTACATTGCAATAAAAAGGTAAAAAAAAATAATAATTCCATGTAAAAGATGTGAATAGATAATTTACACATCAAGGAACACATGTATTCTTTCAAGAGATATCTACTGATTGCTGACTAAAGAAAAAAGTATTTAATAACACTGGTAATCAAAAAAAAGCAGAGTAAAACAAAAAAATACCACACTTGCCTATAAAATTATCAACTAAAAAATAATTCCCAGTGCTGGCAAGAATACAGTTAAATAGTCACTCATATATAGTTTTGTGGGAATGTGACTGTTACAAGTTTTCTGGAGGGTAACCAGGAAAGTCTATCAAAAGCTTTGAAAATGTTTATGCCCTTTCACCCATTAATCCACTTCTAGGCATTTAGTTTAAGGAAATAACCAGAGATGTACACAATGACTGACATAAAAGGATGTTCGCTGCATATTTACAATAGTAAAAAATCTAAATCTCTAACGAGTAATTAAATAATTTGTAATATAACCATATAAAGGAACACACAATGAACCACTAGTCTCATTTTAGAACATAATTTAGTGACATGAAAAAAATATTTGTTAGACTGCTAAATTCAAGACCATAAAACACTATGTACAATATGGTTGCAATTTTCTATGTATAAACACAAATGTATACATACACAACCCCAAACTGGAAAAAGCTTAATACCACTCTTAACAATAGTTTTCTCTGTGTAATATTGTTTTTTTCTTTTCTTAATTATATATATTTTTTAATTAGTTTCCAGATTTCCTATGATCATCATGTATTATTTGTATAACCAATGCAGTGGTCCTTGTGGTTTACACCCTAAACAGCCATTCCATTAAGTCAATCTGGGTAATTCCACACCCCTTGTCAGTGACTGTATCCTGACCAAGCAGTTACAGGGAGACATCTGGAATGGGAGACTCCAGGAAAGGTTTCCTTGCTCCTGAGAAATAAAATGGGGTCAGTGTAGCTTTCTTCTGAACATGGTCACACATAAATGTGATTCATTTATTTATCATTCAGTACACATTTACCTGATTACCTACTATGCAGTTCTTAAGCCATTCTAAATATGGAGATTATGTTTGCTTTTATTTATTTCTAGGAATCCTAAAATAATAGCTTCAGCAGTTAAATACAAAAATCTTAATTATTAGCCATCTTCCATTTTGTTCTTCACAGGTAAGAGAACTTGTTGGATCAATGGCAGTACTGTTTAAGAAAACAAAACAAGCTTACCACAATAAAAAGGCTGACCAACCGCATAGGTACACAAAACAACAACAAAAAAACAAAAAAAAAAAAAAAAAAAA
>NW_017731889.1:942271-949802 GCF_001890085.2 Hipposideros armiger
TGACCCCTTTGGGGGTCGAACGACCCTTTCACAGGGGTCGCCTAAGACCATCGGAAAACAAAAAGATATTTACATTACAATTCATAACAGTAGCAGAATTACAGTTATAGAGCAGCAACGAAAATAATTTTATGGTTGGGGGTCACCACAACATGAGGAACTGTATTAAAGGGTTGAGAACCACTGCCTAAGGTTATTAGAGGGGGCAAATAGCTTCCGCCTCAAGAGGCTTTCTCGATTTACTGAAATAAAGATGATAATGATAGCAATAATAATATGCCAAGGACAATTATAAAGCATTACACATATCTCGATTAATCTCCACAACCCCATTTTATAGATGAGGAAACTGAGGCAAAGAGAGGTTAAATATCTTGCCCAGGATCACACATTATGAGAGAGAAAGAGCGAGCACTATTCACTGAGAAACACATCACATGCTCACCCACATCACAAATCATTGATGACATGTCACCAAAGGAAAGGAAGGCTGAATATAAAGAGTACCTAGTTTGTTTGTTTTTTATTTGTATCAAAAACAAATTTTTCAGGGTCCTCAACTCAAAATTTTTGGCTTTTCTTAAGGAAGAACTGTCACTTTATTCTGAGCATTTGCATTCCTCATTTATGTCCACACTGCTAAATTCCTCCCTCAAGTCTCTCTAACAATCTCCCAGGCCACACGATCAGTGTCAACAGTCTCCTAAGATTCTCGGTGGGCCCTTCCGGCTGTCAGAGGCAATCTCTCTGTCTGCTGTTTCCATTTATGCATCCCAAGCTGACCCACCCAATCTTCTGTGAAGAAACCACAACACTGTCTGCTTCTGCTAAAGGATAAAGGAAGCAAAATGTTTTCCACACAGTTAAAAGAATTCCATTTGTCAAATCAATATGATGATGCTGGATGAACTGAACACTTCCACTGACCACGTTACCACCCACTATTTAATATGAAACTACGTAATTTCCAAAATGGAAACCATTCAAATTGCCTTCAAGGAGTTAAACTAGAATTTTTTCTTTTTTGTCGGCAACAAAAAGGCAGGCAGTTCTAGACATGAGCTGCATATCTGCAATATGCTTTTTCCCTCCAAATAAAATTTTATTTCTATTTCCCTTGTTATATAAAAATTCAACATATATATCCAAAATAATGGATTTTTATATTCCCTTGTCATATAAAAATTCAAGCTAGATATCCAAAATAAATATCCAAGATAAGATTTTCTTTTTACCATTGCTATACAGTAGTAAAATCAATTTTTCAAGTTGATAAGGTTCCCCTATTTTCCCAAATTCAATTCATAATTTCTCTCAAGAGCATAATTTCTCTCAAGAAATTTCTCAGCTGCACGGATTCATGTTCCCAGTTACTAATAATCTATGTATTAGCACAGGGATATCTGACATAAAAATAAAATGTTTGGCATTAATGTTAGTGAATGGGATGAAGAAATGTTTATTTTTATCTAAAAACATTCTTGCTTTCTCCAAAACACAGGCTAATGTTTCAGCAAGAAAGAATAATTTGTAAAGTAGTGTTTTGATTACATTTTTTTTCACTGTCCAAGTTGATCCTCTCTTTTTTATATTAAGATAATCTGCTAAGATCATACACAGGAGAAAACTCAACTTTCGATGGCTAGTGTAACAACTATTTGTTCCCACAGATCTTAATAGCTATAAATAAGATGTTGATGTATTTTATTTATCTCCCCACATATCTGAAACCCACTGGACCATTTCAAGGTCATGACCGACCTAATCTTAGCATGCACTGATATAAACTCCACTGGCAAGTCGTGCTCTCCTACAGGTATCTGTGGTTTTGTGTTCTGTGCAGATTTCCTTTTCCATGTTCACATAATAGGTAATAGTTACAGGACTTAGCACACCGTCCTTGGTATCTTGCATGATCCAGCTCTGGCCATGACACTCTTTCCTATACTCTTCCACTCTGATTACAGTGTGTTGAGCATCCGCATCCAGTGTCACTCTTTTTATTTCCAGTCGCACTTCTCTTTCTTCACTGTTTTCTGTTCCTCCAAGAGTTTCATTGCATCTAAGAATTTCATTTCAATCTGTGGTTTCTCTTTTTATATTTTATTAATAGGTCTCTACGGTTTCTCAGAGAAACTACAAGGGGTTCGGCCTTTCATTTTTTAATTTCTGAACCTTTCAAACACCTGTTAAGTGTTCAGAAGCATATATAATTCTTATTTATAGCACTATTTGACTCCTGCCAATGAAGTACACATAACTTGACAGGTACAGTTGTCCCTTGGTTATCTGTGGGGGACTGGTGCCAGGACCAAATCCACGGACTCTGGCATTGTATTTGCATTTAATCTATACTTGCATACAGGCTACAGCACGCTGTGACTACATATCACTTTATTCATGTGGATTCAGCATAGTGCTCGGCATGTGACAAATTCAAGTTTTGCTTTTTGGAACTTTCTGGAATTTTTTCCTGAATATTTTCGACCCACTGTTGGTTGACTCCTCAGATGTAAAACCTGCAGATACAAAGAGCTAACTGTATGGTTTTCACACAATCACTAAGTGTTTGCATATTCATTGGTTGGAGTATAAACCTAAAAACAATTGAACCTTGAAAAAATACACATGAGAATACTATAAAGACAGCACACCATAAAAATGAAGCTGTCGTTCACCCTTGTATTTCAAATGGAAATAAGAATTTTATGTGCTAACATCTATAGTTGAACTTTATCACCATGTTAAAATTCATAAATCATTCTTCTCTACAAAATTCACATAAATTTCAATATTTGTGAATTCTGTATTCTTTCGAATTAAATAATTTTTAAAAATTTTAACCTGAATGGTAGCATTCACATTTCATAGTGGAATTTGGACATGCCTGAAGTTTACACCTGCTGAGAGGATGCTCCCAGAAAACTGGCCTTCAGGTCTATCCAACCTTGCAGTCAGT
This sequence comes from Hipposideros armiger, assembly GCF_001890085.2. NCBI lineage: Eukaryota > Metazoa > Chordata > Mammalia > Chiroptera > Hipposideridae > Hipposideros > Hipposideros armiger. The sequence goes on from NW_017731889.1 coordinate 945,231, forward strand.
AGACTCAAGAATGTTTGGGAATTGCTGTGCATCAGTTACTTCTACCTAGTAAGTGGGTAGGCATTTCACTGGGTTCCAGAACAATAACATTCAAGCATGGGGGTGGGGGCGGAAGGGGGCAGTAAAAGACCAAAAATGTATAAAACTTCACAAGAACAGCTAACGGGCTTCTCATGGATCACAGATCCACCATCAGGGAATCTCTGGGGGACCTGAGAACCCTATACTTCTGTCCAGGATAATTTACGCTTTATCTTGATCCACAGATTTCCAAATATTTTTCCATTAAGGAAATTGAATATCTTCCAAGTATATCTTTTTGTCATCAATATGCATATTAATCCACAGATTTTAGAAGCCAAATTAATCCCAAGAAGGATAAATGCCTTATTTTGGGTTCCCCAGAAGCAGACCTTAAGAAAGGGATTTGAATAGAAATGATTTAGAAGGTAAATACTGTTAGGGAAGTACAAAAATGATACAGGGAAGAGAAGGGAGCCAACAAAGTATAAATTAGGAAATTATATATCTTTGGTGTATCAGGACAGCACAGACATACGGTAATATCAAATGGAGTTTCAAATGCTATAAAACACAGTGATTCTACATTTTGGGTCCAAGTTTTAAAAACACTATATAGTATATGTGGTTTTGAGTAAGATCCTAATTGTAGTCATGTTCTTAAACTAGTTTTTTTCTATCAAGTGCTGACAGGAAAATATATATGTTTAGTCTGACCTTACAGGCACACACCATTTATCCTACTTTTAACATGATTTTAACCTTAAGGGTGCTCTTGCAAAGCAACAAGAATGTACAGAGCTGAGGTCAATTGATAACTAGTTTCTAAAATCTACTGAATTTTTAACTGGACAGTATCAAAATCCCCATAATTTGTAATGAGCAATAATAAAACTTGAGATTTTTCCAGTTTTGACTAGGATTTCCCCAAAGATGAAAAACACTTTAGGAAATTCTATCTGATTCATCTGTATATCCCTTTAAGTGCTTCATTAATAACTATTGTATTGCTAGATATAAAGTTAGATATAATAAATACCCACATTCAGACATTTTAGAAAGAAGCTATCTAATTCTGTACTGAAATGTTATCCATATTTAATTGTCTTCTGGAAATAAAACCTTGTTTTCTGAGCCCCAGAATAGGTTCTCCCTTAGTCAATATTTCTTTCTTCAAATACAAGTTATGAACAGTGTAGCCCTGTTTAACGCCAACATAAACATCTCTATACTCAAACTAATCTTCTGAAAGTCTCTCCATTTTTATCTATCATCCATTCACAATGAATATGTCCTTGATATCACAGCTTCTTATGGTCATGTTGTTTTACCTTTGCTGGAGTGTTTTACTTGCACCTTCTACATGGGCTGGTCCTTTCTCATCTTTTCCTAAGACTTTACACACAAAAGCCACTTGATATTAGTGTCTGGCTGGTTCTTATGGTCTCCCAAACACAAGGAATCAAAAAGGAATTAGGTTTCTCAGTATCTGGTTTTATATTACAGAATTAGCACGTAGCATATTTACCTCCACCTTCCTTACCTCATCTTCCTGTTCCTCTCCAATGGAAAACTAGATCATGAGATGCGAGCAGAAGGAAAATCTCATTAGCATAAGGCTAATTAAGATTAAGAAAAAGGAAGAAGTCTGGGGAATTCAGAAATAGGAAAGAGGAGAAAAATGATAAAAGTAAAACAACTAAAATGAAAATTTTAGCCAATGATAATAAAAGGGAATAAGTAAGACAGATAATAATAAGGCAATAATGTCAGACGATGACCAAGAAAAGAAGCCTGCAGGAAATAAATTCAATCTCTTGCTTAAGTTGATCACTAAACCACAGCGCACAGGACAACTGACAACTTTTAAATCCCAATCCAGGGACGTGTGGTTACCCCACCCTGGTACTTGTTATGCCAAATATTACTGCTGACTTGGGGTGCTCTTGAGTCAATTGAGAAGACCACCATCATTTCCATTCCCTGCCAAGAGACACATCACTGACTGGGGGCTGCAGGGAGAGCCAGTGGCCAAGATATCAGAGCAGCAGGCCAAGATCTGCATTAAAACAAGTCTGGTATTGAGGTTACATTAAATGAAATGGAAGAGAAATAAATATAAGGGAGGATGAGAAGAACAAACACAGCATCAGAGTGGGTTCTTTCTATCTTCAGGGAAAAGCAACATCTGGGATTATCTGATGCTGAGTGCCAGCAAATTTAAGGCTTTGTTCCTCTCTTGCAATTATTTGTTGGTAACATCATAAAAAGGAAAAATAGACCCAGAGGCTAAAACGAAGGAGAGTGGTTAAGGTGGGTATAACAATAACCATTCAAAAAAAACATACGTTTATAAGTCACAGAACAATTAACTGCACAAAGAATATTCTTAACTGACCTGTATTCATCCTAAATTCTTAAATCAAGTGAGGAAGCAGCAAATAAATATGTATACTAGCATGAGAATATTTTTGTTAAAATACGTCTGTGTAAGCACAGGAAAAGTCTTTAAATGATTCCAAAACAAATGTTGGTATTATGAGTGATTTGTTTCTTTAAAAAAAATTTTTTTAGTGTTTTCAATATAATTAAAATAAAAATGACAATATATTTTTAAAATTTTTTTACAGATTTTTATTGGGGAATTGGGGGATGGGAACAGCGCTGGGGAATTGGGAGAAGGGGAACAGACAAGTTGCTGTCCTTTTGTTCTTCAGTCTAGTTGTGGAGGACGTTGCTTCACTGGCCCAAGTTGGCACCATTATTGCGCTCTTCCCAGGCGAGGCAGATCAGTCGCCGGCTTCTGGACGGCCGCTCATGCTGGCTGGTGGCCGCTCACACTGGCTGCTGGCTACACATGGTAGCCCACGGCAACCCACTGCAGCAGGGGCTGCAGCCTACACCGTCACCGGCGACACAACAGCCCAGCTCCAGGTCCAGCTGTGGTTCAGCATTTTAGCTGCAGAGAGCAGTGTCACTGGCACTCATATGTGGGATTCGAACCAGGGCCCTCTGGCGTCCCAAGCCAGCTCTTAACCAACGCACCACTTGGCCGGCCCACAACTATCTTTTAAAACAAAAGAAAAACATCCCCTTCCAGGTCATTCAGCCTTTACCCTGAATTAAACATGTATGGAATTTACAAAGAATCCCTTTCACCTAGAACACAGCTTTGGGAGAGCTGCTCCGACCCACTGAGGAGAAGGGGCGAAGCCAAGCTGCATTATGGTGGGAAAAACACGAGCTGTGAAGACTAACGAAAATGTAGGAATCCAGCATCTGTATTCAGTAATTTGGTGACTCAGAGCAAATACCACAAAATTTTTGAGTGCCGCCTTCACTTGGCTTCAGGAGTGGAATTATTACCTACTTCAGAGGTTTGTATTGAGGATCCTTGAAAATAGCTCCCACTTATGACACCATGGATTGGTGGGGCAGGTACCAGGGAGAACTATGACCCTTTGACCAATGTTATAATTTTTATTATCTCAGGAAACAATATGTTTCGATAATGCCAGACTGTGCCACTTTCACTGACCTTCCCTTCGCCTGTGATTCCTCAGACCAGTCAGTGCTCAGCAGAGTTACTGATGCTTCCTTCTAAAGCAAATGTACCTACTACCTCCAGGAGAGAGCAGAGAAAACATCCAGCATAACAAAACAGGTAAGCAGAGGTCAGAGAACAAACCTGAGCTTACCCAAGTTCTTTGTCCTAAGAATAAATAAGCAAACCCAGTTGGGGTAGAAAACATTTCTTCTAAAGGCACATATTATAGAAGCATGACCAAATGAACAAAACAGCATGATAATCGCTGATATTGTTATAGATTCAGTTTGACATATTACACTTCAGCAGTTTCAACTGTAATTGTTACTCTTTTTTTTTTAATTTTTAAAATCTTTAAGGATGCCCACCAAAACTTTTAGTATTCATAAGTGTGCTATGAACCTGGTAAAGTTCAGAACCAGAGACAGAAAATAAATAGGTAGAGGTGTGAGGTAACTATTTGGAAAGTGCTGCGAAGCAAAATTTTATGCAAATAATGTCAATGTTCTATCTATATATGAGGCGTGATCACAAAATACGGTGAATGCTGCTGCTGAGTGCCATGCAATGGAAAGGCAGGGATCTTCAATACAGGAAGTAGCACATCCAACCTTAGTAACAGTGTGTGACAAGTTTCAACTTGTTGTTCGGTGCAGTCAGATGGGTGTGAGCTACGGTTGAGAGAAGGTGTGTTTTAAAGTGTGCATAAATCATCCTCCATCATGACAATGCTAAGTGTCACACATCGCTTCTGGTACGGCAATTCCTGTCAAATAAAACCATTATGGTGTGTCCTCATCCACCTTATTCTCCAGATCTGGCATCATGCGACTTCTGGCTCTTCCCCAAAGTCAAAATGATTCAGGACATCGAGGCAGCCACAATAGCACAACTAAAGACACTCACGAAAGGGGACTTCCAGCACTGCTTCAGAAAGTGGCAAGAACAAAGGAATAAGTGTGTTCAAATAGAGGGGGAGTATCTTGAGAGGGATTAATGGCAAT
>NW_017731889.1:951067-983053 GCF_001890085.2 Hipposideros armiger
CCCTAGTAAAGAACTGCATCGTGCTCATTGACAGCACACCGTACCGACAGTGGTACGAGTCCCACTATGCACTGCCCCTAGGCCGCAAGAAGGGGGCCAAGCTGACTCCTGAGGAAGAAGAGATTTTAAACAAAAAGCGATCAAAGAAAATTCAGAAGAAATACGATGAAAGGAAAAAGAATGCCAAAATCAGCAGTCTTCTAGAGGAGCAATTCCAGCAGGGCAAGCTTCTTGCTTGCATCGCTTCAAGACCAGGCCAGTGTGGCCAAGCAGATGGCTATGTGCTAGAGGGCAAGGAGCTGGAGTTCTATCTGAGGAAAATCAAGGCCCGTAAAGGCATATAAATCATCATCATCCCTCCTAGCTTAGTCCATGTAATAAAGGTGTTTTGTGTTCTGTGAAAAAAAAAAAAACAATCAAAACACCAAGAAAACAACAAAAACAAAAACCTTGTTAATATTCTCTTGCACCACAGAGAGTTTCCTTAATAAAGCTGAGGTCCTAGTCTGATCTCAACCTGTCTTAGTCTTCTCAGGCTGCCATAACAAAAAGCCATACACTGGGTGGCTTGCACAACACAAATTTATTTTCTCACAGTTTTAGAAGCTAGAAAGCCCAAGATCAAGGTTCTGGACTATTTGATTCCTGGAGAGGATCCTCTTCCTGGCTTTAGATGGTCCTCCTCTGTGCTCACATGGCCTCTTCTTTGTGCACAAGCAGAAAGAGATCTCCTTCCTTTGCTTATAAACCACCAATCCTATCAGATTAAGGCCCCCACCCCTACAACCTCATTTAATCTTAACCACCCCTCTAAAGGCCCTATCTCCAAAAAACAGTCACACTGAGCATTAACATATGAATCTGGAGGGCAGGTGGGCGATTGTTACACAAAATTCAATCCATAACTAAACCCTCCACTCTCTCTTCCCTAACTAGCTTTCTTATCATGAGTTCCACTATTCCATGGACTCTATTTCTCACCCTAAATTTATAATGTTCTACTTAGGCTTAGTTTTGTGTCTACTCTTATCACACCACCAGTTTACATCTGAGTAAGGCTTTAACCCTGTCATCGGACACCTCAGAAATTTACCAAGATTAAACTTAGCTTTGGCCCTCAAACATAGCTTCTTACCTCCTAAAATGATTGTGCAGAAAAGAGTTAACGTGGCAAGCCTGACACTGCTCTCCTTAGAAAGGCCAGCTTGTAAGGCTGGCCCTTGGTTAGAGAGTCTGGGAAGCTGGATACTGGGAGAGTTCCACCTCCCTAACTGCTAAGAGGGACTTACTGTGCCTAAACTGTTTGTACAAACAATGTGATTTATGTTGAACATCTGCTTTCCTTCTGAGGGTCTGGAATTTTGGTACCTGCTAAGCAGGGGATGACTACATAACCAGCCCCCAATAAAAACCTTGGGCATTGAATCTCTAACGAGCTTCCCTGATGGATGACATTTCACACATGTTGTCACAGTTCTGCTGGAAGAATTAAGTGTGTCCTATGTAACTCCACAGAGAAAGGACTCTTAGAAGCGTGAGCCTGAACTTCATTCCATGAACCTTTCCTTTTCTGATTTTGCTTTGTATCCTTTCCCTGTAACAAAGCATAACCACGAGTACAACTATATGCTGAATTCTGTGTCTTCCTGGTGAATCATCAAACCTGGGAGTAGTCATGAGGGGCCTCAACACATCAATCAATCCACTTTTTTTTTTTAAGATTTTACTGGGGAATTGGGGAGGGAAACAGCGCTGGGGAATCGGGGGAAGAAGAACAGACAAGTTGCTGTACTCTGTTCTTCAGTCTAGTTGTGGAAGATGTTGCTTTACTGGCCCATGTTGGTCTTACCAGTGCACTCTTCCCGGGTGAAGCAGATTGGTCGCCAGCCGCTCACGGCGGCTCTTGGTAGCTCATGCCAGCTGCCGGCCGCTCACGCTGGCTGCCAGCCACTCACGGTAGCTTATGGCAGCCCAATGTAGTTTCACTGCAGCCTAAGCCCTCGCTGGCGACTCAAGGCACCCCAGCTCCAGGTCAAGCTGTTGTTCACCATCTTAGCTGTAGAGGGCGCACCATCACTGGCCCTCATGTGGGCTCTGAACCGGGGCCCTGCTGCTCAGAGCTGGCGTCCCAAGCCAGCTCTTAACCAACATGTCACTTGGCCAGCCCTCAATCCACTTTCTTAATTCACACCACCAAATATCTATTCCCTAGTAAAAGAACCCCGTATTCCTATACTCATATTTTAATCTTCCCAGGTTCCACTCCAAGCCATAATTCTCCCAGCCCTGGCCTATTCAGTCTGCTATCTACAATGATCACCATCACTCAGGCTAAGATTGACCAGCAGCTCCCTCTACATATGTCAATGCTTCTATAACTGGGGTGAATATTCTCTAAGAGATGGGGAACAGTGTTTTTAATATTAAAATGTTTGTTTCCTAAATCTTTTAGTAGAAATAATGTTCCCATGAAATTCTCCACGCTTAACTTCATTTTACTTGAACTTTAGGCAAGAGTGAAATCTGAAGCACTCCTTCAATCTGCCTAGAAATCTGAAGCACTCCTTCAATCCTCCAAACACCCTTAAATGCCCCCTTCCACCTCACTTTGCATGGACCATTCCATTCACCTCTATAACTTTAGCTTTTACCTGTGATCCCTAAATCTTTAATTTCAGTCCAGTCACTTGTCCAAAGCTCTAGAATCTTATCTCCAACCACCTACAGGACAAGAACATCTATGGATCCTACCAATTAATCCTCAGATTGATGTTGTTTTTGACACTTTTGTTCAAAAAGAGCATCTCAATTTGTTTGCTTTACAGTTCAACTGAACTATCTATAGCTATGATATCACAGCAATCCAAAGCTATAGAAGGCTATTTGAATCCTTTCCTAACATGTCTTTTTGGGATTCCAGCCTACACTATTCATATTTAGTAGTCCACTATTTGAGTAGAGCTTGGTACATGCAATGTTGTCCACAGAGCAGCCATCTAATACATGTTCATTCAATAGATTAATAACATTATCCACCTATCAGACCTGCAGCAAACAGAATGGAACACCATGCTGGTAGCATAGATGCATTTAGAAATGTCACTACTGATAATCTCACATGATTAGTTCCATATGAATCTGAACTTCCAAAAAACATGGTTTGGAATAACCAGCTAGCCATTTTAGGGGGAATATAGAGAGGGATGAAGTTTAAACCTTAAAAATTAAATCATTAAAATAAAAAAAGGAGGTGTTCTTCAGAGGAATTTCCAGATAAAGATGGCAAATGGAACACAGACATATGCTTTCATTCCTTCCTGAAACCATACTAAAATGACAATAAATTAATTTTCATTTTTTTAAGGCATAAACTTACGAAGATGAGGAGAATAGAAAAGGAGAAAACCAACAGAATTTCACAAGCTAGAAAGCAGGGAGACAAGCAGTAACTGATTTAATAGAATGGAGGAAAGTGAATCCAAGAGGGACAATGGGAAGCTAAAAACCAGCCCATTTTATATCGCATTTTATATCACTGGACCCCCAACAGGATCAGGAAATGAGGATATCTGAGACATCTAGAAATAGAGATGAAGGAGGACCTAAAATTAGGTCAACTGGTTTAAAGTCTATGTAAGACGCAGTTAGGTCCCAGATCTCCATTTCGACTTCTGGCAACCTAGCCCCCAACCTGACCCAAAAAAGTGGTTTATTCTCTGGAGGTGATAAAACAGAGGGTCTCTGGGCCAGGAGTCAACAGACACAGTGGAGAGCAGTGCTACAGTTCCACAAATGGGGAAGCGGTGTTCAGGGGTTAAATAAAAATGTGTAAACTGAACACTGAATGCTGAAACACCCCACCCCCCAGAGTTTTGAACCACAGATACAGTGATAGTCTTACTCACAGATGACAGGCAACTCTGATAAGCTGAAGAGTAAAGATCTAATGGTACTGACATGAGAGGGTTCTCCAACACTCAGCCCACCAGATCTTTTTAATGGGAATCTAAAAGTCACTTAAGTGTCTCCCATGCACTCGGAGCTTTCGCTCAGCTTTTTGGTTTCCTGTTCTAAATATAAGAAGACAAACAATGACTGATTACCACACATCTGAGGTAACTAACATAAAAGACAGAAACCAAAATATACAGATAAAAAGCAACATGAAAGTCATATGAGGGGCGAGGGGGGGCAAGGGGAGGGCATTTTAGAAACTTTTGTAAAAAGTCATAACATTAATATCTTTACAGCTGAGAGGAGATAATACTATATTCATGAAACTAAGAGAGAATATTAACACAAAAACATTCAGAGAATGGTTTCAGAAATTAAAAATATAATAGCAGAAATAAGAAACAATAGAAAAGAATTTAAAGTTGAAAAATGTCTCAAAAGTAAAGCAAAAAGACAATGTGATGAAAAACAGAAGAAAGATAAGAAAATCTGAGGCTCAGTCCTGAAAGTCAAACTCCAAATAAAGGAGCTCCAAAGAAAATGGAGGGAAGGATATAATCAACAAAAATTTTCTTAGAACTAAAATACATGAGTTTCCAGATTGGAAGGGCTAACCAAGTGCCCAACACAGTGGATGAAAAAAGATCCACACAATAGTACATCATCATGAAAATGTAAAAACACTGGAAGGTAGAAGGAAACTGAACAATGCTTTCACAATTCTGAAGGAAAATTATTTCCAAGCTGGAATTCTGTAATATATTCAGACAAACTATCAATCAAGTGTAACCAGAAATAATTTACCGCCACACGCCATTTGCAAAAGATATTAGAGGATGTGCTCCACCAAAAGCAGTGAGTAAACCAAGAAAGAAGATATAGGAAACAGAAGATAGAATACCAGAGAGAGAATAGGAGAATAGATGACAATGAAGGAAACTCCTGGGATGGTTGCAAATAAGTTTTGAAACAGGAAAGGAAGGGGCTATTTTTTATACCTGCCCAGATTACTTTCTCAAAATATAAAATTTTATGTAAATGCCAAAAGAATTAAAAGAAAACTCTATGAACTCTTAATTAAAAAAAAAAAAAAAGAGTGAGCAAGGAGGAGGAGACATAGTATCAGCAGCAGTCATTGTGGTATACCCATTTTCTGTGCTGACAGAAATATCCCAAGTTCTTCTGAATAAGGGGTTACCATATCAGTCATGTGCTTCCGCAATTACCAACTTTAGGTTGCAACATGGTACTTGAGAATGCTTGGCTTCAATTCTCCTGATCAGAAAAATATTTAATCAAAATTAAAGAACAAATGTAAATAAGAGAGATTCAACTACCTTCTTTTGATAAATGTTGCCTCTTTTTAATCAAGGACTAAGGACAGTTTATCAATAGTCATTTAATTGCTCTATTACCCAATTTAGAGGCTTCCTCAAAGGTCTAGTGAAGAAATTCAGTAAAGGCAAATGAAATTTTAAAATACAGTCACCAATAAACAAGGAAACAAAAACAAAACAACCACCCTGCCCCCTTCCCTGAAACTGTTTGTCCCAGTTCATTCAAAGGAATTCTAGTGGACCCTTTATACTGTTAAATTTGACAAAAATAATACAAGGTTTTATGGGAAATAAGAGCACAAAACATACCTCTAGAAAATACTATATTGTCAAACTGACACCTCACCAATCATCCCACCAAGTAGAAAATGGGGAGAAAAACAAATTCGAGTGGTGCAGATTTTGAAAGTTTGTCCCACCCTTGTCTAGCTGAAAGACAAGACCACAAGAAACATGCTCAGAATCATTTAGAATAAAATTATTTCCTTAAATACAGCTAAAATGTCGAATTAATACAATCTTAAAATATCAACAATTTTTAGTGTCTTTTTATTTTTTCAATTGACCAATGCAATTGGATTCCATTAACAGCTAATTTTTGCTAAATTTAATTCTAACAAACTCATTTAAGTCAAAAGACCATAAAGAATGAATAAAATACTTATACCATATTTTTGCATTCCTACAATTCAAGAGCAACAGGATCAAATTTTTTTCAGGCTGCGAATAAACATGCCATACTTCAGGCTTTTTTAAAGCATATTTTATTCTAAAATTAGGAGTGAAAATAAAGCTCAAAAAGAAATGACTTCCCAGCCTTGAATTCAGTGGCATTAATATTAATAACAATCCCACTCATTTCAAAGGCATGTCCCAGAGTGTTTATATTATGAAAAATGGGTCTGGAATGTCATCTTCAGTAAATTTTAAATTGTTTAATCTGAGGTTTTGCTAGATTTGTAACAGCTGCACTTGTGTTTACAACTATAATAAGGTCTTTACAGCATGGCACTCCTTTATACAGTTTTTAGATCTGGTTGGTACAAACATATTGTACTGATCAATGGAAATGAGTTTGGTATCTCTCCATAGCTACAAGTTTAGTCAGAATAAAGTTTTGTTTTGGATTAACATTGTACAACAAATGCATCATGGACCTTCAAAAGTTTTATGGTATTGGTTACAGAAGGATAAGACAAAAACTTCCACTCATATACAAACATTTGGAAAGTGACTCAATTTGTGTTTGTGAAATTCAAATTTTGTTTGGGGAAAAGATATGCATATCAAATATACTGCAGATCGAATTTGCTGGCTGGCATTCATTGAGGGTCTCGGGGCAGTTACCAAGCAGAAAATGGTGAGGCAGTCTTCGAAAACTACATTTCTTCTAATGCCTCTATTTACACAGCAGAAAGATGCAACAAAAAAAGTCTGCCAAAGACTTGCTTAAGAATATTTCAATAAGAAGCCTCAACAACCCTTGGACTTGGGGTTGCTGCTACAATAAAAGAGCACCAGGTAAGAGTTAGCTTCTCCAGGTAACAGTCAACAGCTTTGTCACTAACCTGTTTCCTTCTCTGTAAACATTTCAAAGAGAAGTTATTGCTGAAGGTGAATGCTCTCTTCTAAAATCAGTTGAGTCAGTAACCAGAAACGCTCAGCTCTTTTAGTAATTGAAAGTGTTATCATGCCATAATAATTGAAACACATTTAAAAGCTGCACAAACAGAAGTAGCCCAGAAGTTCTTCGGCAGCTATCCATTTTTTAGGCAATCTCTCAGGAATCCCCTCATCTGGGTCCAAATTAAATTTTTTTGAAAAGGATCCAGTTTTTCTTTTTCTTTTTTTTCAAAGATTTTTATTGGGGAATTGGGGGATGGGAACAGCACCAGGGAACTGGGGAAAGGGGAACAGACAAGCTGCTGTGCCCCCGTTCCTCAGTCCAGTCATGGAGGACGCCGCCCCACCGGCCCACGTTGGCACCATCACCGCGCTCCTCCCGGGCGAGGCAGATCAGTTGGCACCATCACCGCTCTCCTCCCGGGCAGGCAGATCAGTCGCCGGCTTCTGGATGGGCGCTCAGGGTGACTGCTGGCCGCTCACGCTGGCTACTGGCTACACACGGTAGCCCATGGCAACCCACCTGCCATCGCAGGCAACTCACAGCAGTCCAGCTCCAGGTTGAGCTGTTGTTGTTCAGCATCTTAGCTGCAAAGGGCGGTGTCACCGGCCCTCATATCTGGGATCCCAACCGGGACCCTCTGGCATCCCAAGCCAGCTCCCAACCAATGTGCCACTTGGCCGGCCCTTTTTTGTTTTTTTTTTAATGCCTATCTTACCTTCGCACATATGGTTACTGTAAGAATTACATACAATCTACGAAAATAATTTGGAAAGTGTCAAACACGTTTAATACGGCTTATGACCAAAGTAACGTTAGAAATGAACCAAGGAACCAAAAGAAGTAAAAAAAAAAATTAAAATAAATAAAATCGTTTTTTAAAAACCCATGTTTTTAAAATCAATAGGACAAAAGTTCTGATTTCTAAAGGGTATATGGTATATTACTATTCAGGAATAATAATAAACTTTTTTCTACAAGTACATATGAAAATTTGAACTAATCATAGAACATAAAATTATTGTAATAATTTCCCCAATGAGTATGATAAATTTGTTCTCAACTACCCATTTTTTCTCAACTACCCATTTATGTCAGTTTGACAACTGAATGCATTTCAAAATAACTCACAAGTTAGTAAATTACTTTAGACAAGGGTCATAAATTCAAATGTCCACAATAGTTAGTTAAATGAGTAAAGCCCTCCGATGGGACTGCGGCAACATCCACACAAGACAGCCAGAACGTAGCTCCAGCCAGCACTGTCAAAGAGAAGTCAGTCAGATTTAGTGTTGTCAGACTGCCTTTCATCAGAAAAAAAAAAAAGAAAACAAAGTATGGATTTTTTAAGGTGAAACTGCTTATTATTTAAACGTTAGTAAATGACTCAAAAAAATCTTAAAACATCATGCAAGTCATACAAAATTTGTATCTGCAAAGCAGATCTGGTCTCTGCTTCATCATCTCCACCATGTTTGCTTTACATAGATCTATTTAAAATACCATTACGAGGCTGAAAGAACTTTAGTGATTTCTTTTTAATGCTTCAATTATACTATGACACATGATAATGTACTCAGTGGGGTTTGCTGTTTTCTTATGAAAATTATTACCTTAATTTGGTCAAGCAAGAGAAATTATCAGGCCAATGGCAAATGGAAGATACTAAGCAATTCTTCTTTTAACAAATACCCAAGGATGCCTTGACAGCCCCCCTCCTCCCAATCCATCCTGGAAGATAACTTTGGCCACAGCAGGAACCAAGTCTATTTTGTTCACTGTCATATCCCCAGCATCTAGCACAGTGCCTGTCACATAATAGGTGTGTATGACAGTTTAACAGTACTCTCCGCATGTGGGGGCAACTGAGTACTTCCCAGCTCCTTGGTAGTTAAGCTGGCCATGACTAAATTCTGGCCAAAAGAATAAGGACATAAGTGATGTCCACTACTTCCAGGTCTGACCCTTAAAATGTCCTGTGCAGTATTCTACCTTCTCCCCCAATACACAAGGCTGGAAGTTAAGGCCTCTGAGTCAGTACAACAAGAAAATGAAAGGAGCCCAGATTCCGGAGACTGTACCAAGGAAAACTACAAAGAAGAGACATTTAATATGCAGAATGTGCCATCAGCAAAAATTAGCATTATGTTAAGCCACTGAGATTTACGAGTTTGTTACCACAACTAGCATTTAGTTAGGCTAATATGGTGTTCAATATGTGTTCAAGGAATGCCTAGGTAAATATATAGATGCCTCGGCCAACTAAGAATCTAGGCATCAAAAGTTTAAAGATTCCTGTTCCTCAGAGTTGGTTGACAAATGCTAGACTAAAATCCCTGAACCTCATTATGGACAGTAAGGCTTGGTTCCAAAACAAATGACAATGTGGACAACCACCCCAAAATTACTGCAAAGGCAGTCAAAGTTAAATGAGGATAGAATCTTCAAGAATGTGAGTATACCTCAATAGAAGCAGAAAAAGAATGTTATTAATCTAAAACTTAATATCCATTCATAATAAAACCTCTCACCAAACAGGAATAGAAGGAAATTTCCTCAACCTGATAAAGGACACCTACAAAACACCTACAGTTAACATTATACTTAATGATGAAAGAATTACTCAGAAAACTCAGTATTGTTAAGCTAGCAATTCTAATGTGATCTACAGATTCAATGCAATCCCAATCAAAACCTCAGGAGGCTTTCTTGTCAATATGGACAAACTGATTCTGTATATGTAAATAACCTAAAACAGCCCAAAAAACTTTGAAAAGAACGAAGCTGGAGTTTTGTTTTGGTTTTTTTTTAAGATTTTTATTGGGGAATTGGGGGATGGGAACAGCAGTGTGGAATTGGGGGAAGGAGAACAGACAAGTTGCTGTCGTTTTTTGTTCTTCAGTCTAGTTGTGGAGGGCGTTGCTTCACTGGTCCAAGTTGGCACCATCATTGCGCTCTTCCCAGGTGAAGCAGATCAGTCGCCGGCTTCTGGACAGCCGCTCACGGCAGCTTGAGGGCTGCTCACGCTGGCTGCTGGCTACACACAGTAGCCCATGGCAACCCACTGCAGCAGGGGCTGCAGCCCACTCCATCGCCAGTGACTCAAGGCAGCCCAGCTCCAGGTTGAGCTGTTGTTCAGCATCTTAGCTGTAGAGGGCAGTGTCACTGGCCCTCATATGTGGGATCCGAACCGGGGCCCTCTGGCGTCCCAAGCTAGTTCTTAACCATCGCGCCACTTGGCCGGCCCTCACTCCTCGATTTTTGCCCAAGAGAAATGAAAGCACAAGTCCATACAAAGACTTGTACATAAATATTCACAAGTTTTATTTGTATAGACAAAAACTGAAAGCTAACCAAATGCCCTTCAAAAGGTGAAAGATAAACTGTGCTATATCCAAACAATGAAATACTACTCAGCAATACAAAGGAATAAACTATTAATACCTGCTACAACATGGACCACTCTCAAAACAATGTGCCAAGTAGAAAAAAAGATTTTAAAAAGGAGTACAGTCTGTCTGATTCCATTCGTATAAAACTTTAGAAAATTACAAATTAATTTATAATGACAAAAAGCAGATTAGTGATTGCTTGGGATGAGGGGCAGGGTGGGGTGGAATAGGAGGGAGGATGACCAAGGGGCACTAGGAAATTGCGGGAATAATATATGTGCTCATTACCTTAATTGTGGTGATGGTTTCAAGGGTGTATACATATACTTAAGGGCACAATTTGATGTGTTTTGATATATGTGTAGCTCACTATATATCAATAATACCTCAATTTAAATGTTTTTTAAAATAATTAACATATAGTCAGCTAGTTATAGCCACTGTGGCGACAAAACAATGTAACCAAAGATGGTTCTGATCATCTCTGTGTAAGAATATTTTATGACTTGTCCCATTTTCACTATTTTCTCTCAAGAATAGACAACGCTTTAAAACTCAAATTATTTTAAAATTAAACAAATTAGACTTAAATGCTTTTAAAAGGACTTAGTACAATATTAGGTATATATTAGATGTGCACAGAACACACTTGTAAAACTAAACAGAGACACCAGAAACTTTCATATAATGAAAAAAAATTCTAGCTTTCTATTTCTCCTAATAATGCCACTACCAAAATTCAAGATATTTTCCACTGCACTTATCTTACTTAACTTACAATCACTAAATTTTAAACTAAAATCAATCTTTTTGCAGTACTTCATATAAAAAGTTTTGTTTGTTATTGCTAAAAAACTGGCCTACATAGTTTCAAAAAATACCAATTCATCAAAATACTTATCAGCAAGCAAAACCTTCACTAGCTTTGCCAACCTTTTCAGTGTAATGACTAAGAAATCTAATGGTGCTGGTCAGAATCAGAAACAGGATATTCTTCTGAATGCCAAATAATGCAGAAAATTCTACTTGATAAATAAAATGTCATACTTTTATAGCACTAATACAGGATTACTCAATTTCAATGCCTATGATCACAGATACATAGCAAACAGCTTCAAATAAAAGCAGAAATTAGATCTCATTTAAATTTGGAAATGTCCAAATATACATTCTAATAGCCTTTTATTACAAATTCTGATCTGTAGGGATAGGTTATGGAATCATTATATACGAGGTGTGACAATTAAGTTCGCAAACTCATCCTATAAAAAGTGCTACATACCTCATTGCTGAATATCACTACGGTCATCTACGAAGTACTCCCCTTGGGAAGCTATGCACCCACGCCAGCGCCTAGTCCACCCTTCAAAGCAATTTTGGAACTCTTTTTCTGGAATGGCCATCAGAGCTGTTGTCGTATTACTCTTGATGTCCTGAATGTCATCAAAATGTCTCCTTTCAATATTTCCTTTATCCTCCGGTGAAGAAAGAAGTCATTGGGGGACAGATCAGGTGAGTGGGGAGGGTGTTCCACTATAGTTATTTGTTTACTGGCTAAAAACTCCCTCACAGACAGTGCCATGTGAGCTGGTGCACTATCGTGATGCAAGAGCCATGAATTGTTGGCCTAAAGTTCAGGTCGTCTAATTTTTTCATGCAGCCTTTTCAGCACTTCCAAATAGTAAACTTGGTTAACTGCTTGTCCAGTTGGTACAAATTTGTAATGAATAATTCCTCTGTTATCAAAAAAAAGGTTAGCAACATCATTGCAACAAGTTCACGAGCTTAATTGTCGGACCTCGTATATCCACATTGGACAAGGTCATGTTTGGGTATCCCAAGTTCAGAAAGCTAGGGCTAAGCAGTAAATGTCTCTGCCATGCCAATCAAATCTGGCTAAAACAATAAAAGGAATTTATTGGTTCAAGAAACTGACCAGTCTAGAGATAGACTGACTTCACTAGAGGTAGGGAAGACTTCACAGTTAGTTGATCCATCTCTCCATCCTGCTCCCCTCGTGATAGCAAAATAGCTCAATCATTAAAGGAGTCACATTACACATCACACCACCCAAAAGAGAGTATACACTTCCGTTCCAGCATCCCAAGTAGGAAACTTCATGTGTATTTATACTGGACTGCCTTAAGCTTATGCCCATCCCTGTCCAATGACTATGACCATGCACATTTTATTGCCTATTTTAGGGCAGATTATTTTAAGCCAATCAGAATCAACCCCAGGAACTATAAGTGAGACCAGTGTTCCTTGAGGTATATGTAATAGTGATTACTGAAAGAAAATCTAGGCCCTGCTAAGGAGGAGGAAAGGATACTGGGTAGGTGCTCAACAACAATCCTGAAGAAGCTGGTCAAGAGTTGTGGAAATAAAGCATATGCACATAAGACAACAGTATGTACCAGAGTGCATAAGGACAGAGAAAAATTCATTATTCATAACCAGAAATGATCATGAAGGAACCAGAGTTTAATAAGGAAATCTATGAGAACAGCACGTGAGTGTACAAACAGAATCAGAGAGATAGGGTTAGGATTAAGTACAAGGAGGACTTATAATGTCATTGCTTTAAATAAACAACAACAACAAAAAGGAATTAGCCCCAAGAGGATGTTGGAAGTCCCTAAGGTAAATGTCACCTCCAAATTCCTATGACAGAAGCAAAACAGTTTAGCAATTAGGCACCTTCAAACCTGACCAGGTAAGGGATCACAAAGCCAAACTCATATTCTTAAATAAGGTCCGCCCTGAATCATTGTATGTGTGTGCATGTGGGGGTGTGTGTAAAAAAGCAGTTTCACCTGTCTTATGCCTAGGCCCCAGATCTCAGATTCTGCTAAAATAGATTAAATTTTCATAAAATGTTTAAATCCAAATTTTTTTTCCTAGTTAAACAATGATTTTATTGCTTGAATGAATAAACAAATGTATGCAACCAGGGCAGAGGCCATGGATGACTCATATTTCCAGTTGTGGGGGGGAAGACTCATTTGGTCTTATAATATCCAGCCAACCAGTGAATACGGCTCTTGATCAGAATAAGTCGGAATTTAGTATCCTTATCCTTCCTGTTCCTCTCAAGATGCTTTCAAACAGCAACAGCTTTCTTAATCAAATGGTAGAGATCCTCAGGAAGATCAGGAGCAAGTCCTTTGGACTTAAGAATTCTCAAGATTTTATTGCCTGTCACAAAACATACTTGTACAACACCATGAGAGTCTCTCGGGATCACACCAGTGTGTGAGGGAGTCAGCCCCTTCTTAGCCAGTTTGTAGATCTGCTCCTTCACATCATTAGATGTCAACTTCAGCCAGGTGGGGATGCTGCGGCAGTAGGGCAGAGCCGACTGGGGCAGGCCCTTCCCAGGGAGCACGCATGTAACTCAAGATGACCGTGGACAGGCAGTGAAAAAGAGCTAAATATAAATTCTTTATTACAAAATCAGCATTGGCCTTCTAGAGGAAAAAAAGGGACGGGGGCGGGGGGAACGGGGGAACACAGTCCCAGAAATCTGAAAAATGAAAACCATGAGATAAAAGGTCATGTAAAGTATCATCATCAGAGAGACGCAAAGTCAGGTCATCTGGGGGGCCTGCCCACAGGATGCCATAACACTGACCATAGCCCAATTTCTTTCCCCTCCCCTTCTACTCCCTTACCCCACTTTCCCAGATACCTGTACTGTTTCTAATTTTCAAAGATCTGGGAAGGAACAAATTAAATATAAAGCCCAATTCATCACTATACAAAAGCCTGACATATTCTCACCAAAACCTACCTTTTGTCTTATAGAAGTGGCAGTAACATTAGGTTTTACTTTCACAATTCAAGAAAATGAATAGGCTAAATACTCACACCTCTTACGATTGCTTGAGGAAGTTGGAAGTAAATATATGGATCTAGTCTGGGTCCAATCAGGAGAGAGAAACTACATAGCAATTTGAATAGGGAAAATCAAATATAAAGAACATTATAGCAATGGATTGTGAGCAATGAGAGATTAGCTAGTCAGAAGTAAAGAGAACTAAAGATACAGAGATAGCAGATATAAGGAACACGCACTATTCCTAGGGCTAAGATACAGTGCCCAAGGAAGAGCACTCTTTCCCGCCCTAAATGCGGTCTAGGCCTTGTTGAGAGGGCACAGCCATGGGGCACTGAATGGCGTGATGTCTCTGTGGGTGCTGCCCCAGAACTTGCTGGAAAGTCACCTTTTATAACTTGCCAGAACCCACCGTGTAGGATGCCATGAAAAGCTGTTCACAAGGAGGTGTCTCACCAGAGGCACTCAGTTACAAAAATCACTGGTGGGGGGCACTAGGGTAAGCTGCTGGCAGCTGGGTGTTGCTGGCCACAGTGCTACAGGAACCAAGACTAGATGGGCCACATGTGCAGGAGCCTGGTACCAGAGGGGCCCAGTGCTGGAAGGGATGTGAGCAGCCAGGAGCCCTGCACTGAAGCTGCCTTGTGCTAGGGGAGCCACTCAAGCTCAGGGGCTGGGCACTAGGGAAGCTATGTGGGCTACAGGAGCTACAGGTACTTGTCTTGATGTAACATAAAAAATCACACTGGTCTGCTACATGGACAACATTATGCTGACTGGACCTGATGAGCAGGAAATAGCAACTTAGATGGTCTCTGTCACATAGTCTTCTTTTTTTTTCCCAAACACTTAAAATTTTTAAAAAATATTCTTACCTCACAAGTTATACAAACACAGGAAGCAGGCCAGATTTGGCCCACAGGCCAATTTGCTGATTCCTGGTGTGATGCATGCTGAGATATCTTCTACAGATGAAATGCAAGTTGTTCCACTTTGCACCACCTACCATGCAAAGAGGACAACACTGGGGTAGAACGTTTTGAATTTTGGAGGCAACATATACTCATGTGCATCTAGAGAGTCACATGTAAAGCTGCCTCTTTTGAGTGGGATCAGAGCAAGAGAAGGTTCCATAGCTCGGATCCTTCAAGAATAAAGGTTTGATCATTCATCAGATAACAAACTCCAACCACCTAAGGCTCTGGCTGAGGGCAAAGGAAATACAGTAAAGCCTTGGATTGCGAGTAACTTGGTTTACAAGTGTTCCACAAGACGAGCAAACATTTCTAATGTTTTTAACTTGGTAAACGAGTGAGGTCTTGCAATACGAGTAGTTTGTTTCCTGAACAAATTATGCTCACAAAACAAGGTATTACTGTATATGGAACAGGAAATTGAAAGAACTCATCAATGTCAATTATAGCCTTGTGGCCAACTACAGAAACAAGGACTGTAGTAGTTTTGCATAATTGCTTATTATATGTATGTATTTATATATGTTAGCAAATTGTCTTCTCTCTTCTTATCATTTTTATTTTATATACAAGTTGTTGGAAGCTAACTTCACAATTTAGTCTTCAGGCAACAGAATATTCAGTGGGATTATGGCTGATTTTGAAAAGTAATATAGTCAGCAATAAATACAATAAGTCTTGGGATTGTGCATCTGTTCATTTTGGGAAAGAGTAAAAACTTGTTCACTTGTAAGAAGGATAGCTCTGTCTTGTTAGGTAGACAATGGGTCAAAAAAGAAATCACAAAGAAGATCAGAAAATATCTTGAACTGAATAAAAACAAAAACACAACATATTGAAATTTGTGATATGCTGCTTATACAATGCTTAAAGAAAAATGTGTAACTTTGAACAGTTGTATTAGAAAAGAACAATGGTCTCAGATCAGTAACTTAAGTTTCTACCTTAAGAAACTAGAAAATATAGAGCAAACTAAACACAGAGAAAGCAGAAGGAAAGACATTATAAAGATCAGTACAGAAATCAATGAAACCGAAAACCAATGAATAAAATCAGTGAAATGAAGAGCTGGTTCTTAATTTTAAATTTTCCCATGAAGAAGAATCCAGGAACAAGTAACTTCATGGGTGAATTCTATCAAATATTTAAAGAATACTAATCCTTCACAAACTCAGAAAATAAAAGTGGAGGGAACACTTCCCAACTCATTCTAAGGACAATCTTACCATAAATCTAAAGCCAGACAAACACATCACAAGAAAATCACCTACCAATATTTCTCATGAACACAAACACAAATATCCTAAATATAATATTACTAAACCAAATCCAGTAACATATAAAAAGAATTATATACCATGACAAAGTGGGATTTATCCTAGGAATGCAAAGTTAGTATAACATTTAAAAATCAATTAGTGTAATAAATTATATTTATAGTATAAAGAAATAAAACCACAGGGTCATCTCAGTAGATGCAGAAGAGCACCTGACAAAATCCAATATTTATTCATGATAAGAATTCTTGACAATCTAGGAACAGAAGGCAAGTTCCTCAATCTGATAAAAAGCATTTATGAGAAACTTATAGCTAACATCATACCTAGTGGTAAAAGATTAAATGCTTCCCCCTGAGATCAGGAACAAGTTAAGAATGTCCACTCCCCCACTTCTATTCAGCAATGTACTGGAGGTTCTATGCAAAAAAAGGAAAAGGTATCCAGATGCAAAGGGAGACATAAAACTGTCTATATTCACGGATGGCATGGTAGTATATGTAGAAAATTCTAAGGAATTCACCAAAAAAACCTGCTTGAACTAATAATAAAGCAAAGTTACAGGACGCAACGTTAATATACAAAAATCAATTGTATTTTTATATATTGGCAATGAAAAATCCAAAAATGAAATTTGAAAAAAATTCTATTCACAATAGCATCAGAAATGAAACACTTCAAAATAAATTTAACAAAAGGGCAAGACTTATACACTGAAAATAACAAAACCTGGGGCCAGCCGAGTGGTTCAGTTGGTTCAGAACGCAAACTCTGAGCAACAGGGTCGCCAGTTCGATTCCCACATGGGCGAGTGAGCTGTGCTCGAGTTGAGCTGTCCCTGAGCTGCCAACAGGTGGCAGGATAGCTCAGCTGGTGAGAGCACGTTGCTCCTAACAACAAGGTTGCCAGTTCCACTCCCACATGGGATGGTGGCCTACGCCCACCCACAGCTAAGAATGAACACAGCACCTTGAGCTGAGTGGCCGACTGGTGGCCGGATGGCAACTGGACTTGGAGCTGAGCTAACTGCGCCCTCCACAGCTAAGTTTGAAGGACAACAACTTAGCTGTTCCCCTTCCCCAATTCACCAACAAAAATCTTTAAAAAAAAAATAAAATTACAAAATGTGGCTGAGAGAAATTAAAGAGCTAAGCAAAAAGAAAGACATTCCATGTTCCTTTTAAGATGGCAATTCTCCCCCAAAGATATACAGAATCAATGCAATTTCTATCAAAATCCATCACAAAAGGCTTTTTTGGGAAAAAATAACAAGCTAATACTAAAATTTCTATGAAAATGTAAGGAACCCAAAATAGCCAAAACAATTTGAAAAAGAAGAAAAAGAATGGAAAACTTACACTACCCAATTTCAAAATTTACTATAAAGCTCCCATAATCAAGACAGCATGGTACTGGTATAAGAACAAGCATACAGATCACTGAAACAGACAATCTAGAAATAATTTATGGTCAATTGATTTTTGACAAAAGTGCCAAGGCAATTAAATGAAGAACAGTTTTTTTTCAACAAATAGTGCTGGGACAATTGGATATCTACATAAAAAAGATGAAGAATTTGGACCTACATCTACTACAATATACAAAAGCTTAAAGAAATTGATCATAAACCTAAAGCATGAGTCAAAAAAAATTTGATAAATTGGACTTCCTCAAAATTAAAAATGTTTGTGCTTCAAAAGATACCATGAAGAAAATCAAAAGACAATTAACAAACTGGGAGAAATTATTTGCAAAACATGAATCTGATAATAAGCTTATATGCATAATATACAAAGAATGCTTAAAACCCAGGACAAACAACTGAATCAAAGAATGGACTAAAGATTTCAATACACATTTCAAAGATGACGTAAGATTTGCTAATATGCACATGAAAATATGTTCAACAAAGACATACTACTTCACACCTACTAGACTGGGACGGCTACAAGAAAAGACACAATAAACAAGTGAAGATATGGAAAAAATTGAAATCTTAGTATATTGCTGATGGGTATATAAAATGGTACAGCCACATTGGAAAACATTTTGGCAGTTTCTTACTATACAATCCAGCAATTCCACTTACAGGTATCCATCCAAGAAAAATGAAAACATATGTCCACACAAATACTTGTACACGAATGCTCACAGCAGCATTATTCATAATAGCCAAAAAGTAGAAGAAAATCAAGTGTCCATTAACTGATGAATGGATAAACGAAATGTGGTCTTTCCACACAATAGAACACCGCTCAGCAATAACCAGGAACAAACTATTGACACCTGCTACAACATGGATGAACCTCAGAAACGTTGTGCTAAGTGAAAAAAGCCAGACACAAGACAGCACTTATTTCATCAATTCATTTATATGAAATGTCCAAAAAGGCTAATCTATAGAGACAGAAAGCAAATCAATTGTTGCCTGAGGCTGAAAGCCAGAGCCAGGACTGAGCACAAACTTGCATGCACAAACTTGTTATATGGTGACTGCAAATGTTTTAAAACTGAATTGTGGTGATCACTGCAAATTCCCAAAACCTACCAAATTAACAAAAAACCACTGAATTCTTTAGAAGACAGAGTACATCACTTCAAAAAGGTGATTTCCATATGAACTGTGCCTTCTTGTAACTAAAAAAAGGTACCAAGGAGATTATAGATGTTCCTATATTAGAGATCTTAACAGGGAAATGATTTCTACATGCCCAGAAGAGTTTATAAAGAGCCTAAGGAATGGACCAGATAACATTGCAAGGTCTCTTCCAAACTGAGTCAAAAAAATTGATATTTAGTAAAAAATAAAATGTCCAAGATTTGCATTGTTAATCTAATTTTTCTGATAAATTTTTAACTTTTTCCTTCTCTACTTCTGCATTTGTATTAAAACACTGCAAACTCAATGTACTCCTTTTCTTGGTGTTCCTTCAGTCATTTAGGATCCATAAACAAGAACAGAGAATACACACACCCCAGCCTAAAATAAAATTTTATAAATCCATTTGGTACTGATTTCCAGGCTGATTTTAGACTTCACCACTACCAACCTGGAACTACCACACATGTGAGATTTCTCTGGCACTCTGCAGCCTAGCTAATCAATCCAACTTTCTACTGGCCAGGCTGGCCTCCCTGTAGCTGGTTTTCATAAATATGAAATTTGTATAATTGTTACTGGAACTACTTGCTGAAATATGGAACTAGTTTAAAATACCATTTATTTTTAAATGTACACGCACAGTTTCACATGCATGCATCAACACACCTTCCACATCCAGCCAATCAATCAAGTTAATGCTTCTTATTAGCGAACAAAACAAAAATTCTAGTATAGAATTTGCCCCTCTTTTCTGGAACCTTAGTAAACGTTTTTCAAGACATCAAGAAGACTATGACGAATAATGAAAAATGAATTAAAATGCATATATAATATACCAAAGTATAATTAGTCCAATTCTAAATAAACAGGACCTAACATTTATTCTGGGGGAAAGAGGTTTTTGATATAACTAGGAAAAGCGAGTTCTTTTCTGATGCAGCCTTTCTTGTATGAATAATGTATATGTACGCTGATTTCCACGTGAATCTGGCACAGTACATTAGATTGAAACATCAATTTGGTTTAACTTTAATGGATAAAGTCACAATGAACATGTTTTCTATCTAAGCTTATATAATAAATGATCCCAACACATGGTATGAATTCTATCATTTGTAACAACCTTTCCTCCCCATCTTGAGGGGGAGTAATGAGAAAATGTTCTGAGCTGCACATCACTGAAGGTGAGTGACATCCATAAATAGCTGACGTTGGGTGGCCCAAAAGTGCCCTGCTCCTCTGTTAAATGATAAGTCAATCACATCTCAGGATGCATTAAATGGGACACAGATTAGAACAAAACCGGGAGCCAGAGAACTTTCAAGTTTCAGGGTAGGACAAAAGCACAGGCACACACAGATCTTTGCCAGAAAACTCCTCGTCCTCTTTACTTAAAATTCTGGCCCCAAATTTCTCATGTTTCAAAAACTAAAAGAAAATTTCATCCTCCAGACCCCTACATCATACAACATTACCATAAAGAGTTCATAGTTGTAAACGCGCCCATGTAAAAAATTTTTAAAAAGCAAGCCAACAAACAACACCCCCAAAAAATCTCTCAAGGGTTCTGGACGCGATTTGGCCTGGCATTCAAAGAAAGTTGTGGGGAGACGATCGCCCATCAGAAAGATCCTGGGATGAAAGGCCTGGAGGGCGGGAGAGTAACAACCGCGCCCCAGGCTCCCCTAATTGGCCTCGCCCCTCCCAATGCCCAGGCGCGAAGGGAAGGCGGAGAGCATGCGGCCAGCTGTAGAGGATGATGGGTTGAAGGGGGCGAGCTTTCAACAGCTCCCACGGATCCAGGGCGAAGAAATTCACCTTTGCTCCCCTGCTTTTAAGACATAGCTGCCTGCCTCAATGAACAAAAAGAAACAAAATGCCAAGTCCCAGCTCCGAACCGCTCTGGGGACTCCCTTACACGTGACCCCACCGCCGGCCCCGCCCCCGGCCCCTGGCCCGCCCTCAGGTCACGCCCCTCGCCGGAGCCACGCCCCTCCGCGGGCTGGCGCCACTTCACGCCCATACCCACCGCCCCTCCTCGCCCCCTGCACTCGGCGGGAGCCTCGTTCACCCACCTACAGGCTCGGAGCGCGGCGGACGTTCTCGCGAGTCTTCCCTCCCAACCCCCACTCACACACCCAGGCTGACGTGTCGCCCAGACCCCCAAGGGAAGCAGCCGTTTTAACTCTAGTTCTGCAGTTCTCTTACCGGGTGGTCCACGCCGGAGCTGTTTCAGCAGTTTGGGCAGTGGTGGAAAGGACGCCACCGCCCGGGTTCTGTGGCTTGAAAGTTTGGCTTTGCCTCTTACTGGTTTTTTGTTTTGTTTTGACTTTTTTGGAATTTTCCCGCGGTCGCTCGGCAGTGGTGCCGCGTGCGCGCGCGCGCGCACGTGCCCGCAGTGCACTCTGGGGCCCGGCGAGCGGACACTCGCGTCCCCGCGGCATCGCGGGAAAATTCCGACGAATCTTGGGCTCTTGGGGGCGGGGCGGGGGCCTAGCGCTGGCTCGGCCGGAAGTCGGCCTGGGGGGTGGCCTCCAGGGCGAGTGGGGAAGCTGCGGGTGAGTTCGTTTTCTCTGGGTGGCTCTGTGTTACAGTCATGGACGTGCACTAGACCGCAGAAGGGACCCGGGGAGGAAAAACCCGGGGTTTTTAATCGGGTTGTTGCCCAATTACTTCAAGATTCTGTTCAAAATGCAGGGGAGGTGAAATGGAAATTAGATTTTTACAAGAAAAATTGAGTCTTTTTGTCAAGGGGGTAAAACCGCTAAACAAGGCCTAGAATATGATTTTCTAGCTGTGGTCACACACAAAAAACGAATCTTTCTTGGGTTAAATGACACCCCCAACCCCCACCCCCTGCCAATCAGTTCCATATGGTATTTGATTCGGGTTCAAATCAGTTCAAAGCTGTATTTAAACCACTTAAATGGGAAGCAGCATTTTCTGTAAACTTTCATTCATGTCAATAATATTAGCTTGTCCTGGTGAATTTTTCTTATTCTGGAATTCAGTAGTGCATGAAGGTTTTTCATAGATGTTGAAACTGTGAAAATAATAATTTGAAGAGCCTAACCTTAATCGTAGTTTTGTTTTTTTAATCAGTTGCCTCATGATCATAAAACCACAACTTCAGGGGTGTTTTCAAAAAAACTTACTACAAGGCATTGTATGCATATAATAAAAATAGGCAAACACTTCCAGCCTTCTAAAATGAAGGAATACCTATTACCAAAGAATAAATTGAATTCAGAAAGAATTAGAAGCCATTCTAATGGAATCCATCCATTATAATCTTTACATTCTAGAGGGGGAAACACCACAGCTGAGTGCTGCAGAGTTCCTGACATCAAATATTCCTTCAAAATTAAACAAAGTCAACTGACTTGGACTCTAGCCATTTTAGTAAGACTCATGATCCCAGAATTAGTCCAGACACCTAGTTTCCAGCTGTCAATTGGCACCCCAACACTTAACTTTATCTTGTCCATGCATGCGATGTTTGCCTCTGGTATCTCAACTGTGAATATTTAATGGACATTAATGTTAAGTCCCAGGCATGGGGCTGACTCCTTGGCCAAATTATTTTTTTAAATTCTCACAGTGATCTTATGTAGTAGGCAATATTCCAGTTTCGCAGATAAAGAAACTGATACACAACACTAGTAGAACAATCTCTACTAGTAGGTATTGTACCTTCAAGTCCAGGTCGGTTAACTCTGGGGCTTGTGCTTTTTCCCACCTGCTATACGCTTGCTCACGCCCCAGCCTGGGTAGGGTACAAGTGGGGACAGAGAGATGTGATCCCAGAGGTTTATTCATGTTAATCACCCCTCTGTTTTCCTCTTCATACATTCTAAGGAAATGTACATTGAATTAAAGAAGAAAACATGAAGAATAATATTTGTGGGGCCGGCCGAATGGCACGTTGGTTAAGAGCTGGCTTGGGACGCCAGCTCTGAGCAGCAGGGCCCCGGTTCAGATCCCACATGAGGGCCAGTGACACTGCCCTCTACAGCTAAGATGGTGAACACCAGCTTAACCTGGAGCTGGGCTGCCGTGAGGTGACGGCGTAGGCTGCAGCACCTGCTGGAGTGGGCCGCCATAAGCTACCGTGTATGGCCGGCAGCCAGCATGAGCGGCTGGCAGCCAGTGTGAGCTGCGAAGAGCCGCCGTGAACGGCCATCCAGAGGCCGGTGACTGATCTGCCTCACTGGGGAAGAGCGCAATGATAATACCAACATGGGCCAGTGAAGCGACGTCCTCCACAACTAGACTGAAGAACAAAAGGACAGCAACTTGTCTGTTCCCCTTCCCCAATTCCCCCAACGCTGTTCCCCTCCCCCAATTCCCCAATAAAAACTTAAAAAAAAAAAAAGACAAAGAATAATATTTGTCCAGGAAGTGCTTCAAGAAATTGTGCAAGTAATAGTGCAGGTATTTGATCTGCAACCCTGATGTGGTAAAGCACCTGAGGTCAGGAAACAGAGGGCTCCCCAAGGTGAGTTGGAATTAATGGAAAAGGGGAAATGTTTTATAACTTTCATGGTATAGCCTCCTCTTCCCACATGCTCGCTCACTCCCTAGGCTCTGCTGAAAGAATGAACCTTAGGAAGACATGTTTGTACCAATCACCCCGCTCCCTGCTACAGCTACTTGAACCAGGAATCGGAACCTGACCTTTGGTGAATCAATCAAGCTATTGCTAGGGAATTTCGAATTTCAACACTGAGAGGCTGTACCTTCTCTACACCACAGGAGCCAAACCTCCATGCCAACAAAAGTTACTAGGGGAAGAAACAATATAGCAAACAAAAGAGAAGTTGAAAGGCCAGGTTATTCTGTGAGAGATGGAGGGTAGCTTCCATTCCCAACGTTCCATTTTTAAGCCCAAATTTAAGGCACACTGACTCTACTTATTTTCCTCTTCTTAGTTGCCCATGAGCCCCATATCCTCAACAACAATCATCCCTTTATCCTGACTTCAATAAGTTTCCCTTATGCAAAACAAGTCCTGACTTAAGGACCTGGAGGTGGCAGCAATTCTTTGTGTCACTGAGCATTAGCAATTTGGCTGAACCTACTTCACACATTAATCAATGGATACCTAGTGAGAACCTTCCAAGAAGAAGGCATGAAGCACATAGGGTGGGTTGAAGACAGATCTGAGTATCTTGGAGTTGGGAGAAATGTTACAGGTCTAGGAGTTCCCTAGATTTGGGGTTTCTAGGGCCAGTAAGGTGTCAATAATATTAGAGGAGTAACAGTTGACTTTTTACTTTGGGGGGGAGGGGGAAGGAATCTATCATTTCAGTTTTTAAAAAACATTTTTTAACTTTAAGAAAAAATAAGGTGACTCAAAGAATAGTCTTGTAAAGCAGATAAATTTCGTTTCACAAAAAATTCATTACATTATCCTGTGAATATTGTAGAATGGAGAAACAATCCTATCATTGTGCAATCTCTGGCATAGAATGACCAGAAAACAAAAATCTGTCCTTTTTCCATTGAGCAATGGTACACCCTGTTTAAAAAAAAAGAAAAAAGAAAAAAAAAATTACGGCAGTTTTAGTTTAATTTTGTTTAGTTCAGTAAAAAAATGCATTCCTATTTAGAACATGCATTCCCACCAATCATGGTGTGTTGTAACTAATATAGTACATTTTTATTGCTTGCAGAAAGTAATAAATTACATTTTTAAATGAGCACATGACTTAAAAATAATTTTCCTCATAAGTATTTCATAATGATTCATTTAGCATGAAATTAATATTAAAGACTTGCTAAGAATAAGCACTAAAAAATTCGAAATGAAAAGAAATTATGCACATTTATGATTTGATTAATTCTGGCAACTATTAAGTCAAAAATAAATAAGTTTCATCCTATTTTTGTGTCTGTTTCAGATTGACCCTTTAATTGCCTAGTGTTTTCCAATAAAAACTAGTTGACTGCATCTTTTTATTTATTCATGTGCTAAATTAAGGTTTTAGTAGACTCAAGTCATACCATAAAACAACCACTTGGGGGTGGGGGACATAGGGAGATGTTGGTCAAAGGGTACAAACTTCCAGTTATAAGATGAGTAAGCTCTGGGATCTACTGTACAGCAGGATAACTATAGTTAACAATACTATATTATATACTTAAAGGTTGCTAAGAGAGTAAATCTTAAATGTTCTCACACACACACAAAAAAAGAAAATTATGCGAGGTAATTGAGATGTTAACTAACCCTACTGTAGTAATCATTTCACAATATAAAAGTATCAAATCTTTCCACTGTATACTTTAAACTTACACAATGTTACATATCTCAGTATTACGTCTCAATAAAATTAGAAAAAAAACCCTACTGCATGCAAAGGAACAAACTTCAAACATAACACTGACAAATTAATATATTATACTATTATTCCTCAAAATCCAAGATCTATAAGGGCAAAAGGAAAAAATTAACACTTAATAAGCCCCTACTATGTGTCAGGCATTTTGCTAAGCATATTACACTTATTGTCTCATTCGATTTACTTTCTGTGACATAATCTCATCACAGGTAAGTGTAATAAAAATGTTACTCCCATTTTGTATGTAAGCCGATAGAGATTTAATGTATCAGAGAAAATCATTTTAACTGTAAAAAAAAAAAATCAGGACTGCAAGTGACAAAGTATCATTAATAAAAAACTATTGCCCTTTATTTGGGGGACTCTCAAAACTTCAGAAGGTTTCATACTTCTTGCTTTCTGTATCTCTTTGTCTTCTGTAGTACTTTCCAATTGCTAAGCCACAAACTTAGTGGCTTAAAACAACACAAATTTATTATCATGTACTTCGGAAAGTCAGAAGACCCAAATAGTTTCAGTGAACTAATAAAACCAAGGTGTCAGCAGGGTTGTGTCCTGTCTTGGGATCCTAGGAGGAAGAATCCATTTCCTTGCTTTTTCTGGAGGCTGCCTGCATTCTTTGGCTCATGGCCCCATTCTCCAATTTCTCCTTCTCTAACTCTGATCCTCCTACCTAGCTCTTATAAAGACCCTTGTGATTACACTGTGCCACCCAGATAATCCAGGATAACCCCCATCTCAAAATCCTTAGTCACATTTGCAAAATCCTTTTTGCTATACAAGGTAACATACAAATTCCAGGGATTGGGACATGGATACATTTGGGGGGCCATTATTCACTTTACCACACCCTATCTGTGTATTTAAATAACTTCGTTTTCAGATAATGATTCATAATACCATTTGAATGTCGTTTCCACAGCATTGAAGACAGTTGCATCCCATATAACTTTTAGAAAACCTTTTTTTTCTGCAAGGACTCTTCATTTCTTGTAGTGATCATAACAGATTCCACTAATATTTGCAGCTAAATCTACAGTAGTCCCCCCCTTATCCTCAAGGAAAACAGTCCAAGACCCCCAGTGGATGCCTGAAAGCTTAGATAGTATCAAACCCTATATATACTATTTTTTTCGCATACATACATACCTGTGATCAAGTTTAATGCCTTTTCCATCTTAACTAAGCACTTATCACACACTGTGGCTGTAACTTTTGCAGTTTGCAGTGCAACAGCAAAACTAGTACAAATGCTCGACCAGGAGCTGGGCTGCTGTGAGTCCGCCGGTGATGGCATAGGCTGCAGCCCCTGCTGCACTGGGCTGCCATAAGCTACCGTGAGTGGCTGGCAGCCAGTGTGAGCTGCCAAGAGCCGCCATGAGCAGCCGTCCAGAGGCCAGCGACTGATCTGCCTCATCCGGGAGGAGCGCAGTGATAATACCAACATGGGCCAGTGAAGCAACGTCCTCCACAACTAGACTGAAGAACAAAAGGACAGCAACTTGTCAGTTCCCCTTCCCCCGATTCCCCAGCACTGTTCCCCTCCCTCAATTCCCCAATAAAATCTTTTTTAAAAAAAAGAGAAAAAGAAAAATAAGGGTGACTTGAACACAAGCATTGCAATACCGTGATAGTCAATCTGAGAACCCAGATAGCTACTAAATGACTAATGAGTGGGTAGTGTATATAGCATGTGGATGCTGGACAAAGGGATAATTCACATCCTGGGTAGGATGGAGCAGAATAGTGTGAGATTTCATCATGCTACTTAGAAGGGAGTGCAATTTAAAATTTATGAATTGTTTATTTCTGGAATTTTCCATTTAATATTTTCAAAATGCACTTGACCACGAGTAACTGAAACCGCCGAAAGACAAATCATGGATAAGGGGGGATTAGAGTTTTTCTTAAACCAAGTTTGCTTCAAATCACTGTTATCTGCTTAACCATCAAAATTGGTGCTGAGTAGTAATGACTGCACTGTTTGTCCATCAACACTAATTAACCTGATAAGACAAAATAAATACACACAGAGAACAAACACTTCTACAAGTCAAAAAATTCAGCTCTGCAACAGTATCTGCAGTCTCATTGGGGCATGGTTTCACAGCTCCCTTAAATGGCTTAAATCTCTTTTTTTCTTTCCTCACACGTGCAAACACATGTCTTTGCATTGCTCTCTGGCTATTTCATGTGCATTTATCTTAGCTCCCAACAAGGCCACATTCATCTTAAGAGCTGAACCAGGTCCTCTTCTTGTATAACTCTCAAGGGTATAGCAAAATATTGGACCAGAGACAGTAAGCAAGCATCCCGAAGTTTGCATCTGGCCAACACACTTGTTTTGTTTAGCTTGAAGAGTGTTTGAGAAAAAAATTAATCGAAAACATTTAAAAATCAGAGGATTTCACATAGAATTCTCTATATCCTTCTTCTCTTGAAAAATCCGACAATATAGGCACCCTGGGCTAGCATTTCTGCTTGGGAAACATCAGGTCTCCATCCAGCCCCAGACTGACCCCTATAAACACTTGAGTTTGAGATTCCTGCAGTAGACACCCTGTAGAAATCTTTAATGATATCCTAATAGTACCCCTTCAGTTTTCAAGTGTGGCAGCTGCTTACTAAACTCATATTTGGGCCAGGAACTATTTGAAGGAATCTGCACAAAAAAGTTTCGATGTGTAAATTGTCCTTTAAGACCTTGTAAATTGTGAAAATTAATAAACAGAAACCTCAATTTAAAATGGAGTGAGAGGCTAGAAGACAGAACTTTCACATACGTGTCACTCAACACATACTACTGATCCCAACAGGAAGAGACATACTTGCATTTTTGACAGGAAGCGATACCACTTTATCACCTCAGCAGGAGGAAGAAAAGATTTCTTCTTGCATGACTCAGCCAATGAAAAGCCACTATACTTCAAATTCCTCCAATAGAATGTTCATTTACAACAGCCCCACCCAAGCTCATAAAAAAAAGAGGTCTCCTCCTTTGTTTCTCTGGACTTGTGTGTGATTCACTTAGACCTCATGTCCCAAATTGCAATTTTTTTGTTGTTCCTGAACAAACCCTTTTTGCTGAAGAACTATCTGGCTATTTGCTTAAGGTCAGCATAATCAGTGAAATCCATGGAACTGCAGCATTCTCATCAAAGGGGAGCTTGTTAAAAGCTCTACCGAACGAGATTTGTAGTTTAGCAACATACCCAGGTGATTTGGATATGTATCAAAATTTGAGAAGTGCTGCTGTAAACAAAGTTTATAGCTAACTCTAACACACACACACACACACACACACACACCAAGGCTAAGCCTAATTCACTCATTTATGCATTGTGGAAATAATATTTTGAAAATTATTAATATCCTTTCTCTTTGTCTCTATGCATGTGGAGTCAGAGGCATCCTTCTAAATGGGTGGAAGAGGTTAAAAACACAAAGGCATATGCAAAGGAAAAAAATGAGGTAAATTCTCTAGGCTTAGGCCAGAAAAACCTAAGTCAAAGAATGTAATGATCACTCCTGATGACAAAAGGAGGATACATTGTAGAAAAAGTAAAAAAACAAAAAAACAAAAACAAAAAAAAACCCCACCACTTTTTCTTTTTTAGCACTGAGAATCCAGGGAAGAATATAAAAGCATGAGAGACATTCAGTTCAGGGTATGAGCATGTCCAAGCGTGTCCTCCCTTCTCCAGAGAAGTGTGTAGATTTTGTAAGGCCTGCACAGAAATCATAAGGGTCTTTTGTCCTTACACTTCTCTTAAAATCAACCCAATTTAGGGCAGGCAACACAATTTAAAATAGGCAAACACTTGAATAGGCATCTGTTATAAGAATATCTACAAATGGCCAATAAGCACATAAGAAGATGTTCAACATCATCAGTCAACAGGAAATGCAAATCAAAATTACTTCTCACATGGAGAGATCCAAAATGGTGGAGTAAACACTGTGCCTGCTTCCTTCTGTGAACACATTAAAATTACAACTAAATTATAAAACAATCAACCTGAAGAACCATCTGAAGTCTAGCTGAACAGAAGTTTTATAACTAAGGATATAAAGAAGGAGCCATGCTGGTAGGAGGGGTGGAGATGCAAAACAGACTGGCCCAAACCTCCATGTGGTGGTTGATAACTAGTGGGGCAGGGAGTAGGATATCTCAGCTATGGAGGTTGCCCCTGGAGGAGCAGGAGATGCCAGTCCCACACCAGGCTCCCCAGCAAGGAGTACTGGTACAGTGAAGGGAAGCCCCCACAACATCTGGCTTTGAAAACCAGTGGGGATTCCACCTGTCTGGGTGGGACAGAAAGCTGTGGGAAACCCAGACACCCTCTTAAAGGGCCCACACAGACTCACAGGCACTCACCCTTGGCTCCAGCACAGGGACAGTGACTCGGAGGGTGTTGGAGGCATACAGGGGGCAGACAGGTGTGTGGCTTCAAAGCAAGGGCTGGAGGACAGTCGCCATTTTCCCTGTGTAGGGTCCTTCTCCCGTGCAGCCTGCAGACAGGTGCCATCTTTCTTGTGTTGAGCCCTCCCCCAACGCCCATGGTCAAATCTGAATCTGAATTGGTCTGATGAGCTCTGCTGGGACCCCACCTCACCCAATTCCCCCAATTCCAGAGGCACTCACTTTCTCAATGAGCAGCCAGCCCCGCCCACATTGCACTCTTTCTTGGAAAACGATCAGAGTCTGTAGGCCCCAAGCAGGTGGCAACTGGCCTCAGTGTTCCATGAGACTTTTGCTGAGTAGCTCCAGGCTCAGCACTGGCACCAAACCAGAATTTACATTAGCCTGGTGACCACAACTCTTCCCACTCTAGTGACTCCCGGAGACCCTGGCACACCAAATTTGCATACTGCATGAAATTTTATCAGTGGCTGAACCTTAAGGGAGCTGGCAGGTGGCAGCAGGACTCTGGGTGTCCTGACTTTTTGCAGAGCTACCCCAAGCATGGTACTGGTAGCAGACGTCCTCAGTTCACAGCATGGCCACTCCCACATGCTTCCACATTTAGCACAGGCAGCAAACAACAGCAAATTACTTTGTAGCTTCTACCAGATAGTATCTGGCCAATCACAGGCAGTGGGTGACTTGAGCCTGCACTGGAGCCCCTCCCAAGCAGCCCAGGAACAAACATACTTTGAGGTTGGCTTCAGACCTCAGCAGAGCACCTCCCAGTTAGCGCTACAAGCAGCACAAATGGCAGTCTGAACAGACACCAGAGCCTGCAGGGGCAAATCCCACTCAGTGGGGTAAGCCTCCTGCACAGCATCCTGTAAGCTGTGAACATGGCCAAACCCCACAGCCAATCAGCCTGAGGGTCAATCCCACCCACTGATGTGCCAATAGCAATCAAGGCTCAACTATAACAGGAGGGCACACACAACCCCCATAAGGGACACTCCTGGAGCAGCTGGAGCAGGTGACCATGGAGACTGTGCCAAAGCCCCACAGGTCACCTACTACATAAGGCCAACCAGCCAAGTCTGGAAGACATAGCAGATCAACCTAATACATAGAAACAAACACAGAAAGGCAGCCAAAATAAGGAAACAAAGAAATACGCCCCAAATGAAAGAATAGGAGAAAACTCCAGAAGCAGGACTAAAAAAATGGAGACAAGCAACCTACCAGACACAGAGTTCAAAATAATGGTTATAAAGATGCTCAAGGAACTGAGTAAGAACTTCAACAGAGAGATAGCAAGCACAAAAAAGGATAGAAACCATAGACAAGAACCAGTCAGAAGTGAAGAACACAATAACTTAAATGGAGCATGCACTAGAAGGAATCAACAGCAGATTAAAGGAGGCAGAGGATCAAATCAGTGATTTAGAAGACACGGTAGCATAATACACCCAATAGGAACAGCAAAAAGAAAAAAGAATCCAAAAAAGTGAGGATAGTTTAAGAGACCTCTGGGACAATATCAAGCATAACAACATTCTCATCATAAGAGTACACAAGGAGAAGAGAGAGAGCAAGAAATTGAGAACCTATTGGAAGAAATAATGACTGAAAACTTTCCTAACCTGGTGAAGGAAATAGACATACAAGTCCAAGAAGCACAGAGAGTCCTAAACAAGATGAACCCTAATAGGTCCACACCAAGACACATTATAATTAAAATGGCAAAGGTTAAAGACAAAGAGAGAACCCTAAAAGCAGCAAGAGAAAAGCAACTAGTAACTTATAAAGGAGCTCCCAGAAGATTGTCAGCTGATCTCTCAACAGAAACTTCACAATCCAGAAGGGATTAGCACAAAATATTCAAAGTGATGAAAAGCAAGGACCTACAACGAAAGGTACTCTACCCAGCAAGGTTATTATTTAAAATTGAAGGACAGATAAAGAGCTTCCAGACAAGAAAAAGCCAAAGAAATTCATCACCACCAAATGAATATTACAAGGAATATTACAAAAACTTCTTTAAGATAGAAAAAGATCAAAATTATGAAAATAAAACAGCAATACCTACATATACATCAACAATTACTTTTAGTGTAAGTGGGACGGCTGAGTGGAGCATTGGTTAAGAGCTAGCTTGGGATGCCAGAGGGCCCCGGTTCGGATCCCACATATGAGGGCCAGTGACACTGCCCTCCACAGCTAAGATGCTGAACAACAG
>NW_017731889.1:983701-984875 GCF_001890085.2 Hipposideros armiger
GGCTTCTGGACAGCTGCTCACGCTGGCTGCTGTCTACACACGGTAGCCCATGGCAACCCACTTCCACAGGGGCTGCAGCCTACGCCGTCACCGGCGACTCACGACAGCCCAGCTCCAGGTTGAGCTGTTGTTCAGCATCTTAGCTGTGGAGGGCAGTGTTACTGGCCCTCATATGTGGGATCCGAACGGGGCCCTCTGGTGTCCCAAGCCAGTTCTTAACCATCGTGCCACTCAGCCGGCCCTGGACATACAAGATTCTTAAGGGGAAGCAATTTCCTTCATTCTAGGGAGCGATTCCCTAGAGCTAAAACTCATTGGCTGAGGAGAAACAATTTCTCCTCAGCAACAAGCTATGTCATACTCAATATAAACCAGTGATATTGCTAGGCAAGGTTAAACTGAGGCAAATAGAAACTGTCAACAAGTCTACAGTAGAAAGTCCCAAGCACGTGATGCAGGTCCATGGTGGAAAGTCCCAGAGCAGTGATGCATATCGAAACTACAAGTCTATATAGTCCATGAGCAACTGAGTCCCTTTGTCCATAAGCTTTTCCTATCAGCAAGCTGGGGTCTTTACTCTTTGCACTTGCATTATCTGGAAGCAGTTTAAGGCAGAAGCACTGTCCCAAAGGTCCCCACCAAACCGCTCCAAGGCCGCTCACCCCAGGCCTGTATCTATCTGGAGACCCAAGCTTGCCAACCTAAAGCCTCAGTGATCCCAGCCAGCTCCCCCAAAAAACCCTTACATATGCTGCCTACAAGAGACTCACTTCCGATTGAAAGACACACACAGACAGAAAGTAAACGAATGGAAAAAGTTATCTCATGAAAATGGAAACAAACAAACAAAAAGCTGGAGTAGCAATACTTATACCAGACAAACTAGACTTTAAAACAAAGGCTATAACAAGTGATAAAGAAGGACCCAGCGATCCCACCTTTGGGTATTTACCTGAAGAAAGCCAAAATGCTACGTCGAGGGGATGTGTGCATCCATATATTCATTGCAGCATTATTTACAATGGCCAAGATGTCGAGGCAGCCTGGGTGTCCATTGATGGAAGAAGGGATAAAGAGGAGGTGGTACATACCGTATTTGCCGGCGTATAAGACGATTTTTTGGCCCTGAAAAATATGCCTCCAAGTGGGGGGTCGTCTTATACGCCAGGTACAC
>NW_017731889.1:985765-1017494 GCF_001890085.2 Hipposideros armiger
TTATTTGGTGTGTGGAAGGTGTGCGGAAGAGGGGGTAGTCTTATACGGCGAGTATATAACAAACTCTGTATTTTGAGTGGAAATGTTAGGGGGTTGTCTTATACGCCCAGTCGTCTTATACGCCGGCAAATACGGTATATACAATGGAATATTGCTCAGCCATGGAAGGGAATGGGTTCTTGCCATCTGGAACGACATGGATGAACCTGGAGGAAATTGTGTTGAGTGGAGTGTCAAACAGAGAAAGGCAGATGCAACGTGATTTTGCTTATATGTAGAATCTAAAGAACAAAAGAAACAAACAAAACAGAAACAAACTCATAAATACAGGAAACATTTTGATGGTTGCCAGATGGGAAGGTGGTTGGAGGTGTGCGTGAAAAAAGGGGATGGGATTAAGAACTGGTTGTTACGAAGTAGTTGTAGGGATATAGGGTATAGCATAAGGAATATAGTCAATAATAGTGTAATAAGTATGTATGGTGTTAGATGGGCACTGTATTTGTTGGGGTGATAGAAGGGAAGAGGCTAGGGGACAGGGTGAAAAAGGTGAAAGAAATAAGAAGTACAAATTGGTAGTTACAAAATAGTCATGGGGATGTAAGGTAAAACATAGGGAATATAGTCAATGATATTGTAATACTTATGGATAGTGCCAGGTGGGTACTAGACTAGTCAGGAGGACCACTTCTTAAATTATATAAATGTCTAAACACTATGCTATACACCTGAAATTAATATAAAATAATATTGTATGTCAATTGTAATTGAAAAAATTGTTTTTAAACTGGAAAGGAAAAAAATTAAAACACCAAAGGAATGAATTGGGAAAATATGTTTCATTACCACTGAGAATCAAAATTGTTCCAAGGGCAATCCTAAAACTAAAAATGGCCCAATAAAGGTGTTAGGTACTAATACAAATAAATAAAAATTAGACTAATATAATGTTACATGTCAATTATAATTCAATAAAAAAGAAACATGAAAATTGAAAATATAATAAATGTGTAACTTCCATAACATAAAAAAACCTACTTTGCACTTACTAGAATGGCTATTATAATAAAAAATAAGAAGAAAGAAAGAAAATAACAAGTGTTGGTGAGGGTGTGGTGAAATTGGAACACTCACACATTGTTGTTAAGAATATAAAATGGCTTAGCTTCTGTGTAAACAATTTCGTAGTTCCTCAAAACGCTAAATATAGAATGACCATATGACCCAACAATTCCACTACTAGGTATATACCCCAAATAATTGAAAACAGGCACTCAAATAGACATTAGTCCACCACTGTTCATTGGTGCATTATTCTCAATAGCCAAAAGGTTGATACAACCCAAGTTCCATCAAAGGATGAATGGACAAACAAAATGAGTTATGTGTATATAATAGAATATAATCGAGCCATAAAAAGGGATGAAGTTCTGACACATGGATGAACCTTGTGGACATTATGATAAGTAAAATAAGCCAGACACACAAAAGGACAAATATTGTATGACTCCACTCATACGAAATACCCAGAATAGGAAGATTCATAGAGATAGAAAGTGGATTAGCGGTGGCCAGGGGCTGGGAGAAGGAGTAATAAGGTGACTTTCTTTTTGGGATGTTGAAAAAGTTTTGGAAATAGTGCTGATGGTTGTACAATAATGTCAATTCAATTAATGCTATTATATCGTACACTTAAAATGACAAATTTTGGCTTCCAGGTTGAGGAACCAGAACACTTTTATATGCCACCATGTTGGGGCCCCAAGCTCCACAACAACAGAAGCAATTTGTTCAAGACCTTGTCCCACGTATCTCTTCATCTGGCTGTTGCATGGCCATTAATGAGGGATTTCAGTTATGTGAAGGAAAGAATGGCTAAAAATTCCATTGATTTATTGTTAACCAGAGAGCATTGTAGAGTCATTTGAAAGGTTGAATAGGAAATAAGCAAATCTGGTCTTTCTGAAGAATTGGGAAAGTTGCAAAAAAGAAAAATGATCATGTCAATAAAGACAGATTAGTTCTGCGGTGGTGGCTTCATCCTTTGTATTCAGAAAGACAAGCCACAGGGTGGGAGAATATATTTGCAAAAGATGCATCAGATAAAGAACTGTTATCAAAAATATACAAAGAATGCTTAAAATTCAACAATAAGAAAACAAACAACCCAATTAAAAAATGGGCTAAAGACCTTAACAGACACCTCACCAAAAAAGATACACAGATGGCAAGTAAGCATATGAAAAAATGCTCCACATCATATGTCTCCAGGGAAATACAAATTAAAACAACGAGATACCACTACACACCTATTAGAATGGCCAAAATCCAGAACACTGACACAGATGCAGATGAGGATGTAGAACAACATGTTCTCTCATTTTGCTGGTGAGAATGAAAAATAGTACAGCCACTTTGGAAGAAATTTGGTGGTTTCCTGCAAAACTAAACATATTCTTACCATATGATCCAGCAATCAAGTTCCTTGGTATTTACCCAAAGGAGCTGAAAAACATGTCTACACAAAAGCATGTACATGGATGTTTACAGCAGCTTTGTTCATAACTGCCAAAACTTGGAAACAACCAAGATGTCCTTTAGTAAGTGAATGGATAAACAAACTTTGGTACATCCAGACAATGGGATATTATTCAGTGCTAAAAAGACATGAGCTTTAAGCCATGAAAAGACCTGGAGGAACCTTAAATGTATATCACTAATTGAAAGAAGCTAATCTGAAAGGCTACAGACTATATAATTCCAACTATATGTCATTCTGGAAAGAGCAAAATGATGGAGACAATAAAAAGATCAGTAGTTACCTGGAGTGGGGGGTAGGTTAGAGATAAATAGTCACAGCACAGAAGATTTTTAGGGCAGTGAAAATGCTCTGTA
The DNA here is from genome assembly GCF_001890085.2 of Hipposideros armiger. Lineage (NCBI taxonomy): Eukaryota > Metazoa > Chordata > Mammalia > Chiroptera > Hipposideridae > Hipposideros > Hipposideros armiger. The sequence goes on from NW_017731889.1 coordinate 988,661, forward strand.
TGATATTATAATGATGGATGTGTGTCATATATGTTGTACAATGCCAGGAATGAGTCCTAAGGTAAACTACATGCTTTGGGTGATTATGATGTGTCAAGGTAAGTTCATTCTTGGTTAAAAAAAAAAAAAGTCCATTCTTGTGAGATGGTGAAGGATGCTGGTATAAGGAAAAGCTATATGCATGTGTGAGGCAGGGGATATATGGTAAATCTCTGTACCTTCCTCTCAATTTCACTGTAAAACTAAAACTGCTCTTAAAAAATAAAGATTAAAACAAGACAAATTTTATGTTAGACATTTTTTGCAACAATAAAAAAATATTTTTTTGCCTCTGGGGCTCCCCATACTAGTGTGGGTAAGCTCAGAGGTGATGGTCAGAGTGAGTGGACAGCACATGGACCCGTGACTTGCTGAGGCTGAAGGCTGGAGGAGAAGCATGGCACAGATCCTGAGGTCTACAGTCGGTGGAGCCCAATGTGGTGCCAAGTCAGGAGGGGAGCACCCCAGATTGTGACCAAACTGACAGAGAGACCAAACGAGAGGTAAATGACATCCAGGCGACCTGCAGAGAGAGGGACGAGAGCCGTCCTCCCAGAGGCCAGAGAAGTCAAAAGACACCTCATCTGGAGCCCCCAGCCCTTCTCTGTCACCATAGGAATTGTAGAAGACACACTCCATCTGCCATGTCTCAAGGTACCATTTTAAAAAGAGAAGAAATGGGTGAGGTGGTCAGGGGTTGGAGTAGGGGGGCAGAGAAGTAACTGAGAAAGTTAATGTTTCTTTCTGGGGAGGCTGAACAACAACTGAAGACATTGATTAAATCAAGGGAACAAGCTAAAATCTCTAAGCCAGATAGAAGTAACAGTTAATTTTTTGACTCCCTCTCTTCTCCCCACCCCACCATAAACCAGCGGGTGGGGGTAAATGAGAAAGATCTGATTGGGTACAGTCAAAGTAAAGAAATTGAATGAATGTGGCGGCACCTCCTCCAGCTCCTGCTAAACCTCTTACACTCGTTCTAGTGCCCCTCTTTGGGCTTCTGGGTGACTTTGTGCCAGGCTGGGCCCTGTGGTGACTCACTTTGAAAAACTGGACTTTGGCTCCTGGAACCCCCTCACCTGCAGCAGGCTCTGCAACTGAACCCTTGTTTCGTTTCTTCCCTTTCCCTGTCCTTCCTCCATCCCTTCCTGGTTTTTTTAGTGGGGGTGGAGGATGGGGGTGGGGAGAGTCCCTCCTTAATAAATCACTTGCACACAAAAGCTCATCTAAAGGCCTCTTTCTGGGTAACGAACCTAGGACATGCATTTTTCTCTGCACTCCCAAATTATAATATGACTTAACATTTTCGACCTTGCCATATCTGTTACTTGGCTGACCCTCAAAGTACTTGAGTTTGTGGCCCCCGTTCTAAGGCGACTGTCTTGTTTATGGGAAACACTGAGCCAACTCTGTGAGAGGAGAACCTCGGGAAGGAAAATTTTGAGCAAGGTCCGAAGGACCAGTTAACGACAAGCTCACAGAGGTAGGCCCTGCCTCCCTCCTCCTCATTTTAGTTACCTCTTCCCCAAACTCCAATTCTGCTTCTATATGTTGGACTCTAGGCAGGTGAGGTGGCTCCATAGCCCAAGACCAGTTTTCCAAAGTGACTCAGAACAGACCCCAACTCTTTGAACAAACTCTTTCAAATTTAAAAAGTAATATGGACTTATTTCAGAAAATATTTCAGATAAGTAAGAAATAAAAAACAAACTCAACAGGTTCAAATTTTCTATTCTATAGCCCTGAATCCATTTACTTTTTTCTCTTTTCCTGCTTTCCATTAGATACTTTGAGACTTCTTCTGCTAGTAGTTTCGTTCAGCAGTGATTGTACTCATGTTTCCTCATCCCTACTGATTTCCTCCATTTCTCGACTTCTGCACTTCCCCTAAAAGTTCTACAGTGCTACTGCCCTGGTTCCAGGTGTCACTGTCTCAGCTGAGTCACTGCAAAGCCTTGCTCTCCAATCTCTCTGTTTCCACCTAGCAGCCACAGTCCTTTTAAAAACCAAGGTCAGCACTCCTCTAACAAACAGCCTCCATTGGCGCCTTATTTGACTCAGAAAAACATGTCAAAGTCTGTCCATACTTTGGCCCACAAGGACCCCTCCGGTCTGAATTCTTTCGACTGCCCTGATGTCATCCTTTATGAAACCCTTTTAGCTCACTGGGCTCCGGCACATTGGCCTTTTTGCTGGGAACTTCCACGCCACGGAAGGTACCACCTTAGGGCCTTTGCGCTGGCTGTTCCTCCCGAGTCTTTGCTCAAATGTTCCTTCTTAATGAGGTATACCGATTGTCCAATTTAAAATGGAAACAAAAACCCTCCCCACACTCCTCATGCCCTTCCCCTGCTTCACTTTTTTTTCTTTTTGACCAAAGCATCGATTGTCTTCTAACATACTGTGCAATTGACTTACTTATTATGCTTATTGTTTATTTTTGGACTTCTGCAACTAATATGTGAAATCCTTGAGGAAGAGATTTTCTGCTGGTTTGCTTACTGCTGTATCCTAAATACCCAGGCCAGTGTCTGGCACAAAGCGGGCATCTGATGAATACTGATTGAATATTATAAATGAATAAATGATGCTCTACTGTTCTTATAATTTATCACCCAATTTTCTGTTTAATTTTTCTTTTAATTATTGGGTTATTTCTTCATCTTTATTTTCTAATTATTGTATTGAATTTTACATTACTGCATATTTTATTTTCAAAAGCTCATTCTTGTTTTCTAAACATTCCATGTTTATAATCTCCTATTTGTATCATGGATGCAATATCTTCTCTTACTTTGAAGTTTTCTTGAGTTGTCTATGTTTCCTCTGAGTTTTTTCTGTTTTTCATATAAAAGATTTCTTCAAATTTATGATGAGCTTTGTCTAGCCAGATTTAAAATTGAAACACTAAAGTCTCATTGGACATTCTACATACCTGGGTGGAACCTGTATGCCACTGGGTAGGCCTTGCTGACTGAAGATAAGTGTCAACCTGTCCTTTTTGTAGGGGAATCCCAAATATCAGTATGTGTAGAACCGGGGAGAGAGGGCTGGTTAGTTTCCCAGCAGAAAAGAATCCCCTCAGCTCTTGCCTGGGAGCATACTCCTATCTGCCTGTGTTAGGGGACCTGAGCAGTATACAGGGGGCTGTAGGTCTCCCAATTCAGTGCGTAGATTTTCATTTGAGTTTTTCAGTGCAGAACTTAATCCCTGCCCTAAGCAAGGATCACATAACTCCAAGGTCAGAATCCATATGGTTCAGCCAGTCCTGTCTCCTGCCAGTGTAGGGGCGGGATCATTCCCTGGCTGCGTGGTGGGCAGGGGGTGGAGTACAGCTTAGGGGTATGGCTGTTTCTTACAAACACCACCAACCTTCACCCTGTTTTTAGCTCTGTTCTGTACCCATACTTCTCAAGTACCAGCACCTCCAGTTCCTGCACTATTCCAGGGCTTAGTAGTGCAAATCTGCTCACTTCTCATCTTCCCAGCAGGTGGAGATTTTATTAGCATCTGGTTTCCGAAGACAGATGTCATCACCCGACTTGCTTGCTGGCCTCCAAAGTTTGGTTGAGATCTCACCTCTGCTGTTGTTTATTCTGCTTTCTTTATTCTTCTGAGTTTCTGTCTATTTAATTTATTTTGCCCCAGTTTAATGGGGTTTTGGGAGAAGCAAAATTTAAAATGTATTAATCACTGTTTTTAATTGGAAGTGATTTGTAGTATGTCCAATATAAATAATATTGATGTAAAAATAAAGGGAAAACTTCCATTTTTCTTTTGAGGTCTTCTAGTTTCTTGGGTCTTCTAATCTCTTTCAAAACTAAATAAAATTTACAGCTCATTCTACTTCTAGAAAACAGATATAGTTTTGGAAACTACAAATAATCATAAATTTTTTATTCATGTGCATTTCGGTTTGGTGAAAGTAAGACTCAGCCATGGAAAAAAGTCAAGGTAGAGCAGTTAGTTGTAGTAATTATTAAAAACTACTTGTTGTATGAAGATGAATCACTGATTTAATTAAGATTAATACATGTATTTAAAGTATTATGTAATTTTTAGTGCATAGTTATATATAATGAGCAAGGGATTATGGAACTGAGTTTATATGAGGACACTGATTATCAAATAAAACCGAGTTTTACTGCATATACACTTATTTGTGCAATACTATCTAAAAAATATATACTTTTTAAAGACATTTGAGTATTTTAAAATGATAAGGGGGAGGAAGCATTGTGATTTCACCCTCTATAACATTAATCATTTATCCCACTAGGACACTGTTTCCCGATATTTTTAAACTCACATTGCTTTTGGACAAATATAAAACTCACCATTCCTCCCAGTTCTTGCCATTTTTGAAGAGTTTCTCTTAAGAGCCTAGAAAGTATTTGTTAAGCTTTATCTTCTATTTTTGAATTATAATAATAAGGTGCATGTATATATATATCCCTTATTATATATATATACCTTATTTTATATATATATATATATATATATTTATTTATTTATTTATTTATATAAATATATATATTCCCCCCCCCCTCACCAAATCACATTTTCTCACTTCTCCAGATTCCAAGGAGTTCCCCCACTGGGGGTGGAAGGGAGGACAGTGACCTTCCCAGGTTGATAATACTGTGTTGAAGGTGATTTTAGAAGCAATAATGTTTGGGGTTTTTTGTTCCCTTATTCATGAGCATAACTGGTCTTTGAAATTTTAAGCAAGGGAAATAATTTTCAAACAATGTGAGAATGTTGCTATTTACAGTGATTTCCAGAAGGATCCACTCCCTTCCAGACTTGACTAAATCATTGTGATAGTTGAACTGTTGGTATAATGTGGATTTAAAAAGCTGAAGCTGACCAGTTATATGTCTCTATTATGGGAAGCAGTTTCAAATTACCTTAATAAAATTAAATGTACTGCATCTAACATCTCCACAACCACAATGCAATGGTTAATTCTGATTTTAATAACATATTTAACCACATTAAATTAATTAATGGAAAAGTTATTTTTAAAGTCCAGTTATAGAAGTACAGAGAAAAGCACAAGTGAAAAATAAATTAGATAACTTAGACTGAATCATATTTTAAACTTTGTGGTGCAAATGATACCATCAAGAAAGTGAAACAATGGGCCGGCCGAGTGGCGCGTTGGTTAAGAACTGGCTTGGGACGCCAGGGGCCCCGGTTTGGATCCCACATATGAGGGCCAGTGACACTGCCCTCCACAGCTAAGATGCTGAACAACAGCTCAACCTGGAGCTGGGTTGCCGTGAGTCACCTGCGACGACCTAGGCTGTAGCCCCTGCTGCATTGGGTTGCCATGGGCTACCGTGTGTAGTCAGCAGCCAGTGTGAGCAGCCAGCAGCCGCCGTGAGCGGCCGTCCAGAAGCTGGCGACTGATCTGCCTCGCCCGGGAAGAGCGCAATGATGGTGCCAACATGGGCCAGTGAAGCGATGTCCTCTACAACTAGACTGAAGAACAAAAAAGGACAGCAACTTGTCTGTTCTCCTTCCCCCAATTCCCCAGCACTGTTCCCATCCCCCAATTCCCCAGTTTAAAAAAAAAAAATCTTAAAAAAAAAAGAAAGTGAAAAAGCAACCCACAAAATGGAAAACAAATTTGCAAATCATATATCTGATGAGAAACTTGTATCCAGAATGTATAAAAAATTCTTATAATTTAATCACAATAAACCAATACAAAACCCAGCAAATTATTTGAATAGACATTTCTCTAAAGAAGATATACAAATACCCAATAAGCACATGAAAAGATTCTGAGCATCATTAATCATTAGGGAAATGAATATCAAAACCACAATAAGATACTGCTTCTTACTGACTAGGATGGCTATAATAAAAAAGGCATAATATCAAGTGTTGGTGAGTATGTGGAGAAATTTGAACCCTCACACATTACTGGTGGGGATGTAAAATGTACAGCCACTTTGGAAAAATGATATGACAGCTCCTCAAGATGTTAAAATGGAGTTACCATATGACCCAGCAATTCGACTTCTAGGTATATACTCCAAAGAACTGAAAATACATGTCCACACCAAAACTTGTACGTGAATGCTCATGGCAGTATTATTGATAATAGTCAAAAAGTGGAAACACCCAAATGTCCATCAACTGATGAATGAATAAACAAATGTGGTCTATCTATGCAAAGAAATATTATTCAACCATAAAAAGAAATGAAGTACTGATACAATGCTACAATGTAGAAGAACCTTGAAAGCATTATGCTGAATGAAAGAAACCAGACACAAAAGACCACATGTTGTATGATTCCATTTATAGGAAGTGTCCAGAAAAGATAAATCCACAGAGATAGAAAATAATATTAATGCTTACTAGGGGCTGGTGTGAGGGGGAATGGGCAGTGACTGTTAATGACTATGGGATATCTTTTTGGAGTGATAAAAATGTTCTGGAATTAGTGATGAGTGGTGCACAATATTGTGACTATACAAAAAAATTACTGAATTGTACACTTTTAAAGGGTGAATTTTATGGCATGTAACTTATATCCCAATAAATCTATTATTAAAAAATAATTTCCCTGATTATCTCAAAAAAATCTTTGTTTGATTTGTCAGGTAGTTGTTAGGATCAAAATCTAACAAGGACCACACAATTCATTTGGTTTGGTAAATCTCTTAAGGCTCTTTAAAAATCCATCCATTTCCCTTCTCTTTTTCATGCCACTTAGTTGTTGAAGAAACCCCCTATTACTACATCAGGTTACTGTTTTACTTGTGTTGGAGTTGTAGGAATGAGTAATGGTGAATTTCTTTTATCTTAAATTTTCTCATAGCCTCTAACTTTCATTCTGGAAGAAATAAGCCTGGTTCCCTGTTACGGGAAACTCCCAAGCTTTCAAAGACTTAGATTCTCATTAGCCTGCTCCTCTCAGCATCCCCCCATCATCCCCTCGACCTCCCTCCTTGCTGACCTCTGCCTGTTCTCCATTACCCTTCGGCCCAGGCTGGCCTCCCCAGGGTGGCACACAGAATTGCAACTCCAGATGTGGACTGACCAGGGACGCGCCTACTGGGATGATTGTTTCCCTTGATCTGGACGCCATCCTTCTGTTAATATAAATTAAGATCTCATTAGTTATCTCATTCGCCAGCTCACACTTTGACTCATTTTCCCCTTGAAATCAACTAAAGCATTGTATGTGTCCGTTTTGTCATATAATCATCTTATACCAGGTTGCATACTTTACAGTGGAATTTTTGAGCCTAAATGCTGGTTTTTGTTTTGAGTTGTTTGCATTAAATTTCATTTTGTTGATTTCTGTTCATCTGTACAATCTTTAGAGATCTTTTTGAATCCTGAGATTTACATACTTTGCAAATCAGAGAAGCACATTTCTCTGTCACAAGGTCAAATACAGAGCCCTAGTACTCTCCTTTAAAGACCTTCTTTCCCATATAACATTGATACATTGCCTCTTTGACCTATTTGGTTTAATCAACGATAAATCCACTGAACTGTACCATTACCCAGGCCTTAGTCCTCTGTGCTCTATAAGAATATCATGAAAGACTTTGAGAAATGCCTATCTGATACCAAGAAAGTGTTCATTTATTTGCAGACTCATTTTCCTTACCTTTCACTGCAGCTCACTAAATTATACAGGGTTTTCTTGATTTCAAGAATGAAAAGATCCCCCAAATTCTAAAACTAGATTGTTTTGCTGAAATATTTGATATCCACATTACCCTTCTTGCAAATCCATAAGTTCTAATCTTTGAAACGTAGTCTTTAAAAAGATAATTACTAAGTTGTTCTAACAGCTTTGCTTTTGTTATTTCCCTTTTTTAACCTGGTCTATCTCTGAATTTTGTCTAACCCCTATGACATTTTGGACAAAATATTCATTGAGTTTGATATTTTCTTTTCAGGAAAATATTTTCCAGTTTTCTCAAATTTCTTTAGAATGCAGGGCCATGTTTTCATTGAAGCTCTCTAAAATGAGTCTTATGATAAATATTATACACATGTAGTCTATATCTTAACTGCTTACTCATTTTTACATCCTCTACTAGGAAACAGCATGTTTAAATCTATATATTGCTCTACAGAAAATCAGAATGCAACAAGTAACTGCAGAACTCAACCATAAATGCTGTAAATTCAACTTAGGGTAAGCTGAGAGACTCACGACTTCTTTCTGTCATGTTCTGATAGAAAAATCTCACACTCTCGTAACTCATAAAATGATAGGCATTTATGAAAGACCCATAGACTATGTGGCCGGCTGGAGAGTCTCTCCTGTCTGTGATGGGTGCTCTTGCCGGACCACCTTAAGCTCTGCATCTGAACTGACCATGGTCAGCAATGTGTATGTGGCCAGGTGAACTTGATGCTCTGCCATTTTCATTGTCACTCACCCAAGGACCATTTGTGTTCAGGAAGCGCTGGTCGGTTTAGGATTGCAAGGAACGGGCCATGCTCCCTCTGCTTGATAGGGTGATCACACGAATGGAAGATCTCACATTCTTTTGCAACCGGGTCTGGCCCTGCATTCTAAATGGAAAACAGTCAAGCTCTGGACAACAACACGTGGTTCGGTCTCTGCAAGATGTAAACTTGATCCCACTTGGAGAAAATTTCTCCTGCTAAAATAGTAAATAAAGCAAACGTTCTGTAAGAATCTTGTGTGTGGGGTGTGGGGAAGGCGGCTCTGTCAGGGCTGATATTTCAGAAACATCTTCAGCCTGGTGGAGACGTATGGCTTTTGCGTTATTCAGCCCAATAATGGATATACTGTGTTTCAGGGAGACATTCTAAACGTAACCATATTAATGGTGCTCATAACTTTACTAGTAGATTAATGAGGATCTGAAAGATAGGATAAGTCTGATCTGTTACTGGATAATGTGGTGATTAATGGTTGTGATGTAATAAGGAAGCCCTAATTAGGAAACTATAGGGGAAAAACCCAACAGGCTTTTTCACTTAGCCAAAGCTTCCACCACTGAAAAAAAAATTGAAGTGTCATTTAATAAGCTTTATGGACTCAGGATGTAAAATCAGAGGAAAGCCTATTAAATGTTGACTCAAGAGTAAGCAACGTAACGATCCACTGAGACTTCATATCTTTCCTTATGAAATTCCTACATCAGAACAAATTACTGTGAAAATATGATTTATGGTTATAATAATAAACTGGCCTATGTTTGTAATGTTTCAACTATACATTCAATTCTTTTAAGAATATAGGAAACATACAGCACCATTTTCAAGGGGACATTCACCTACAATCCAATTTTTGCTCTCATAACTTTCAATAAGTTTATTCAAAGTATTAAGGACATAAACAAACATTCCCCTTCTTAAAAAGTGAATTTCACACCCCCTTTTCTTTGGGCCAATAAAAACATTTCAAGATGCCAGATCTTAGTAATAGTTTTCTCCACATACATAGCATATTTATGTCAAATTATTCTTTTGTATTGGAAGAAAATTCTAGAAATAAAAACCTAAAGAAACTTTAAACTACCATGCATTGCATATACAATTTAAGAGAGGTGTTTTCTTACATTTGAAATATATGTAGGAAACAATTATACAGACTTTTAAATAATACTGGTAAAATGCTTTTTTTGAATCCTACCCAGCAGTTTCTAGAGGTTAATGACCAGATTCTAGAGGTTAATGACCATCTGAGGAGGATCAATGAACCAAGCCTTCGTCAGAACTATTAACCTCAGCCAATCATTAATTGGTACAAATGTCTTGGGTCTAGGAGGTTAGCTATAGTACAAGATTAAGGAGAAGAAAATATAAACTCTTAATACTATTTTTATGGGCTATGCCCTTTAATTTGGAATTTACATGGAAATTATTGTTTTTAACATTGGCTGATCCAATGGTTTAGACTGTCATTCAGCATTCTGCCCCACAGTGCTATAATTAAAGGTCTTGTACTTAAAAAGGGAATCAAATCTATTCATTTCTATCTACTTTAGTTGCTTATGATTTTTATATCCCTTGCCAGAGATGGTTTTGTATTTTTTTCTAGACTTTTATCTCTTAGAAAAGTCTAAGTCCACTGGAGTACTCAAAAGGCTCTAGAACAAAGCCAAGGAGTCTTCTCAAACCACTGCAACTTAAGCAACCACCTGCATTTTCAGGGCCCAGAGAACTCCCTCTGGATTTTTCAATTTTACGCTTACCATTGAAGGCTTTGTATTGGGCAGGGAAAACATCCTTGGTATCCCTGCAGTGTCCATTTTGTTTTGTTCATAGTAGGCCCTCAAAAACACATATTGATTTGACTGTATAATGTGAACCAAGTCTACTCACATGTGTCTTTAAGCACAATAGCCATTCTTATTTTCAAATAACCATGTTATACAATGCAGCTGTTCGGAACGGTGATGTCCATAACATATTACTAAGCGAAAGAAGAAAGTATACAAAATATGATCCTAAAAAAAAAAAAAAGTATGATCCTAGTTTTTAAAAGGAAAGGAAAATATTATTAAATTATTTGAACTATTAAATAAAGTCATACACAACTATGAAGTTATGCACTTCGGTGTCTCTCTTCTTGAAAAAAAAATCCAGGTTCCTTAAAGAACAGATGAGTTGGGATACTTCAGGCAAACAAAACAAAAATCCTCAAAGCACTCTACTTAGTCTTGCCTTGCATCAATCACCTTTTCTTATTAACCTCTCGCCCTCAGAAGGTGCTGCCATGGGGAATGGGGGGAGTGTGTGGTAGGCTTGGGGATGAGGGGGAGTTATCAAGTGCAAAGTATATAGAAGGTGCTACAGCTAGAATAACCACTTAATGTTTATTCAGAGCCTTCCTCTGAGAGTCTCAAAGTGTTTAGTGAATGCCCTCTCCTTAATCCTCTGGGATAAGTAGGTAGCAAGACTCTTGATCTTTTCTTAACAAATATTTTATCTACGATATAAAAAATTAAATGTCAGCAAAAGATCTTAACAGAAGCAACTGGATGATGAGAAAGATTAATTTTAATGTATGCCCGCGAGTACAATTCAGAGCAATCTACACTCCACCCTTGATTTTCAATTACATTTTTTAGCATCTTCCAACATGCTAAGTTCCCATGTGGTAAGGATTCCCAAGAAACTGGTCACGGTGATTGCCTTGAGGGAGAGAAATTTGGCAGCTGTGAGGAGGAAATGAAGGAGGGGGCGGTTTTTCACTGTATGCTCTTTTGTACCTTTGGATTTATCTATTCAAAAAATTAAAATTTTAAAATCCATAAAACTTCCTAAAACAGTTTTCAAGAGGGCACATTCATTCAATCAGAGGGCTTGCTCCCCTGATGGGCTCTCTCTGCTCCCAGGAAACTTGGTGCTTTAACTCTCCCTGTTTCTTGGTAATATTCTGATAGAAATCATTGCAAAGAAATTAGTATACAATTTGTAGTCCATATGAAATGTATAAATTTAGAGATTTACCAGAAATGAGAAATGTAATGTGTTGAAAATCTCTTTGGATCTGCCTTGCTGTGGATTTATATTTTTACTTCCTCTGGGTGGTAGGTCACACCAAAGACATTTCAGGTGTATTTACAAATGACCAAGTTTTTAAAAGAAAAAGTAATCTCCCTCCTTTTCCCGATTCTACCCAGCCTTCAACTCCTTATCAATTTGGTTTTGATTGAGTAAAGGAGATGTGGGGTCTTAGTTTGACTAGTAATAAAACACAACTTCAGGGCAGAAGCAAGGAAATAACTAAATGAGGGTAACTGGTGTGTTGGGGGGTGAGACATGTACTTAATGTGTGTGTATATACAGTTTTACACCTTCCTCCCAATGTTCGAAATTTATCCCATAAATCCCAAGGGGCAGGGGGGGGGGCGCTGTCTCCAGACAGACGATACCTTCCAGCTTAAGGTGGAAGAACCTAGGGCCATTTCCCTCCCTGCCCTCTGCAAGTTCCAAAGCCCTGTTCCTCCAACCCTGAAGTGCAACCAGTTGAACCCCAGTAAATGAAAGTGCATCACTCTTGCGCTAAAATGCAGATTCTGGCTCTGCTGATCTGGGGAAGGGCCCCAGATTCTGCATTTTGACACACTCCCAGGTGACATCCTAGCTAGTCCAGGAAGCATGCTTTGAGTAGCAAGGATTTAGACAGAGCCTATGTCTGCTAGGACTAGATTCATTTGCATGAAGTGATTACTCTGGCACTAACAGTTAACGGTTCCATTTTCTCAGGTAAGAAGTCTTGAGCTTGGCAGACTGCAGCTAATGTGTCATTCCATAATGCCATCTGGGGTCTCAGATCCTTTGTCTGTTTTTGCTTCATCATCTTTCATATGTGGTTTTTCATTCTAATGCTTACAATATAGTAGCTGCCTTTCTGGGTATCACATTCATTTTCCATGCAGGAGGAAGAGTTCATGGAAGAGGGCAAAAAGTATATGCCAATTGAGTCTGCCTCTTTTAAAGGAGAAAACAAAGACTTTCTTGGGAGCCAGCATTCTACTTCAATGGATCAGTAGACTTGTACTAACATATCATTGGCCTGACTATGTCACATAACCACATGTAACTTCAAGGGAACTTTATAAATAATTTTTTTTTAAGTCAAGCTTATTGCTGCCCCAAACAAAACAATAGCTCTCTTAGAAAAGAAGGGGAGAATATTTTGTTGTCAGAAAAGTCATGACGTATTTTTTCTATGTTTTTCTTTGCAAAAATGCATCATGACTTTTCTGACAACCCAATAGATATTAGGTAAGTGTGGTAGGCAGAATAATGGCTTACTAAAGATATTTGTGTGCCAATCACTGGAACCTGTGAATATATTACCTTACATGGCAAAAGGGACTTTGCAGAGGTGATTAAGTTAAAGCCCTTCAGATAAGGAGATTCCTGGGTTATCTGGGTGGGTCCAATGCAATCACGAGGGTCCTTATAGGAGACAGGCAGGCATGTCAGAGTCAAAAAAGGAGATGTGATTTCTGGAAATACAAGTCAGAATCATGTGGGGCCGTCAGCCAAGGAAAGTGGGCAGCATCTAGAAGCTGGATCCTTTAGAGTCTCCACAAGAAATGAAGCCCTGTGACACTTTGATTTAGCCCAGTGAAACCTACTTTGAACCTCTGACCTTCAGAACTGTAAGATAAATTGGTGTTGTTTTAAACCACTAAGTTTGGAGTAATTTGTTACAGCAGCCATAGGATACTGATACAGTGGCTGACTAGCACTGTCTGTAACAATGCTTGAGTTAGAAGGCATGAAGAGGCTTGCAGTGAGGAAAGAGAAAGACATGTGAGGGCACAGCACTGTGGCAGGGCCAAGCCTTGTCATCTGACAAACACATAGATGGAACAAAGGGTAATCCAGATTGGGGCGAGAGGTTAATGTAGAATTACTGAGAAGATTAATTTTGGGGTATAAGTTTCATATGAGTTTCCTATTGCTCCTATAACAAATTACCACAAATTTAGTGGCTTTATGCAACACAAATTTATTATCTTACAGTTCTGTGTGTCAGAAGTCCCACTGGGGTTCACTGGGCTAAAATCAAGGTGTTGGCAGGGCTGCAAGCCTTCTGAAGTCTCTAAAGGACAATCTGTTTCCTTGCCTCTTCCAACTTCTAGGAGCCACTTGCATTCTTTGGCTTGTGGACCCTTTTTTCATCTTCAAAGCCAGCATTGCAGCGTCTTCCAATCTCTCTTACCCTCCTGCCATTCTCTTATAAGGACCCTTGTGGTTGCATTGGACCCACACAGATAATCCAGGAATCTCCCCATGTGAAGAGCCTTCACTTAATCACACCCTTTGGCCGCGTAAGATAACATATTCATAGGTTCCAGAGATTAGAATGTGGACATCTTTGTGGACCATTTTTCTGCCTATCACAAGTATGTCCCAAATATTTCATGGGACATACTTACAATAAAAAAGTATTTATTGTTTTTCTGACATTCAAATTTAACTTAGCATATTGTATTTTTATTTGCTGAATGTGGCAACCCTAATTTTAGGGCAGTGTAGATGGCTTCTATTCTGTATGGCACATTAACTATTACACCTAAGACTCTAACAATAAACAAAAAATTGTCTTTAGGCTAGTGAGCTGCTTTTTCAAATAAATGCTTTTCATTTTGTAAAAATAAATATTAGACTTTTAATATTTTTTACTATATTTTTAGTGAAAAGCTGCTAAGAAGTTTCTATTAAATTAATCCTTACCATGAACATTTTACCCCTAAGAATAACTAAACATATTGCAGCAGTCAGAGAGAAAGGACGCCAAGTATTTATTTTAAACATTTCCAATTTTTCCAAACACCAAATGGTTCAATTCTCTCAACCAGCCCATTAATAAATCTGTTATCCAAAAATGTGGTCTAAACATAGCTTAGCTTGGCTGTACTTAATTATTGAGTGAGTAGAATATCTTTCCCTTCTAACCAAAACACTTCATGGGCAAGAAAGGGGCCAGGAAGTGGGACTGCCGCAGCCTAGCATGGGTTTAGAATTGACGTCTCCTTGCCTGGCAGTATTGAAACAGGCCCTGATTTCCACTCCAGCTGGTTTCTGAATAACCCCCTGGAAAAAAGTGTCTCTGTGGGCACTGAGGCCTCTAGGCATTCTCATTTCTGCTGGCCTCCCTTCCTGGCCAGTTCTATCGTCTGATGGTAGCAGTGGCCCTCTCCTTCCAGTGAAGGGTGGCTGAATTCAATTACTTCCCACTCCCAGAATCCATCAAAATGTCTCTTCCCTTGAGCAGATCTCCGCAAGCCTCCTTTAATGACTAATTAAAACCATTACAATTAGTAGTATTCACTGACATATATAATGTGTAAGTACTATAATGTGTAAGTCCATTAAAAAAAAAATCAAGACTGTCTTAAACAGGTTGTTCTGGTGTTAAGAAAAACTATACAAAACTTAGAAATAAGACTAGGAAGATGACTGTCTTTTTATGTTACTAAAGCACTGTTTAACAGGCCCATCTAAGGATTATTTAATTCTCCGGGTCTCGGAGGTTGTACTATTATTTTACTTGGCTTGTCACTATTAATTACAGACTCGGGCTCTATACAGTTAAGTATTAACTTGTAGATTTGTGTCCTGACAGGTAGAGATGCAAGTTATTTTTTCCAGATAGAAAAGATAACCCCAAAGGTTATATCTAACCAGTTATGTTCTTCCTAACCTCCTTTTTTTTTCAAGTACTTTCCTGATGAGCTATATAAACCTCTGCCTCGCAGATGCTCTTCAAACCAGTTTTACACTCTTACTGGGTCCCTCATTAGTTAATGAGATGAATAACATTTTTGACATGTACTTATCCTATATTCATATGAGAGTCGTGTTTTAACTTTTTGAAAATTATGTCTTGCCACTGCTGAGTCCATCTGGCTTATGCTATGGATTTGCTTTAATAACTTCTTTCCTCATATTTTGAAGGTCCAAATTTCTCTCCTTCATATTTGGGTCTCTTCTTCTGTGATGTATTCCTCAACCTTCTCTTTCCCATCCATACCATTTCCTCCTTGGGCAGAGCCAATGTCCCCTCATCTTTTGCACCCAACATCCCCAAACACATGTTTATTGATAAATTGAACTATTTTCCTACTCTTGTGGTTGACATATGACCTAGAGGTTAATTCAGATAATGCATTCCATCTCCTGGCCACAGTGTTTGCTTCCTGGGAGGTCTTATGACCCATGCTGCTTCAGTCAGCATTGTTCTCAGGACATTTGGGGGAATGGTGTGACAAAATTACTCTTTCTTTCCTGCTGGATGTGGACAAAAGCCTGTAGCTCTGGAACCTAATGGCAACCATCTTGGGACCATAAGAGAAGCCAACCTCAGGACGAAGCAGAAAGCAGGTCTGAGAACTGGAGAGAAACTGAGGCCTCAGTAATGTGGCTCAGCCTCTGGATGGAGCCCTAAGATAGTTCTACTTCTAGCCTTTTCAGTCTAGTGAGCCAGTAGATCTCTTTGATCATTGAAGCCTGTTTGAATCAGGCTTTCTATTATTTCCAGCTGACATAGCCTAGCTCAGGGGTCGGCAAACTGCAGCTTGCGAGCTACATGAGGTTCTTTGGGTACGTTCCATCTCAAAAGTTTGCTGACGCCTGGAAGAGCCAATCCTGTCCCGTACAACAATTTAAAAATTACTCGAGGGCCATAAATATAGTTTTACAAATAAGGAAAATTTAAAGTAATATTATAAATGAAACTATGATAGTTTTATTTTCATTTTCAATTTTACTTCAGAGCCACATGTACATGCCCATAGGGCTGCATGTGGCTCGCGAGTCGCAGTTTGCTGACCCTTGGCAGCTCTTCCGTCTCAAAAGTTTGCTGACCCCTGACCTAGCTGATACATATACTGCATCACTCGTTTGTATATCCACCAATATTTCCTGAATAATTTTGTGTCTGCCTAACTTCTGCCCAAAGAGAAATACCTTTATGTCCCTAGCACCTTACTCAGTTTCTGGCTTAATAAATGTTGCCTGAATTAGTTATAGGAAAATGCTTTTGGGGGCTATATTCTTGATATTTCTACAAGTAATGAAATGAAAATCTACTTTCCCCACCTTCTGCAGAACCCAGTGTCTCCAAAATTCCAAGGCTTAATGACCTTTTCTGGCATCCCTGTCATCACACCTGGGGCCACATGAATCTCTCTGTACCTCTACCCGACTACATCCGGCCCTGCCACTTCCTCTGGAAATTTTTAGGGAGGAAATACCTGGGCAGTTAGCCAGGCTGGCAGACTGTGGGTCTAATAGAGCCCTGCAGAAATACACCCACATCATACGTCAACAAGATGCACTTTGCCACTTACTACTTCAGATCTGGAAAGTGATTGTGGAAACTCAACACTCATGTGGAGATCTACTCTGAAAGTTACAAGTCCCACCCTCTGAGCAGCCCCACTCCAGGACCAGGCTGGGAAATCACCTGGGAAAGAGATTCTGCTGGTAGATTCAGGAGAACAAATCTCGTCTGAACGATGGAGCACAAAGCCAGGGAGCACTTTGGAATCACCTCTCCCAGCTGACATTTCACCTCTACCTGACAAGCGCACTTGTCCCTCCTACCCTGAAGGACCACTTTTTAACAATCATGCCAATTTGGTTTATCACACTTCTTGTAGCTCTCTCATGTCTTCGAAGACTGAGAACTCAAAATACATCTGTGGGAAGAATGAGACTACAGAATTATTTTGTGCTTAATATACTTGCATACTTTGACAATAGCAAGGAAAAAAACTATACCTTGGTTCAAGTAGAGAGGAGCCAGATAGACTTGGTAATTTAAAAATTAAATTCAGTAAGCTCTTAAACACCAAGGGAGGAAATTTTTCTGCTTCCATTCCTAAATAAAATTGGTATCAATTCTACAAATATTGAATAACATCAAAGTACTCCATGCCAGTTCCATATTTCAGATGACATTTACTGTTGTGCTAGTTTCCCAGAACCCACTTTGTCTGGGACAAATTGTTGCTAATAATTTGTATATGACTTACCATCTCTCCATGTTAAAATAGAGTATAATAAAGTATCAATCTGGTTTTTGCACCACAAACCAGAAACTTATTTCCTACCTACCACCTGGGGTTACTTAGGGGTGTGCTGTTACTATTTAAACCCAGAACACTCTCAATCCCAATCTCTCTCTCTCTCTCTCTCTCTCTCTTTCTCTCTCTCTCTCCTTTTCAATTCATCAAACACTCGGGTAAAAATAACAAGTACACATGTGAGGCACACTCACACAAGGAAGCAGAATTGATGATTTGTGTCTTGCATATTTTTAAACAGATTTGCTAACATTTTTCTTTCATTGATTTCGTACCTGATGCTATCACAAACATGTAATATTAAACTCATGTTTCCAGTAGAGGCGTGGCTGTGGGGATACAGCAGATGGAAAACCACAAGGTGTTTTTTTTAACAATAATGACCTGACCCAGAAGGTCACTGTGAACTTTCATTTTGAAAGGTGAGCCTGAAATATTTCACATCTTAGAGGCATAGGACCATATCCATATTGCAATGAATGTTTTCTGCTCCAAAATTGAAAATGTTTAAAGGAGGCAACATTAGCACTTTTACATAACAGGGAGGCAGCTGTTATCTCCATATTGCCTAAGATGCTCCCATTTTTACTTCGACAGCATAGCAATCACATCCTCAAAAAAGGTTAATAATCACATTAGACTATCTCAGTGTGGGTCACAGAACACAAATTTACAAAGTTTAGTAACATCTTTGGGTGTTGCTCAATGAAAATGAAATTTCTAAGCTGAGAAGTCTGGGCCTCTGTCTATCTATATGAATTTATTAATCACTTCACAAATGCCGGGGGTGCCAAAAAATGTATACAAGTGGACACTTTGGTCAACATTGCTCAAGCAGTAGTTCCCCATAATCAGAAGTGTCTGGACGCTGATGGTAACCACTTTGAGGACCTCTTGTAATTTCAGAAGTCAAACATGACTTGTATTCATCTTCTGTTATCGGTGTATACCGAGTATTACAATTTTAACAGTTTTTTCCTTTCTTAAAATGTGTATACATTTTTTTGGCACCCTTGGTGCCAAAATAGTGTATGTATTCACTATTTACCTCATGTAAGTCTAACTGGTCTAGGGGGAACTGATAAATATAAGCCATGGTGGCTGTTTTAAATTGTTCACAATTTAATGGAAGATAAAAGAGTATATCATTAAAAACCTCATATTCATCCCAGGAGAATCAGCTCAAAGCTCTCTACCTTGACCCTCCTCCTCTGTTATTCCTTCCTTGAAAGAGTTAATCACTCGTTTTTCTGGACTTTCCAGTACTTTCACTGTGAACTGTGATGGTTTCTACAGATAACTTCTCCTCCACAGGTAACTTTATAGTTGCCTAGTAGAGTACAACACAGTAGGTGCTCGGAAAAAATGTAGGTTAAATAAACAATAAACAAAGGAGTCAGTGTAAAACCAACCAACCACCCAATCAAAAGCCAAGCTCACAGATACAGAGAACAGATTGGTGGTTGCTGGAGGTGGAGGTTGGGGGATAGGAAAAATGAGTGAAGGGGGTCAAAAGGTAATAAGAAAAAAAAAAGTAATGCTGGGGATAGTTTGACTGACTACAAAAACAAAAAAAAAAGAGTCAGTGCATTAGAATAACCTAGAGAACATTAGAATATTCTGGATTGTAATATGCATGAGACAAGTGAGGCAGAATGAACTCTCCTTCCAAGCTGGGATGGTCAGGGAAGATTTCACTGAGATGGGAACTACACCAGATCTTCATGGCTAGTCAGATATAGATAACTGTGCATGGTGTGGTGAAGACCCCAGGTATTCCACTTCCCAGAAATCTGGTGTTGCCCTTTGATAGTTAAGTCAAACCAACATAGAATAAGAGGAAATAGAAAGTGTTTGACAAGGAAAAGTAGCTTTACCAGGGAGGGTCACACATTTGAAGAAAGAATCCCTCCACTGATGTGTCTGTCCAGCTCAGAGAATTACAGTTGAGTCAGTGGGTGTGTAGCATGTCCAATAGAGAAAGAAGATGAATCTAATTCCTAAGAGGTCTATATCTTTCCACTCACCAGAAACCCATTTTAAAAGATACATTTTCAGCCAGCTAAATCCAACATAACACAGATCCCTGAAGCCCGAGTTGGTACCCAGTATGGGGGGCTCTCAATCATACTCTTTACCATGCCACTGTGCACATATCTTCTTCCCCAACCCAACTTCCCTCTGGTCTTCAACCTTCAAAGCTCCCTCCATTCCATCCCACTCCCTCCCTCCACCTCTTGCCCCGTCTGGTTTTTGTCATCCATCATTCATTGAAGATTCTTGTATGTTAGTCACATTTTTTTTTAAAGAGTAAATGTGGTTTTTTTTAATTGTGGTGAAAGAGGCATAAGATAAAATGTATCATTTTAACCATTTTGAGTGTACGGTTTAGTGGCATTAAGCATATTCACATTATTGTGCAATTATCACCACTCTCCTAGATGAGATTTTTTTTTATTATACTATATATATTAATTTACTTCTTAATTTTATCAATATTATATTTACACAGAGTTTGACTAAAATGGTTCAGTAAAGCTTGTTACCTACATTAACAGCTCCTGGCCCACCCACTACACAGCTCTTGCCCCTCCCTCTTCAGAGACAACCACTTCCAATTCTTTTAGTTATTCCTTCCTTGTTATCTCTATATATCTAAATATGTTGCAACTTTTTGGTTTTTCACTTTTAGGAATTATCTATTGTTTCCCACCATGGACAACAGGAATTTCATCCTTGGACTGGCTTCCTACTACCTCACACATGTACTTCCCATACCCTAATTTTTTCAATATAATTATGCAATAATTTTAGCTAAATCAATATTCATTGGTGACACTTTCATGAGAATAGGTTTGGATGAAAGTGCAATTTAGAGCAGAGCCATGTGAAGACATTATTTTCTTCCATGATGTTTTATTTTCCATGGAGGCAATAATTTTCCTATTTCATTATATGCTACTTTTTTTTATGTGTCTACTATAAGTTGTCCCCAGACTCTTCTCAGTTTGAATAAATCTCTTTAATTAATTAAGACACATTAGCCATTCTATCAGTTTCATCTTCTTGAAGATTTTTTTTTCTTTTCCTTGCATTGAATTCCCTGTATTATGGATCCCATGTTTTCTTTCTTGGTTTACTTCTTATTTGTGAACTACATCCTCTAGTAGCTTCTTGAGAAAGGGTACATGAGAGATAAACTGAGATCTTGTATTCTATTTTTACAGCTTAACTGAGGTATAATTGACTTAAAATAAATTGCTCATGTATATACTTGTGAAGCCATTACTACAATGAAGATAATAAGCATATCCATCACCTCCCAAGAGTCTTCCTGCTCCTTAGTCATCCCTTTCTTCTGGACCTCCCTGTACCCCGCCCCCACCCCCAAGTAACTGCTGATATACTTTTTTTTTTTTTAGCTGAGCCATCCTGCTACCTATTGGCAGCTTAGCGGCAGTTCAGCTCGGGTCCGGCATCAAACCACTGTTGCTCAGAGCTCAAACTCTTGAGTGAGCTCTTAACCAACTGAGCCACTCGGCCAGCCTCCTGCTGATATACTTTTGACACTATAAATTAGTTTGGATTTCCTAGAATTTTATAAAAATGGAATTATAGAGTGTGTACATTCAACATAATTATTTTGAGCTTCATCAATTTTGCACTGTATCTATAGTTCACACCTTTTTATTCCTAAGTAGTATTCCATGGTATGTATATACCACCATTTCTTTATTATTTCACTTATTGAGTTACATTTAGATTGTTTCCAATTTGGAGCTGTTACAAATAAAGCTGCTGTGTACATTCATTGGCAGCTCCTTTTAGGTACAAATGTTTTTAATTTTTTTGGATAAATCTGAAGAAATTTGGATCTATGATCCCTGGAAGTCAAATGGCTGGGTCCTTCCATAGGTGTCTGCTTAACTCTTTAAGAAACTGCCAAACCATTTTCTAAAGTGGTTGTGCCATTTTGTATCCCCATCGAAAGGGTTGGAGCATTTCAGTTGTTCCTCAACAACACTAGGTATAGTTGGTCCTCTTAATTTTAGCCATTCAGGAGAAATATCTCAGGTCTGAGTTCCCCCCCTGAGGAGTGAAGGGTCCCAGCACCACACCAGGCTGCCCAGCCCAGTGTTCCAGTGCCAGAGGAGAAGTCCCCATAACTCTGGCTGTGAAAACCAGCAGAGATTATGGCTGAGTGAGATGGAAGGCTGCTGGAGTTCCAGTCACTCCTCTTAAGGGGCCCGAACAAGGACTTATTTGCTGACAAACTCACTCGCTCTGAGCTCCAGCTCTGGGGCAGTAGCTTGAAAGGTGCCAGGGACATACAGAGAGGGACTGAATTGCCTGGCTTCAGGGCAGGACTAGAGGGATAGCTTTCTCCCAGACAGAGATGCTGGTAAAAGCCAATGTTCCTTTGTTGAGCCCTTCCCCCACCAAGCCTGCACCATATCTGAGTCTCCATCAACCTAGCTAACATCCTTCACCCCACCCTGGTGATTCCCTGATTCCCCACCACACTCAACTCGTGGACCCACCCAAGCCACTTCCAGTGTCTTTTTCATACAAATGGTCTGTCTTGGCTCATGCTAAGGACTTTCTTAAAATCTCTCAAAGGTTCACAAACAACAAACAAGCATCATCCAGCCTTGGCATGTCCCATACCTCCTGATAAGCAGCCCCAAGTCCACCACTAGTGGCAACCATCTGCAGACCACTTCATAGCTCATACCAAGTGGCCTCGGATGGGATACAGACAGGGCTGTACCACGGCCCCCCTAAGAGGCCCCAGAACTAACATATACTTATACCAGACAGCTTCAGACCTCACCAGAGCACCACTCAAACAACCACCATTAACGACACTCCCAAAGGTTGACTCACCAGGCACCAGAGCCCCATTAAAGTGAATCCTGCTCTGTAGGGTCAACCCCTGCACAACAGCTCCTTCATTATAATCATGGCCAGTCCTCACAACCAATCAGCCTGAGGGTCAATCCCTCCCATTGACATGCTAACAGCAATCAAGGCTCAACTACATCAGGAGGGTGAACACAATCTATACGAAGGACACATCTGGAGTACCCAAATCAGGTGACCAGGGAGACTGTGCCACTGGGCCCCACAAGACACCTACTACATAAGGCCACTCTACCAAGACCAGGAGATATAGCAGCTCTACTTAATACATAGAAACAAACACAGGGGGGCAGCCAAAATGGGGAGACAAAGGGATATGTCCCAATAAGTCAGGCAGAGAAAGACAAATACCACATGATTTCACTTACATTTGGAATCTAAAAAATAATAATAATAATAAATGAACAGACAAAACAAAAACAAACTCATAGATACAGAGAACATTTTGAGAGTTGCCAGATGGGAGGAGGTTGGGGGATGGGTGAAAAAAGGGACGGAATTAAGAAGTACAAATTGGTTGTCACAAAATACTCACGGGGTTGTAAAGTATAGCATAAGGAATATAGTCAGTAATGCTGTAATAACTATGTATGGTGTCAGGTAGGTGGGTACTAGATTTATTGGAATGCTCCCTCATAAGCCATATCAATGTCTAATCATTATGTTGTACACCTGAAACTAACATAATATTGTATGTCAACTGTAATTGAGAAATAAAAAATATTTTTAAAAAGAATAGTTCTTAATTTAATGAAGTCTAACACCAACTTTAAAAAATGTGTATGTTTTTGCTGTTCTAAAAAAGCTTTGATCAACCCAAGTTTCAAAGATATTCTCTTAGGTCTCATCCTATAGGGTTTATGTTTTTAGGATTTACATTTAGGTTTGTGATCCATTTTGAGTTTATTTCTATATATTGTGTGAAATATAGACCAAATTTCATTTTTTAACATACACATATCCAGTTGTTCCAGAGCCATTTGTTAATAAGACAATTCTTGTTCTTGGAATTACCTTTGCATTTTGGTTGAAAGTCAACTGACTATATATATATATATATATATATATATATATATATATATATATATATATATATATATATATATATATATGTTTCTGGACTCTGTTTTCTTTTATTAATTTATTTGTCTATCTTTATGCTAATAAAACACTGTCTTGATTATTGTAGCTTTATGAAGTTAGCTTTATAAATTCTCTATTTTGTTCTTTTTCAATGTTGTTTTGGCTATGCTAGGTAGGTCCTCTGCATTTCCATATAAATTTTCAAATCCCCTTGTCAATTTGGAGAAAACAAAAGGTCTTCTGGGATTTTGATTTGGATTGCATTGAATCTATAAATCAATTTGGGGATAACTGACATCTTAACAATATTCTACCTTCCAACCTATGATCTATGAACATAGTATATCTGAATTTGTTTAGGTTTTCTTTAATTCTCTCAATCATACTTCATAGTTTTCAGTTTAAAGGTCTTGCACATCTTTTGTAGGGTGATATATCTATATCTGCATTATACACAGATGATAATATATGTTGAGGAAAAAAAAGACAAGGTGATACAAGATGTGATGATATACCAACCAAAGAAGACCTTAGATATGGGCAGAGTGGACGGTTTTTTTGGTTTGGTTTGGTTTGGTTTTTGTTTTTTTACATTGTGATTGTAGTGGGCATCTGCCACCTTTTCTTTTCTTTGCCCTGTGTCTCTTATTTTTTGGGGAACCATGCCATAACAAGAACCAGTCAGAGTTTGTTGCCCCTGTCACACTGCTGATGGAGCTCTCGTGCTCAGTCCACGCAGTTCAGATGAAACTGCTCCTGTGTATGGACACCCGTCCCCCTATCCGATCGCAGTGATTTGGTTTGTGGTTGTTTATTGGGCCTAAGCCAGGCCAATGAGCCTCATCTTTGGGAGTCTGGCTAGAACTAGTAGGAAGCCATGTTTTCCTTATAAAAGGATTATCATCCAAAAGAAGGATATCATAAGCCTGGAGGTCTGGAAGGCCGCTTTTTTTCACCTCTTATTGAATCCGCCTGCCTGAGAAATCTAGAGAACTAAATCAGATTATGTAATTATGGAATGCAGTTTGTGGTAACCAGCCTCATAAACGATTCTTGCCATCCAGTATTTACCCTTGTGGAGGACCCACTTTGAATAGGGCTGAGCTGTAGCCGATAGGATATTCCAGAAATAATGAAGTTTGATTTCCAAAGGTAGATTATAAAAGATATTGCAGCTTCCATTTTGCTTTCTCTTGAAATACTTGCTCTGGGGGAAGCCAACTACATGCCCTAAGGACACCAAGTAACTTTGTGGAAAGTTCCAGGTAGGGTGACACTGAGGCCTCCCACAAACACTTGATTGAGTTACTCTGGCTCCAGACAAGCCTTTAGATGACAGCATCCCCAGCCAATATCTTCCTTGCAGTCTCATGAGAGATGGGGCCAGAGCCACTGACAAAACTGTCCTTGAATTCCTGACTCACAGAAACGTGTGAGGTAATAAATGTTTATTGTTTACAGCCCGTAACTTTTGAGGTAATTTGTTATGCAACAATAGATAATTAATACAGGGTCTAATAAAGCTCACTCAGATTTGCCCCAGCTTAGAGACAATCATCTTTTTCCTGACTCTTATTTGTGTTTTCCGTATGGGTCAGCCCCTTCTGGGCTGTGATCCTTTGCGTCATTGTGTCTCCTTGATAATTCACCATACTGCTATTGCCAGTTAGAGGCCTGTTGTCTGAAGGCTCCTTTGACCCTGGTGGTACATGGTACTTAACTTTATTCCTCACAACCACCAATAGTTTATTCGCTATTGTAGTGTGGTGTAGTGTAGTGTAATCTCTGGAATATTTCCATACTCTTATTTAAAAATTTCTTTTCTCACTGTCCAGTTCTTCTATTTCTAATAAGTTCTGCTCCTTCTTTTACACTTTTCTTATAGTCTCCATTCTTTTGGCCTTGGCCATCTCTTTTTTTCTCTCTTTTATAATTGCATATTTTTCCAAATATTTGTGTATTACGTGCCATTGAGTCAACTCTCCTGGTGACCCTCTGAGTGAGTGATGTCCACAATGTCCTTTCTTCAGCAGCTCTGCTCAGCTCCTGTAGACTCACGCCTATGGCTCCTTTTTGGGAGTCAATCCATCTCATGTTTGCTCTTCCTCTACTCCTGCTGCCTTCTATTTTTCCCAGCATTATCATCTTTTCCAAAGTACCCTGCTTTCCCACGATATGCCTGAAGTAGGACAGCTTCACTTTTGTCATTTTAGCCTCCAGTGGAATTTCAGGCTTAATTTGTTTTAGGACACACGTGTTCAATTTCCAAATATACCATTCCCTAAATGTGCCTACTTTTTCACAATACTGGTAACTTTGTACATTCTTTTTGTTACATTCATCTATTTCTTCACTCAGTCATTCAATAAATACTTCTTGTGCTCTTGCCATGTGCCAGGCACTAAGCTAAGTACTAGAGGTACTTCTGCCTGGAACAGCCTGACCTCCAAATGCTCTCTTTCTCCACCTGAACTTTCACTCAGTTGAATTACTCTGACTTTGATTGTGGGCTCATTCAAGGTCACACTCTGTGCTAGACATGCTTTAAGACCCAGCTCAAATCACCTTTTTTTTTAAGACTTACTTTTTCCCCCAGCCAGAGTTAATTGCTTCTGCCACACTCTATATTGGTACTTCAATAATGTTTCGCTTGTTCATTCGTGTATTCATTCATTATTTCATCAGATATTTTTGAGAGCTTGCTATATGCCTGACACTGTGTTAGGAGCTGGAGAAACCATGGTGTGATGTAAGTGCCAACAGACATTTGTGCCTAACGCAATGGAAACTCTAAGGTGGAACAACTAACAGTGTGTTGTAATTGTTTCCCTTGGTCCCTGTGTTGTTTATAGATCTTGAGCTACCTGAAGGCATGGATTACATCTTGTTATCCCCAGTACCTAGCACAGCCTCTGGCACATGCTTCCATGCTTATTAAAGATCTGTGGTGTCTTTGAAGCCCACCACTATGCTATTTGAAAAATTGGGAACTAACCTACGTTTTATCATCATACAACCACCAAATTAATTATCTCTCCAGGCCCACAGATTTTGAGTGTGTCTTTTCTCAAAGTTGATTTAAGACAGAAACTCATCTACAACACAGCTCAGATGCATTTTAAATGCTCTGCCTTGACCAGGCTGGCAAAGTGCCAAATCAACCTAAGATTTCTCAGAGAGGGTAGGTAGATTGTAAAGGGTGCTTTGGGAATTTGGGTGTTTAGAGATGGGTGAAAAAGGAAAATAAATTGTTGAAAGATGAGATGGAGGCCAAATGCAAGGTTGGTCTTCTTTACAATTTTTTCTAAAGCCAGT
Source organism: Hipposideros armiger (assembly GCF_001890085.2). Taxonomy (NCBI): domain Eukaryota; kingdom Metazoa; phylum Chordata; class Mammalia; order Chiroptera; family Hipposideridae; genus Hipposideros; species Hipposideros armiger. The sequence goes on from NW_017731889.1 coordinate 1,015,594, forward strand.
CAGCCCTGGTTTAAGCTCAACCAGTTAGCCTTAGCCTGGGGTCTGAAAAATCAATGAAACAACCTAGATGAACTAAAGACTAAAAGCAAAATATAACTGAATACCACTTAAAACTATGCCTCCAGCCCTGTGTAACGTATTGCAGCTGCTGGCTTGCTAGTGTCTGTATTCTTGCCAGCTTCAGATTTTTGTTGTTAATAGATGTAGTCAAAGTTGATGAAACAATTGCAGATTTTACACCTAACAATGAAAATATGACCTCCCCCCCTTTAAATAGAACATAGGATATGCTGAGGAAAGTCTCATGAATTAGTTTTGGAGTGTCATCACGTTCTGTGGTTAAAATCCATCTCCAGGTACACTGGTGGTCAGTGAGGCTCTTCTCTAGGCAAATTAATTTGTCCTAACAAATGAGATGAGGAGATAACAGTAAGCACAGAAATATTCCACTGTTTGGAAGACTTGCATTCCAATGTGGATATTAAGCTAATTTGCTTATCTTAATCCCATCTTTGTGTTGACCTGTTTCAAAATGACGATGTGTTCTGGAATCTCAGATCTACCTATGGAAGAGTTCAGGCAGAGCAGATTCATTACATTCCCTTAATACCACTGCCACTTTCCTAAAGACACATGAAATTCCCCTGTACTAAATACACTATTGTAAAAATGTCTTATGTCACAGAGTCCCAATGAAAGCATTGATCCATTTACTTTTCCTAATTATATTTGAGGGAAAAAATCTTCTCATTAACAAAATAATTAAAATTGATTATAATTCAGAAGTTACCTCCAAATTTTCTAATTTTGTTTCAAATTAATTTATTTTACTGAAATGGATTGCAATAGACATGGTTTCATTTAACTGACCTTCCTATTACCACTGTTCTTGGATGATTCTTTTGGGGGGCTTAGGCACCCCTGGAAATGCCAGTTAAAAAAATAATACATCTAGAACTTCTTTTTTTCCCTCCATGGAAAAATCTGTTTACCCATCTGGGAGAAATATTTCCTCTAATTCCAATGCCTTTGCTCCCTATTTTTGTCCATCTGGAGAACATCATCTCACTTTGCAATCAGGCCAAAGGTCATATCATCCATGAAAACATCCCTAATTCCCCACTGAACACTGGGAGAACTGCATTCCTCCCTCTGTGTAAATTTCTATCTTCTATTACTGTGTGTGTGCATGCAAATATTTTAAAAATTAAGTTTTTAATTTTGAGATAACTGTAGATTCACATAGTTGTAAGAAACAACACAGAGAGATCTGTATACTGTTTATCCAGTTTCCCCCAGTGGTACCATATTTCAGAATTATGTACAACATCACAGCCAGGAGACTGAGATTGATACAGTCAAGGTACAGAGCAATTCCATCACCACAAAGACCTCTTGTGTTGCCTTTAATAGCCACATCCACTTTCTCTCCCATCCCTCATCCTTGACCCCTGGCAACCATCAATTTATTTTGCATTTATAAAATTTTGTCATTTCAAGAATGTTATATAAATGAAATGATGCAGTATATTACCCTTTAAGATTGGCTTTTTACACTCAGCATACTTCTCTGGCGATTCATCCAAGTTGTTGCATGTTCCACATATCAGTAGGTTCTTTTATTGCTGAGTAGTATTTCATAATATGGATGTAGCAAAGCTTGTTTAATTATTCATATATTGGCTATTACAAATAGAACTGATATGAACATTTATGTACAGGTTTTTATGTAAATTTAAGTTTTCATTCTCTGGGATAAATGTCCTAGAGTGCAATTGCTAGGTCATACGGTAGTGACATGTTCAGTTTTGTAAAAAGCTACCAACTTGTTTTCTAGAGTGGCTGTACAATTTTACATTTCTAGCAGAAATATATGAGTGATTCAGTTTCTCCACATTCTT